>NW_006399796.1:2149441-2152735 GCF_000299155.1 Elephantulus edwardii
GGTATAGCACTGGTATCTCCATTTGCTGTACAGAGGTAACTCTTGATTGTTGTGATGCTAAACACTGTGACACTGATGTGTCAAATGGGATAATGGTTACCCATACTGGACAGTGTTTGGTGGAGCTTCCTGATTAAAACAAGCTTGGAAGCAGGGGTGGCATCAACTTCCGAAATAGCTTCCCTCCAGAAACTCTATGAACCTGGAGAAATGATGAAAGTTATACAACTGTCCAGGTCTTTTGTTCTTAGGGTCGCTATGAGTCGTGTATGACTCAACAGCACTTAACAACAACAACAACTCTCATTACCCCAGGCACTTAATCAATTCATCTCACCAAAGGTCTTCCTCTCTTGTGCTATCCCTCCACCATTCCAAGCATGATGTCCCTCTCAGGGAACTGGTTCCTCCTTGCAACATATCCAAAGTATGTCAGATGAAGCCTCAGAATCCTTGCATCCAAGAAACAGCCTGGCTTCACCCTCTCTGAAATGAACCTATTTGTTCTCCTAGCAGGTTATGGTGTATTCAATACTCTCCACAACTTAAACACCTCAATTCCCTTTATATCATCCCTAGGCATCTGATATCAGTGATTTTGTTTGATAATTTCCATAGCCTGTCCGATCACTTTTTTTTTTATGAATTGGAATAAACATGAATCTCTTCCACTTACTCAGGTATTTGTACCCCAGATTTCTTGGCATAACCTGGTAAGCGCATTCAAGGCAGCATTTATTTGTGGAAATATGTCAATTCGTATGCCTTCAATTCTTAGGACCTTGTTTTTTTCCATTTCCTTAAGACCAGCTTGAATTTCCTTCTTTATCACACTGCATTTTGATCATATGTTGTTTCATGAAATTTTTCTGTGTTAGCTAATTATTTTTGGTACAGTGACTCTGTATACTTCTTCCATGTTCTTTAATACTTCCTGCATTTTAATATTCTGCTCATAGCATCAGTAAGTATTGCAACTGGAGGATTTAATTTGTTCTTCAGATCATTCAGCTTAAGAAATGTCAAACGAGTTTGGCCCTCTTGATCTTCTGCCTCCATGCTCTTTGCACATTGCAATATAAATCAGGCAATGCCCTAAAATAGGTAATGCACATCCTCCTAGAATTCCATGAGGACCAGTAAACATTCAGGAAATTCCTGTGAGTCAAGAACTAAGTATATAATTAGCTTCAGGTACTTTGGCCAAGAAAATAACACTTGCATACTAGAACTGGATGAGACATCACTTTTTCCTGGGAAATTATCCTACTGTGATAGTAGTGTGTTGCAAATGGAAGACAAGTGGCACTAAGTCACAAGAAGTCAGTCCTTGAGCAGATGCTCAGGGTTAAAGGATTTTTACTCAGGACTGTCTGAGATAGTAATTGTTCCTTATTTGGAAAAAAATGTTTGGTAATGACATGTCTGATAAGGGACTTATATGTAGAATTATAAAATACTAGACCACCACCACAACATAAAGGTAAACAACCTAATTGCAAAATGGGCATAGGATATGAATAGACACTTCACCAAAGAAGACATTTAGATAACAAACAAACACATGAACAAGTGTTCAAAATCCCTATATCTAAGAGAGATGTAAATCAAAACAACTATGAGATATCATCTCACCCCAGTAAGAATAGCAAAATTCAACAGAGCAACAAATAACAAATGCTGGTGAGGTTGTGGAGAACTTGGAACCCTTATTCACTGTTGGTAGGAGTATAAAATGGTGCAACTACTATGGAAAACAATATGTCACTTTCTCAAAAAAATTGAAAATAGAAATAACATTTGACCCAGCAATTACACTACTGGGAATATACCCTAAAAAAACGAGAACTGCCACCCAAGCAGATATATACACACTCTTGTTTGTTGCTGCTTTTTCAAAATAGCAAAGAGTAGGAAACAACCCAAGCTCCCATCAACAAATGAATGGATAGAAAAACTGTTCACACAATGGAATACTATGCTGCATTGAAAAACAAGGAACTCATGAAATATTACACAAAATGGGAAGGACATTATGCTGAGTGAAATATCTCAGTCACAAAGGGACAAATATTGCATAGTGTCATTGTTGTAAAGTAGGAATGACATCAGAGTTGAGGGGAAGCTAAGAAAAGAAGGGATAAAGAATGTATACTGTGTTGAAACATATAAGGGAGAGAACTGTTTGAAAGGAATATATAATTAGGGATTATTTTCATGACAAGAGTCCAGAATGAGAGCTGCATGGTGGGAGGGGGGGTGAGAGGGGGAAGGGGAGGAGGAGAAATTGTTCCTAAGTGTAAAACCTGAATTTTGGATTTAAAGTTTCCCAAACTAGAGAGACTGGCAGCAGCACAAAGCATTAGGCATTACAGAAGTGAATTGAGACCTAAGGTATCATATTAAGGGTTGAATAGGAGGAGGGGGATATTAAATCGGGTAGGCAGGAGTGGAAAATGGATGCTGGTGGATCATGGACAAAGATGGGTCAAGACACTTGCCAAGGGTGTCTGGGGGCTGCGAATGGGGCAGGGAGGATGCTTGACATTGACAGAAACTATTGGTTACTTATTTAATGGGGAAATGTCTTTAATCTGCTCTTTCTGTATAATGCTTGCCTGTCAGATATTGTTCTAAAGCTGAACATTCAAATTAAGACAGACTAGGAAGAAGGGTTGACCATCCACTTCAGAAACACCAAGACTTCAAAAACCTTATGTAACATAGAGCACAATAGATCAGTAGCAATTAGTAATTAAGTATATAAAGCATTTTGAGTATGAATAATTAAATACAATATGCATAATGAAACAATGTATATGAGTAATAAATACAATGTTGTTGTTGTTGTTATGTGCCATTGAGTCGCCTGCAACTCAGAGTGATCCAAGGTACAACATCTCTGAAGCCTGCCCTATTCTTAGCAAGTGTGATTTTGGCACAACTACTCCCAATGCGCCAGTTATTTTATCAGTCCTTCTCATCTGGGGTCTTCCTGTGCTGTGCTTCCACACTTCCAAGTATGATGCCTTTCTTTAAGAACCAGTCCCTCCTGGACACATTCCCAAAGCATGTGAGGCAGCTTCAAAATCCTAGTCTCCAAGGAGAAACTTGGTTTCACCCTCTCCAAAGCAGACCTACTTGATCCATGGTGTGTTCAAGACTCTTCCCCAGCACCACAAATCAAAGGCATCAATTCTTCTTCTGTCATCCTTAGTTATTGTCCAGCTATGTGATGCATAGCAAGTAACTACGAAGACCATGGCTTAGATCAGGCGCATCTTAGTCTCTAGA
>NW_006399796.1:2153165-2155011 GCF_000299155.1 Elephantulus edwardii
GACTGCTTCCTGGTCCAAGTATAAGTTTCACACAAGCACAATCAAGTGTTCTGGGAGTACCATTCTTCTCAAAGTTAGCCACAATTTGTTGTGATCCATACAGTTAAATGCCTTTGTATAGTCAATGAAACACAGGTAGACATTACTCTGGTACTCTTTACTTTCTGCCAAGAAGAATCATAGAAGGTAAAAAGTTGATATAGACTCATTTATACTTTATCAGTGGGAAAATAATTTTATTTTCCTAGATATGTCTCTTCCACATCTCATGTAGTCTTTTTTATACTGAGTGATAAGTGTATTAAGACTTAAATTTATTCTAAAACGTGCCATAGATTTTACGTTGACACTATTTAGATCAAGCTTTCTAAATATCAAAATAATCCAAGAGATGAATGCGAATTTATCTTCTATTTGTATTTATAGTTCCTAAAGTCTTATCTCATTTTTATTGCTCTATTATTGTTTACTCTGGCAATATCCATATGAACTTGAACAAGTTGTCTTTTTGTGAAAGAGTTATTGTTGTTGTTAGGTGTTGTCGAGTGGAGTGTGAGTCACAGAGACC
Source organism: Elephantulus edwardii (assembly GCF_000299155.1). Lineage (NCBI taxonomy): Eukaryota > Metazoa > Chordata > Mammalia > Macroscelidea > Macroscelididae > Elephantulus > Elephantulus edwardii. The sequence continues at coordinate 2,153,734 of NW_006399796.1, forward strand.
CAGTTAATAACAGATACGAGTCCTGTTCTATCCTATAACATCCTCACCATCTCTGATACACTTGAATCCATTGCTGCAGTCACAGTGCCATTCTATCTCGATGGAGCTCTTCCTCTCTTTAGCCAACATGCCACTCTTCCAAGAATAATATCCTTTTCCAAAGAAGAACCTCTGCTAATATTGTGTACAAAATACGAGAGATGAAGCTTTGACTTCCTTGCCTCCAAGCAACTGTACCTTTTCCAAGACATTACCTGTTCATTATATCAGAAGTTCATGGAATATTCAGTACTCCTCTCCAACATCGCAATTCAAAGGCATTGATTCTGTCATCTTTAGTCATTGCCCAGCTCTCAGATGCATAGCAATTGATCAAAAAGGCCATGGCCTGAATCAAGTGCACCTTATCTTGAAACACACACCATTGCTTTTCAGTATTTTGGAGAGGACAATGGACTTGCTCAAAGCATATAAATAGCTTGATATTTCTTGACTGCTGGTACCAAGGCTGTTGATTGTGATTCCAAGCAAGATGACGTCATTAACTATTTCAATCCTTCCTCAATCTATAATGAAATTCCCTGCCAGCTCTGTGGTAAAGACCTTAATTTTCTGGGAAAATTCTTTCAATGCCTTTTGCCTATTTGGTAATTATGTTATCAGTCTTTGTATTGTGGAGGCCCAGGAGTATTCTGTAAAATTTTGATTTAAGACTCTTGACTGAGATGCTATTACTAAATGTTTGTTCCCAGCCTGTTGGTTTTCTTTTCACCCTGTTGGAAGAAGTTTTTGATGTGCACAGAGATTTAATCTTTAGAAGGTCCCATTCATCAATTTTATCCTTACTTTAGATTGTGCATTTCTGGTTGTATTTGACGGTTTCCTCGTACCTTGGACTAGAGCTTCTAAACTTGATCCGCGTTAGCCTCTTATAAACTTTATGGTGTGGAGCTTTACTCCCAGGTCTCTGATCCACCTTGAATGATTTTTTTGTTTATGGTGTGAGATATGGATCCTGTTTCAGCTTTCTGCAGGGGGATGTCCACTTTTGCCAGCACCATTTGTTGAAGAAGTTATGATTTCCTCATTTGAGAGCTTTGAATTACTTGTTGAATATCAGTTGACCATAGATAGCTGGTTCTATTTCTGGGTTCTCAATTCTGTTCCACTGGTCAAGGTGCCTATCATTGTACCATTACCATGCTATTTTGGTTACCACTGCTGTGTACTAGGTTTTGAGGTCAGGGAGTTCTGTGCCCCCAACTGCATTTTTGTTTC
>NW_006399796.1:2156511-2158124 GCF_000299155.1 Elephantulus edwardii
TTTCAATCTCCTTGAAAAATGAATTTGGTATCTGGATTGGGATTGCATTGAACATGTAGATTGCTTTTGGTAGGATTGTCATTTTCACCATATTGAAGAGCAATGATGTCAGTTTGAAGATAAGGTGCTCTTGATTCAGGCCATTTTCATTTTGATATTCGAATGGTAAACAAACACATAATTAAATGCTCCAAATCACTGGCAATAATAGAGATGCAAATCAAAACCAATGTGAGGTACCATCACACTTCACTAAGAGTGGCAAAGTTTAACAGGACAGCAAGTAATAGATGGTGCATAGGTTATGGTGAGACAGGGACTCTTGTACATTGTTGGTGAGATTGTAGAATGGTGCAACCATTCTGGAAGGCAGTTTGGCACATCCTCAAAAAGTTGAACATAGAAAGTCCATATGACCCAGGTATTCTACTACTTGCAAGATACCCTGAGAATATGAGAACTGAGGCACAAACAGAGATTTGTACACCAATATTCATAGCCGCATTATTCACCATTGCAACAATATGGAAACAGCCCGAATGTCCAACCACAAACAAATGAATTGAGAAATTATGGTACATTCACACAATGGAATACTATGCAGCACACAGAAACAGTAACTTTGTAAATTATTACCTAACTTGGGAGGGAATCGAGAGCATTATGCTGAGTGAATCAACTCAGTCCCACAAGGATAAATATTATATAAAACTGTTATTGTAGAATGAATAAAAGGATCCAGGAGGTGTGGGAGAGGCTGGAAGCAAAGGCATGTGTATGTGCAGGGAGAAGTGGGAATTAATTATTGGGTTGTACAATTTGATGGGTGGGAGAATGAGGGAAATTGAAATAATTTGTTCAAACTTGTATTTGAATTTTGTAAATAAATTAGTCGATGGAGAAAAAAAAGACCTTAATTTTCTTGATGTTACGACGCAATCCACACTGAAGGCTGTAGTTTTTGACCTTCTGAAATAAGTGCTTCAGATCCCTCATTTTTGCTAATCAAGGTTGTATAAACTGCATAGCCAGGTAATTGATCACTTCCTTCTTGTTTAAATGTATAATTATCAAACACAGTGAAAGACCATTGTCTATATATCCTTTCATTTCTTCTCCTGTCCCCCTTCCTGTCCCCTCCTATGGGATCATCACTTTGGAGATATATTGCCTTAACGTCTCAAATTCTTTACTTTTGTAATGAGTGATACCAGCTAGTCACTTAAGAGGGAGCTCTGGTGGCATAGTCCATAAGGTGTTGCACTACTGATCCAAAAGCGGCACCTCTATTGTGGTTAGAATCCATCAAAGGCCCCAAGAAAGAAGGATGGACCATATCCTCCTGTGTGATTTACAGTATTGGAAGCACAATAGGTGGTTAACTACAAGTGGATTCTCACAGAATGACAATGAATGAGAGGGTTAGGTAAGGACTCTGATAATATGTAGATTATATTGTTGTTGTTGTTGTTGTTGTTATGTGCGGGCGAGTCGTTTTCGACTCATAGCGACCCTATGCACAACAGCCCTAAACCCTGCTATATCCTGCACCAACCGCACTGCCTCTGAGGCACCCATCCCGATTACCCCAGTCACCGAATCAATCCATCTCA
>NW_006399796.1:2160984-2163882 GCF_000299155.1 Elephantulus edwardii
AAACAATTTGTGGAGCAGTGAAAGATAAATCCTTTATTGTGGAGTTAAGCATTAGTTACAGTGTTGACCCCACCCCTAGCCCAGTGCCTTGACCCACTTACTTCCAGCTCCACCCTCCACCAGGATAACCCTTCACATCTGCCAAGTCCCTTCAGAAAATATCTTCCATTGTCCAACCCATGATTTGATAGCTTGTATCTTAAGATTTCTTGTCGTCAGTGATTCCAAACATGTCAACTTCTGACATTATGTACTTAAATTACATTATGCAAATGTTAATGCATTAAAACAAAATTAAAAATGTAAAAAATAGAAAACAGAAGGAGAAACTACTAAACTTTCCCATCAATATATTGTTTTAATTTTGTGATTGGGGGTCAAGTCTATTCTATCTAACACCACAGACAACTCATAAGTCTCTTCATTGCTGCTTTGCCTACTGTTATTAGATTCTCCTACAAGAAAGTCATGGCCAACAGTTTTCTTGTTTCGAGCTTTATCCTTCTTTTATTTTTGTTACTAAAAGAAAATAGCTAAGAAAATCCTAAGGCCATTGTAATCTGTCATGTAAGACCCTATGAATAGAAAATAGACTCAAGATCATTTAACTAAACAACAGCAATGAAAGTATAGCTTTTTTTCAATTGTCTTTTCTTTATTTGCAATTCTTGCATGACTTATTTGTTCCTTATTACTGATAGAGTAAATTGTAAGCTAATTATCCTAATGTGGTTACAGCTCCACGTGGGGTCACATGCCCTCTAATTACATCTCCAAATCTATTCTCAACTTTTCCTAAATGCTCTCTGTCCCTAATTTCCTAGTGGGAAGCAGTGAGGAATAACGCCAAGGGATTTATTCCCAAGCTTCCATATTTTGATGATACTTCATGCATCTTAATAAATAGCACAATACAAAAGATTTTTTTTTCTGAAATTTGATAATGTTACAACCCATTCTTCTCTCAAGAAAAGGTTCTTTATTAGCCCTCTGTTACTGCTTTACCTATTATTTGTGTTTTTTCTACACTCTACATGCACTATTGTAAATATTCAGTATACGAAATTCAACCTAAGTAACCCAGTTTGAATGGGCCATCTGTTGCTCAACTGATTTTCTTACCAACTTACTTCACATCATCCACCGAATCGTTTAAAAGCAGATGGTTTATTTATCAAAGACATGGTGGCCAGAACATACTCTTGGAATGATAATGTATGGAGCTTAAATCTTGACTCTAATATTCACCAATTTGAAGACTCAACTTCTTTAAAGAAGTTTAAAGTTTAATGTATTTATTTCACAGTTATTGTTAAAACCAAAGGAGTTTATATAATATCTTCCACAGAGTGGTTGCTTAGGTCTACCTATGACATTGTTGTTGTTATATGGTGTCGAGTCACCTGCAGTGCCTGGCAACCCTAAGTACAACAGCCCTAAACTCTGCTCTACTCAGTGCCAATCTCATTGTCTCTGACACACCTACCCTCATTACCCCAGTCACCGAATCAATCCATCTCATCGATAGTCTTCCTCTCTTGGGCTGTTCCTCCACCCTCTCAAAGTATCTATTTATCATTTCTTGGCCATGCATTTTTTTTGTGAGTATATATACTTCATATTTTTGTGTTGTCATATTTTAGCTCCCTGCTATAGTCCTCTTCAAGCTCCAACAGGCTTGTGGAAAAGAGTTGCACCATCACCTCAAAGGTACACAGCTCAAATCTACCAGATGAAAGATGGCAGATCTCCTACTGTGCAATATAAAGTCTCTGAAAGCCCACTGGAAGGACAACTATAAGTTGGTGCCAGTATGATGACACATGACAACATTACATTTTTCCTCTTCAGTCTATCCATTTTATGTTCAATTAAAATCCTAACTCTTCAATAATCTTTTGTGTTTCTCATTCTGTAACATTCTTTAATACTTGCGTGTGTTTATATGCAAGTTTCCTAATAATGTAGTTAAAAATCTGATAAGAAATTTTTCACTTTCTCAAATCTTTACTAACTACCTCTGTGCTAGAGGTAGAAAGGAATATCAACAAATACTTCATTAGTTATTTAATTTCCTTAATTTAATTTCAATTAAGGTAGGCATTTTAGAAGGTAAGTAATTTTAATTAAGGTAGCTATGCAAACAGTGTTGTGCAGATTTCTAGAATAATTGTTTGATTATGAAAGTCTTCCTTTCAGGGTATGCAATTATTGACTATTTTATTATTTTTTTTGGTAATTATTTTCACAGACAAATTATCTGTAATGTCACCTAAGTAATTTGTTGGCTATTGTGTAGACATAGATTATACTTGTTCTGAGATATTTTTCTATTAGCCACTAGAAAAACCAATCCAAGTAGGCTACAAAGCACAGTAAGGACAATGTTAATGTTGATATACTGTTGTTGTGCTTTTTAGGTGCCATCCAGTAAAGTATGGAACATATCAACTCAACGAACAATGGACCTGAACCCTGTCCTGACGTGTGCCATGTTCATCATCTCTGATTCACTTCAGCACATGGCTGTAGTCACTGTGTCACTCCATCTTGTTGAGGATCTCCCTATTGTTGTTACGTACTAGCGAATCAGAATCAACTCAGAGCTGGCACTCCAGTAGGTTTTCAAAGGCAGTAAATCACACAAGAGAAGACTGTCCATCTTTCTCTTATGGAGTAACTGGTAGATTTGACCTCTGAGCCTTTAGGTTGACAGCACAATTCTTTACATACAAGCTACCAAATCTGTCTTAATATTTTCAAAGTTCATTAAGCACATGGGATTATAGTCTCAATATAATATTGGAATAGATAATTAACCGTTTACTAGACATTCAAACCTCGAGTTGCTCCAACCAAGGATGCTTTAGGCAGAATGTTAAATGATCCAGGAGGTAT
>NW_006399796.1:2165478-2173655 GCF_000299155.1 Elephantulus edwardii
TATGGTCGCTATGAGTCGTAAATGACTCGACGGCACATAACAACAACAAGACATTGGCTGTGAGTTGATTGTATTTGTCCTCCTATTTAAAAAGACATTTATTCACCAGTAAGGGTCTGGGATCCAGGTGGGGAGTATTTTGAAGCAGTCTGACACTGATGTGTCAAATGCAATAATGGTTACCCATGGTGGACAGTGTTTGGTGAGTTCCCAGATTAAAGCAAGCTTTGAAGCAGGAGTGGCATACACATCCAAAATAGCTTGCCTCTGGAAACTCTATGAAATTGGAGGAACAATGAAAGTTATACCAAGTGTTCAGGTTTTTTGTTCATAGGATCACTATGAGTTGCCTACGACTCGACGGCACTTAACAACAGCAACAGTATATACATAAAATCAGTGATTCTTGCTATATTTTAAATTACTGTCCAAGGTAAATAAGGATAGAACTTTAGAGTAAAATTAACCCACTGAAAGTCCCATGTACAAGAGTCACCTTTAGTTTCTGGTGAGCAGCGTTAATTCACAGTGCCTATGCTACATTGCCTTTAACTTTGTCCTAAGAGAAGAATTAAGGACAGGTATAGCCTGTAGGTGGCACCTGAGTCCACTGATCACTATCCTGTACTCTATCGAGAATCTTTATATGCATCTTCATATATAGCACCACCACAATTAGAATTAGTGTTGGCTCTGCAGCATGATGGTGAGGTCCAGGGGTAACCTAGAATTCAAGTTTCCGTGAAAACTTATCATTAAAAATGCCAAGTTTCCTGTTGGACTGTGGCAACTCCACAAACTTCCGTCCAAATGAAGAAGTGAAAATAAAATATAGCACAAAGAAAGCCGTGAGAAATGCCTGAGTGTGATGTACAGGCCTCTGGAAGTTATCTTGGTAACTACTGTTTCATGTTGTTTGTTGTTGCTGTGTATTGTTGACTTGGAACTGGCTTGTAGCTGACCCTCCTGTGGATGTTCAGAGGCAGTAAACTGCACAGGAGGAGACTGCTCATCTTTCTCCTGAAAAAGTATTTGGTGGATTTGAACTTTGTCCACTTAGGTTGGTAGTACAACTTGTTACAAAATAGCCACCAGAACTCCCTAAATATTTAATAAGAACTAAAATTTTATTGATTGCAAAGTGAGCTGGTTGATAATCAAAAGAATAGGGATTGGTTTCTTTTGAGACTTTGTAAGACCACAGTTGCAATGAGTCTCTTTTTGTTTTTTATGTTATTCATTAAGAGTTTGGGAACTTTAATTATTAAGGTATGGACTTTTCAAATAATTAAAGGTAATTTTTAAGCAGAAATAATTGAAAATATTGCTAATCAACACATGCAACTAACTATGCATTTTATTGACCTGACTTACTATTTTTTTTTCTGATTCACAACATAAATGAGAATGAGAGTTGACCTAAACCTTAAACCCATGAATCCTCAATAAGTCCTCTACCTTTCAGGCTGTGTTATGAAGATGACACTACCCTGCTTACTGAAACTAAGGAGGACCTGAAGCACTTGCTGCAGAAGGTCAAGGACTTCAGCCTCCAATATGGATTGAAGCTCAACATCAAGAAAACAAAGATTCTCACCACTGGGCCGATTAAGCATCATGATAGACGATGAAGAGTTTGAAATTGGTGACAGCTTCAGTTTGCTTGGCTCTACAGTCAACACTCTTGGTACCAGAACCCAGGAAATTAAAAGACTAATTGCATTGGGAAAGTCTGCACTCAGAGACCTCTCCAAAGTACTAAAGAGCAACAGTGTCAATCTGGAAATTAAGGCGCACCTGATTCAGGTCATGGTCTTTGCAATTACTTGCTATGCATCAGAGAGCTGGACAATGACTAGAGATGATAGAAGGAGAGTTGATGCCTTTGAGCTGTTGTATTGGAGAAGAGCATTGAATATACCATGGACTGCTAGGAGAACAAACAGGTTTGTTTTGGAGAGGGTAAAGCCAGGCTGCTCCTTGGAGGCAAGGATTCTGAAGCTCTATCTGACATACTTTGGACATGTTGCAAGGCAAGATCAGTCCTTGGAGAGGGACACCATGTTTGGGAAAGCAGTGGGGAGGAGGAGGGGTAGGAGGGTAGGGACAGCACAGGAGAGGAAAACCTTCGATGAAGTGGACTGATTCAGTCACTGGGGTAATGGGGATAGTGGTGTTGGAGACAATAAGATTGGAAAGAGATAGAGCAGGGCTTAGAGCTGCTGTAAATCAGGTCGCTATGAGTTGCAGGTGACTCAACTGTACGTAACAACAACAACAACTGCAACAACCTCCCAATACAGAATAGGATAAAATCACCTTTCATTCTAGCAAATACGGCTTCTCAAAAATTGTATTTCTTCTATGTTTTTCGTGCATAGGCAGACTACTGTTTTTTTGTTTTACTTTGTTTTTTAACATGGTTATTCTTTGTGTTGAAGGACAGCTGATATATGTTTAATGCACCTTTTTCATTCATTATCCCTCAGTGGAGAAATTCTGCTACTAATAATTAAAGGGCTTCTTTAGTACTCTTGATTGGGACCAAATGAACAAGTGGACCAAAGAAATTTCTTCTTACTTGATTTGAAAGAGAATCTTTTTAGCTTATTTCTTGTTTAGTATAATCATACTCTTGTTCCTAATTGTCTTACTATTTTGAATGACAGTAGAAGTTGGGGAGGCAGATAGACAAAGGAAAAAGTATATCTTCTCTATGGTCATTTTGGAGTCAAAAGTAGAATTTATAAATTGCTAGATTTATAGGTTTTTATTGGTGAGGGAATCACGTTCAAATTAAAGAAAGGGACTTTTTTATTACAGGAAACCGACCCTTTAAAAATATGTAAAAACATTATAATGAGAAAAATAATGTATTAAGAAGACAATCTACAAAAATAGATTCTAAAACCAGGCTACTGATAACTAGCATTGGTAAGAAAATATTTTAACTGAAGGGAGAAATGAAAAGAGATTAAATAGTAATTATAAATAAAATATACTGGGCTAGAAATAAAAATAAATATGTAGCTGAATTTGTTTAGCAGTATTTTCTACTCCATACTTGAATTGCTGAAATAGACTATATTAAAGTGACAGGATTCTGAAAACATATACTATAGGGCAAGTTTTTTTGTTATTTGTTTGTTTATTTATTTATTTTAGGGCAAGTTTTAGAGGAGAAAAAAGGAAAAGAGAAATTTCATTCAATTGTTACCATTATTGCTGCCACTTGATCAATAAGAATTCAGGATGTGTGTGTGTGTGTGTGTGTGTGTGTGTGTGTGTTGTTTTTAAATGTTGTAATACTAGGAAAAAACCTCAATCTATTTGATTGGCAATAGCTTGTTTTTGTGAGCTATTCAGACAAACTAATTTTACTAGAGTTTTTCTTTTGAAATGTGCCTTTTATGCTGTAATTGTAAATGAATGTACTACAGGCTGAATTGTTAAGGTTATTTGATTATCATCCTTTCTTGTAGTGCACCAATGTAGTGACTTTCTAACACATTTCTTCCATTCAGGGAGGTAAGAAATCATTACCTTAACATGTTGAAGGGTAATCTACTCCATTTCTAAGATGAATTAAACATCAATGCAGCATTAATATTTTAATCAACAGAATCTGATCGTTATCTGTGTTTCATACTGATACTTCATGCAGTCAGTGCCATTACTCAGGAGGTTTGAACCAGAATTGTTATTGTCTTGATTTGATTTGGCATTCTTCCTGATCAGCTGGTATGTACTAATTTGAGTTAATTCTTTGTGCTGAATGCAGAAAAAATTTTTCTGACCTCTTACAGGCACTTCAGGGATTTGACTGAAAATTAGTAAAGCCTTAATTTGCTTGCTCTACAGCTAATTTTTGTCTTTTGTGTGTGAGAGAAAGAGAGGTATATAAATTGTACCATTGTTAGCTGATGAACCAGTGAAGATTTTCAGTCAAAATACACGTTTTCAATTTCTTTTAAAATAGTGAGATATCTTACCTCAGTTAATCTTTATAATTCAAAATAAATGCCAAAATAGTCAGATATAACTTAAAACATATTGATGGGCTGGCAGTGATTAAGAAGTTATTCAAAGACTAAACACAGGAATCTAGAAAATTAAGCAAGCACATAATTACTACCTTAGAGAAATTAATGGTGCCCCTGAAAATTTTTCAAATACATTGCAGAATTGTGGAAAAGAATTTAAGGTCCAAAGAAGAGCCCATCAGGTTGGAAGGACCTGAACAAGGAAGGAAATGTGAAAAAAAAAAAGAGTTCTTCTCAAAGCTAATATTTGTCAAACTTATGTCCTTAGTGAAAGGGAATGTTTATCTAGAGAAGGAGTTGTTGTTTGTTGCTGTTGTTATGGCCCCTCAAGTCGCCTGCAACTCATAGCAACCCATTGTACAACAACTCTAAACCCTGCTCTGTCCTGTGACAGTCTCTGACCCACAAACTCCCATTATTCCAATCACAGAATAGATCTACCTCATAGAGGGTCTTCCTCTCCTGTGCTGTCCCTCCACCCTCCCAAGCATGACATCCCTCTCCAAGAAGTGGCCCCTCCTTGCAGCATGTCCAAAGTATGTCAGACAAAGCTTCAGAAATCTTGCCTCCAAGGAGCAGTCTGGTTTAACCCAGGACGAACATGTTGGTTTTCTTACAAATCTATGGTATATTCAATACTCTTCTCCAGCACCATAGCTCAAAAGCATCAATTCTCCTTCTATCCTCCTTAGTCATTGTCCAACTGTCTGACACATAACAAGTGATTGCAAAGACCATGGCCTGTGTCAGATGCACCTTAGTCTCCAGAGTGACACCATTGCTCTTCCCTAACAGCAGGCTTTTCCATCACAATATGTCTTTTAATTTCATGACTGTAAAAAGAACAGGCAGATCTTGGAGAGAATGTAGCCAGTGTACTCCTCGGAAGCAAAGGTGATGAAAGTTCATGCCACATACTTTGACTTTGTTGTTGTTGCTGTGTACCACTGAATCAGAACCAACCCATAGTTGACTCTTCTTCAGGGTTTTCACAGACAGTTAATTGCACAGAAGAAGATTGCCCATTCTTCTCCCTTGGAGCAGCTGATGGATTTGCCTTCATAGTTGCAACACCATTTCTTTACTTAGGCTACATGAGCTGCATGGGCATATAGCTAGGCTTGAGAAGATAGAAGACCAGTGAAAGAAAAGAAGATCCTCAACTGAGTGGGCTGACATACTGACTGTAGCAATGGGATTGAGTATGTCTGTGTTAGAGATTGTTAGGATAGCATTGGATAGGACAGTGTTCAAATCAGATGTTCATATATTTGATAGCACCTAACAACACCAAAAAAATGGCCTTATTTATAAGATTATCTAGGAGATAATCTAACTGTCCACCAATAGAAGAATAAATAAACAAATTCTTGTATACTGTTATAAGCAACAAAAATGAACTGATACAGACACCAGCATGTATGTAAGAGTATGTACATATAGGATTCATGTATGTGAAGTACAAGAATAAACTTGAGTAAAAGAAGTCAGAGGATAGAGTGTCAGAGGATAAGACCTCTGGTGGCTTAGTGATATAGAATGGTAATGTCAATACAGAGTCATGTGTTCTAATCCACCAGCTGATTTGCCGGAGAAAGTTAGGCAATGTCTTCTTATGCAATTGTGACTCAACAGCACATAAAATGACAAGAGAGGCATTAACCAGAAACAGACATAATGGATTATTCTGATGTGGTAGACATCTTTGATTTCTCTGTGATATTACTAGAACATATATGTTTTTCAAAAGTCATTAAAATGAGGACTTTATAGCTGCACAATTAATAAGTGATGCATCAGTTAAAAATAAAAATTTAATTTGTGTGTCAATTTATTACTTGAGAAAGAGCCCTAGTGTCATATTTTGTTAAGTATTGAGCTGGAAAGCAAAAGGTCAGTAGTGAACACACCGAACACTATGTGAAAAAGATGAATCAGTCTTTTCCCATTAAGATTTTATAAGATTGGAAACATGGTAGGCTAGTTACTGTAGGACAACACTATATGATATACAGTTACTATGGCATAACACTGTATGATAAGTCAGAATGGACTAGATGGAGAGATAATTTGGTTCGGTTACATACATACTTAATTTTTTAACATAATTTTTTGTAAATTTTTTCCATTGTTGCAATTTTCTTCCCTCTAGGCTTCCCTTTCTCTCAGTGCTCTCCACAATGCACTTCTTTTTCCAGACTGACATCATGTTCATAATGCCTAATCATATATTCCTTTTGGATAATTCTTCCTTTCATCTGTTATAATACAATGTTCATTATCTATCCACTCTTTTCACATTCTTTCCTCAATCCTCCCCTGTCTGTCCTATTTTACAATAGTGGTGTTATATAATATTTGTACTTCTGTGAATTAGATATTTCAAAACTCAGCATAACATCCTGCAGGCTTCCCATGTGGTATAATGTTTTATAAGTTTATTGCTTTCTCATAACCTTCCATTGTGTGAATGTGCCCTAATTTTTCTATCCATTCATTTGTTTATGGGCTCTTGGGTTGCTTCTATCTCTTTGCTATTGTAAATAACGCACCATTAAACATGGGTGTGCATACATCTGTAACTTTTTGAGAAATATTTAAATTTAAATAGAAAAAAATGGTATAAATTATGCATAAAACTTCAGAAATGAGAAAAAGTATAAAATTAGAACTTTTTATAGAATAAAATGTAAAATTGAAAAGATAGATGATGAAGTAAATGGATTAGACTTAAAGATAGAAAATGTTGAGAATCCAAAATTGAGATTAGAAAAGCTAATCGATATTATAAACCTCTAGGAGATTTTATTGTATAAAATCAGAAAAGTACAAATAACAGTGTTTGAAATGTAAGAAAGATCACAAGTATGTAATAGACATGAAAAATATGAAAAGAAAGCATTGGTGATACAATATGATGAGAAGCACAGTTATCACTTACTTGAAACAGACCAATTTCTAGAAAAGCATACCATAAAAAGCTACCAAAATGGAATTAATCAGTTATTGCAATCTTTTTTTTTTTGTCGGTGCTTTCAGGGCAGCTTGAGCTTCCTCCTTCATTATCATTGATTCTTAATAATATGTTACTTCTGTAATGATTCTGCATCAGTCAATTAGTTTTGGTTCAATGACTCTGTATTTTTTTCCATCTAGCAATGTGTGAAAATTTGTTCATAATAATCAAATTGGGTTTTGCCAAGATTTCTGGTACCAAAGATGTTTATTGTGAATCCAAGTAAGGTGAAATTGTCCACAATTTCAATATTTTCTTCTTTTATGGTGATGTTTACTTTGACCCAATGGTGACAGTTTTTGTCTTTTTTGATATGTAATCTTTATTGAAGTCTTTGACCTCTACAACAAGTACTCCATACTCTCCTCACTTTCAGCAGATAAAGTGTGTTGTCTGCATAATGCAAGTTGTTAATAAATCTTTCTTTAATCTTAATACCAAATTCTTCATCATCATACAAGATTGAACAGATTTCAGATCTATTGTTTCATAGTGTAGGTATGTGTTGTTCAACATAACTGCACCTAGCAACAATAACAACAATAACATCCTTTTCCCAGCATAAAGTCTTTTTTCAAAAGACTAATCCTTCCATAAGGTATGTGAAATGTAGTTTCACCATCCTGATCTCTAAGGGCATTCTATTTTCACTTCATACAAGACAGATTCATTTGTTCTCTTGGAAGTCCTTGATACATTCAACACTCTTTACCAACACAATTAAAAGGCATTGATTCTTCAGTCTTCCTAGACTTCATCCATTTTTCAGATGTATATTAAATAATATACATCTCTGACTCTGAGAAGAATGGGAATCCTAGAATACTTGATCGTGGTGATATAGAACCTATACTTGGACAAAGAGGCAGTCGTCAGAACATAGCAAGGAAACACTGCATGGTTCAAAATTGGGAAAGGTGTATGCCAGGGATTTGTCCTATCTCCATACCTTTTCAACCTGTATGCAGAACAGATTATCTGGGAGACTGGGCTCTATGAGGAGAAGTGTGGTGTCAGCATTGGTGGAAGATTCATAAAAAATCTGCATTATGCAGATGACACAACATTGCTTGCTGAAACTGAGGAGGACCTGAAACGCTTGCTGCAGAGGGTCAAGG
>NW_006399796.1:2182645-2186294 GCF_000299155.1 Elephantulus edwardii
AACCCATGATCTGACAGCTTGTATCTTAAGCTTTCTTGGCTTCTGTGATTCCAAAAATGTCGACTGCTGACATTTTTCTTTTGACCAGTTTCTCTTAAGTTTAATTGTAATGTCTCCAAGGGAAGTTGACGTGTCCTGTAGAACTCCTGTGTAGATTATGTTTCCCCATTAATGCAATTGACACATCAGTGTCACAGTGTTTAGCCTCACAGCAACCACAAGTTACTGCTGTATGGCAAGTGGACACACCAGGGCTATATGACCTGCCTGCCGCTCCTTCAGTATTTACTAGGAGCAAGTTTATAGTGCCATTGTTTATAATTGCAGGAAGTTGAAAACTACTCAGTTGTTATCCATACAAGGAAAAACAAATACACAGATGTAATTGTGTTATTTTTACATACCACCTGATTGACTATGACTCATAGTATCCTTTTGAACAGTAGCTCTGGACCTTGCCCTTTCTTCAGTCAATTACACTGTCTCTGACACACTTGCCCCCATTGCTGCAGTTACTGTGTCAATCCATCTCCTTCAGGATCTTCCTCTCCTATATTTCCATTATACCCTTATAAGTATGATGTCCTTTTACAAAGACTGATAATTCCTGGCAACATACCCCAAATCTATGAGATGGAGTTCCAAAATCCTTGATTTCTAGGAGCAACTTGGTTTCACTCTCTTTTGGGTAGACCTGTTTGTTCCCTTGTCAGTCCATGACATTTTTAAAGAACTGAAATAATTTATATTCTGAACAAAATCTGTTGTAAAAGTTCTTCTTTTCAGCATCCTCAGAACTATTTGTTATTTGATGATTTTTAATTTTTTTGCTAAAATATATTTAAGAAGATTTATTATCATGTGAAAATAGGATATCTGTTTATTTTCCCATACTCAAGTGTACTTTTTATCAGTGACATATACAGCCACAGATAGAATTTTTAAAAAACCAGGATACAGGAGAAGAGATTATCTCTTTTAAGCAGAAAATGTAAGTGAAAAATCCACTTTGTACATCTCAGACATGTACAGATATACAGCAGAGCAGGATCATGTTTGAACCGGCCACCGTTACAATAGTAAGAAATCTATGACCTATGGATGGAATTTGGTGCATGGACCATCTGTATCCGACCCCATGCTAACAATGACTTTTACATAAATGAGTTATTAAAAAAACGAAACCAAAATTAGAAGAGTCTCACTAAGGAAAAATGTGACAGAGACCACTCACGATCTACAAAGCTTAAAATATTTATGATCTGGCTCTTCATAGAAAATGTTTGAAGATCCCTGACTTATACCAATGTTGAAAAAATTAGGTACTGCAGTTTTAAGTGACAGGCAATGTTTCTTTTCCTATCCCATCAGGTATTTTAAAAAATGCCTTCTAATATCATTTATCAGATATTTTTTCTTTCATGTTTTTTCATCTTCAACTTCATCAAAGTTCATCCTTAGTCTTCTTTTCTTGATTTTGAAATTTCCATTTTTAAAAAAATTAGGCAGCAATCTCTTTTGCATCTCTGACATACATTAGCTTGCCCCAAGAATCTTTCTTTGCTCTTTCATCTTGTTTTGTGCCGTTGAGTCGACTCTGACTCATAGCAACCCTATGTACAACAGCTCGGAACTTTGCTTTATCTTTTTAAAAAATTTTCTTCTTGTTATTATTATTAATTTCAATGAACATCTACAGAGATTTTGGAATTCTATTCATTCATTGTTGCACTTTTCTCCCCACCCACCCCACCTCCACCTTCACCCCCAGTTGGCTCCTCTCCTTGAAAAGCAGAACACAAACTCCTTCATTTGTACACACTCCCCTCCTCCACCCCACACATCCCCACCCCCACCCCAAGTATACTCCACTCTGCAACCTTCATTCCAGAGGCATGATAATCATAATGCCCTAAAATATATTAATTTTAAACTATTCTCTCCCCCATTGGCTTCAATGAAGTAAACATAATTTATTCAGTTTTTCTCAGTCCTACCCCCACCCCAATGTCAACCTCATTCTACAACAGTGGCACCACATAATGTTTGTCCTTTTGTGACTGAGATATTTCACTCAGCATAATGTCCTCCAGAGTCACCCATTTTAAATAATATTGCATGAGTTCCTTTTTTTCAGTGAAGCATAATATTTGAATATACCATAGCCTCTCTATCCATTCAATTGTTGATGGGCACTTAGGTTGTTTCCAACTCCTTGCTATTGTGAACAAAACCGTGATAACGTGTCTGTGCTTATATCTGCTTGGATGTCATTTATGGTCTCTTTAGGGTATATTCCCAGTAGTGGAATTGCTGGGTCAAATGGTGTCTCTATTTGCAACTTTTTGAGAAAGTGCCACACTGCTTTCCACAGTGGTTGCACCATTTTACACTCCCACCAACAGTGAAAAATGGTTCCAGTCTCTCCACAACCTCGCCAGCATTTGTTGCTAGCTGATCTGTTAAATTTTGCTATTCTTACTGGGGTGAGATGATATCTCATAGTTGTTTATATTTGTGTTGCTCTCAGGGCTAGGGATTTTGAACATTTCTTCGTGTGCTTGTTGGCCATCTGAATATCTTTTTTGGTGAAGTGTCTGTTCATATCTTGTGCCTATTTTTCTATTGGATTATTTACCTTTATCTTGTTGTGATGCTCAAGTATTTTATAAATTCTAGATATAAGTTCCTTATCTGACATGTCATTATCAAATACTTTTTCTCAGTCCGTGGCTTCCCTCTTTACCCTGTTGGAGAAGTTTTTGGATGTGCATAGGGATTTGATTCTTAGAAGGTCCCATTCATCTATTTTATCTTCTCCTGGTTGTAGATTTTTCAGGATACTTGGACGACTATTTCTGTTCTGGATTAGAACTACTAGAGTTCTTACAAGCTTTTCTTTAATGAAGTGTATAGTCCTTGGTTTTAGTCCTAGATCCATGATAAACCTTGAGTTGGTTTTCGTATATGGAGTGAGGTGTGGATCTTGCTTGAGTCTTCTGCAGATATTTTCCAGTTTTGCCAACACCGTTTGTTAAAAAGGCTGTCATTTCCCCACTTAACTGATTTCATTTCCTTGTCAAAACTCAGCTGACCATATGTAGATGGGCTGATTTCTGGGTTCTCAGTTCTATTCCATTGATCTCTGTGTCTGTCTTGTACCAGTACCATGCTGTCTTAACCACGACGGCAGTGTAGTAGGATTTGAAATCAGGGAGTGAGGTGCCTCCTACCTTTTTCTATTTTTAAGGCGTGATTTGCTTATTCGGGGCTTCTTTCCATTCCAAATGAAACTGGAGATTACCTTTTCCATCTCCTTGAAGAACGGGATTGGCATTTTTATTAGGATTGCATTGAATGAGTAAATTGCCTTTGGTATTATTGCCATTTTCACAATATTGAGTCTTCCTATCCGTGAGCAAGGGATATTCTTCCACATTTCCAGGTCTCTTTTTGTTTCTTGTAGTAATGTTTTGTAATTTTCTTTGAATAGATCCTTTGTACTTTTAGTTACATTCACTCACAAATATTTTATCTTGTGATTAGCTATTGTGAAGGTTAGTTTTTCTTAGCTCCAGCTCTGTATTCTCTTTGTTACTGTAGAGAAATCCAACTGATTTTTTATGTTGATCTTATATCCTGCTACTCT
>NW_006399796.1:2186394-2192632 GCF_000299155.1 Elephantulus edwardii
GATAGAGCAGGTTTCAGGGCTGTTGTACATAGGGTTGCTATGAGTCACAAGTGACTCAACGGCACATAACAACATGAGTTGCTGAGGAGGACCTGAAGCGCTTGCTGCAGAGGGTTAAGGACTGCAGCCTCCAATATGGATTGAGGCTCAATGTCAAGAAGACAAAGATTCTCACCACTGGATGGATGGTGAAGAGATTGAGATTGTTCACAGCTTTAGTTTGTTTGGATCCACAGTCAACACTCTTGGCATCAGGGGCCAGGAAATTAAAAGATATGTTACATTTTTCCTCCTCACGCTGCCTGGACGGCCCCCAACCATAAAGAGACTGCAGGGAGAAGTCGATGTCCTTCTGGAAGTCCAGGCAGACAATGAAGGACAGGATGTATTGCAATGAGAAAGTCTGCTGTTAGGGACCTTTCCAAAGTTTTGAAGAGCAATAGTGTCATTCTGGCGACTAAGGTGCATCTGATACAGGGCATGGTCTTTGCAATCACTTGTTACGCATCAGAGAGTTGGACAGTGACTTGGGAGGATAGAAGGATATTTGATGATGCCTTTGAGCTGTGGTGCTGAAGAAGCGCATTGAGGGTACCATGGACTGCTAGAAAAACAAACAGATTCATCCTAGAAAGGGTTAATCTGGGTGGCTCCTTGGAGGTAAGGATTCTGAGGCTCCGTCTAACATACTCTGGACACGTTGTAAGGAGGGACCAGTCCTTGGAGAGGGACATCATGTTGGGAGGGTGGAGGGACAATATAGGAGATGAAGACCCTCTATGAGGTGGATTGATTCAGTGACTGGGGTGATCGGGATGGGTGTATCAGGGACAGTGCGATTGGCACAGGACAGAGCGGAGTGTAGGGCTGTTGTACATAGGGTCTCTATGCACAAGCGACATGACGGCACGTAACAACAACATATTAAGTAAATGCAAATATCATGACTTGGTATTTTGGAGAGGTTCTTTTTTCCAACTTTAGCAAATAGAAATTTATTTTCTCACAGTGTAGGAGCCTGGAAGGCTACTGACTCTAGGGTAACACTTTTTCCTCTTTCCAGTCCTTTGCTGATGCTATTCATGTGGCTTGTATCTACTCCTACATTTATGAGTGTTTCTGTGTAGAAAATAATTTTTATAAAATAAAATATATCTTAAAGGTGTTTAGTTGAACACTTATTCTGCTCTAACATTATGAAGGGAGTTCTGGTAGTGTAGTTGTGCTGCCAACCCAAGAATATGTGTATCTCTGCAGGTTTGAATTCACCATCAGTTCTGACATGGAAAGATGAAAAATTTCCTACCTTGGGAATTCCAGTCTCTGAAAACCCACCGAAGGGTCAGGTACGAGTAACTTCTGACTGGAAGGTAATGAGTTGAGTTGAATTGAATGTAGTGTAGGGTTATTGTTGTTGTTAGGTGTAATCAGGTTGAATACAACTCAGTGACCCTATGAAAAACAGATTTAAACTCTGTGCTAGCTTGTGCCACCCTCAAAATCTCTGACACTCTCAAGCTTATTGCTATGCTTATTGTGTCAATCCACTTAATTGAGGGTCTTCCTGTAATATATCTCATTAATATAATAATTTTTTTTCCCTTTCAGGGTTACTTAAACTCATATATTTAACAGCATATTTTTAATTTTTTTTTACAATATATTTTCCCAATGCAATGTGTTTTGATTTCTTGACTGATGTTGCCATGGTTGTTGATTGTAGATCCAAGTAAAAGGAAATCAATGACAAGTTCAATCTTTACCAAATCTAATGTAATCTTGCTTAATGTTCTAGTGGTGAGAATTTTTGTTTTCTTGATGTTGAATTATAAACCATACTGAAGGCTATAGTATTTGATCTTTTTTGAGGAAATACTTCAATTCTTCTTCAACTTCCTGTAAGCAAAGATGTGTTATCTACATAAGCTGGATTGTTGATGAGCCTTCTTCCAAATCCAATGATAAATTCTTCTTCAGATAATCCTGATTATTGAATAGTAGGGAACATAGTCTGTAGGTACTTGCACTACTAACTCAGATGTTTCGCCTTGTCAGCGGTTCATATCTATCAGTGGCTCTGTAGAGAGAGATGGTCAATGTCTACTCAAGCAATTTACAACTTTAGAGACAAAATGGAAGGTAATCTGTAAGTGGATTCCCACTCAGTGGCAATGATTTTGTGGTTTTGAAAAGAATGGCACGGTACTGGGTAAGATTTTTCTTTGTTTTTTCTGTCATTTATAGGCCCATTATGAGTCAGAACCAGATTGATGAGATCTTGGAGAAGGACATCATGCTTGGGAGGGTAGAGGGACAGCACAGGAGGGGAAGACCCTCTCTGAGGTGGATTGATTCAGTGACTGGGGTAATCGGGATGGGTGTGTCAGAGGCGGTGCGATTGGCACAGGACAGAGCAGAGTTTAGGGCTGTTGTACATAGGGTAGCTATGAGTTGCAAGCGACTCTGCAGCACATAACAACATAACAACAACATATAATCAATAACTTATTGGGCACAATCCACTCAACAACAGTGAGTTGGTATTGTTTCCTTTGGTTTTTTTCCTTGTGTGTACCGTCTAATTAGATCTGATTGGCACAGGAACAGATTGCCTCTCCTTCTCCAACAGAGCATCTGGTGAAATCGAACTGCACACTTTTGAGACTTTAGTGCAGCTTCTTGCCACTAGGCCATCAGAGCTCCCTAAGAGTGAACTTTTAATTAATTAATTAACTTATTTATTTAGTCTGTTTGTTTTGAAGGCTCTAAAAAAGACTTGTAACTCAATGGTTAAAACACTTGGCAACTAACCACAAGGTTGTTGGACTGAATACAACATTTCTCGGGATCATTTCTGGAGGTCTGCTCCAAAAAAGACTTCAATGTAGGAAAAAAGGTCCTTCCGAAAAAACACACATCTTCTGAGAGCACTGCAAATGGCTTAAGTTAGTTATAAAATCTGTGTGGGCTGCCTTTATCCTGTCTTTCTTTCTATCTAATTCCCAAGAGGACAGATATGATTAAAGATGCACCAAGAGAAGGAGAAAATAGCTTCTCTGAGTTCCTTGCTCAGTGACACACGTTGCCTCTGCTTCATTTTCCTTGCATCAATATTATGAAACAAGACCATCAGAGCAATTTTATGACTTTTGACTAGCATATTGTGTTTTCCCCCCATGTTCAGTTATCTACTATTAAACTTCTTAGATCATTTCTACTTTATTATATGCAAATCCTATCAGTTGGAATCAACTCCACAGCAGAAAACACAGTAAGATTAGCTAAAACACTGGTGTAGAATAATAATAACATGAGCTATTTTCACCACAAATCAACTCTAAAAGACAACAGATCCACATTTTAAAATGTGCAAAAGCAAAGAGACATTATACATAAGGCATAAAACAATGACTTTGCTTCATATACTTTCGGTCCACAACAAGAAGGTCTAATAAGCACGTACATAAAAAGATGTTCAGGATCATTAGTTACAATGGAGAGGCAATTACACACACTAGAATGGCTAAAATGTAAAAGACTGGCAATTTCAATTTAAAAGTACAAATGTTAGTAACAATGACTTAATTAGTTTAGTCACTCATACAAGGAAAAACGGAGCAGTAAATCAGAATACAGAGTCCAAAACCTAGCTTATTAGGCATATATGTATCTTTGAGTCAGTCATGGTAGGGTGCAATTGTTTACCAGTGAGTAAAGGATAGATTATTAAAAAGTCATGCTGTACTTGATTACCATGAGAAATGTTTAAAATTTGATCACAATTGTACATCAATATGAATTTAAAGTATTTCATGATAAAGGGAACCTTAAAATATAAATAATAACATGTAGGAGAGTATCTTTATAAACTCAGGCTGCAAATTAAAAATTAAAAAGACAAAAAACGCACATACCATAAAGAATATGATTGATAGCTTCATTTACTTTAAAATAAGGAATACTTAGTGATCAGAGCAAAGCACAGAGGGAAAGAAAAGTCACAAACTGAGAAGTGAGATTTCTGACACATAAACCTAGCAAAAATTTTTATTCTAAAGTAAATATTTTGGAAGCAGGAATGGCACCCACTTCCTAAACCACATGTCTCTGGAAACTCTATGAACTTAGAGAAACGACGATAGTTATAGTATAGGGTTAAGGTCTTTTGTTTATGGAGTTGCTATGAGTCATGCTCAAATTGATGGCATTTAATGACAGCAATAAAGTAAATATATATTAACAAAACAATTATAAAACATAAAATTAGTTATGCAAGTAATGTTACAAGAAATGGCTAAGATAATGTGAGCTTGCATTTCAGAGAAGATGAAGCATTACTAGTGAAAGAAATAAAATTTTATTCTATCCTTAATGAAAATTCTAACCATAGTGAAGTAATGGTTCAAATTCACCAAATTAGTAAAAATTTTTCAAATCATTTAATAAAAAATAATGATGCTAAAAAAGAAGAACGTTTATTAACGGGGTCCAGCCCCATTATATCAAACAGTTCCGCTGAGAAAAGGGACAAGGATGAAGAGACGCAGAGAGACTATCCGCTGATGGCGAATAGCAATTTTATTTTTCAGAAAAAGGCCTATATAGGTTTTAGAAGCACATCTGCTGTAACAATCGTGTTATCTCTTTCCATCCGAGATGTTGACTATTAGGTCAAACATTAACTCTCACAGACCTCTGCACAATACAAAGATATTTTCCAGAATACCTTATTGTGTGCTCTAAGAAAAAAGAGTTTCAGTAGATTACATTCCCTAAAAGGTCTGAGACATTTGGTCACTCTTATTCATTAACATCCTACTTCCTTGAGTTGTTTATTGCCAAGATGGAGTTAGTCTTGCTGGTTTCACAGTACAGGGCTAATCTTGCTTTACAAGTTAGTCTGTCTCCCACAGTTTACACAAGTTTTTACTGAGAATATAAACTATTTTGCTAGAGTATGTCTCAGATAGTGAGGATGGCATAGAATAGGATGGGACAAGGGTTCGATATGCTGTTCATAAAATTGCTGAGAGTCATAGAGAGAGCTCTGTTGGCCTAGTGGATATAAAGTCATTCTACCAAGCCAAAGGCGGGTGATTTTAATCTGGGACCATCAGGCTTGGTTTTGGTCAAACATTCTTTTAAGTAGTATAGCACTGGTCTGTCCATTTGCTGCACAGAAGTAACTAGTGATCGCTGTGATGCTAAACACTGTGAAACTGATGTGTTGAATGTGATAATGGTTTCTCATGGTGGACAGTGTTTGGTGGAGCTTCCTGATTAAAACAAGCTTGGAAGCAGTTCATAGGGTCTCTATGAGTCTTCTACGACTCAATGGCATTTAACAACAGCATAAACTATTTCAGCTTTTAAAAAATATTTGGCATTATTTAATAAACTGGAAAATGCTAGCTTCTTTCAAGACATTTCTGAATCCTAGTAATGAAAATGTAGAGTAAAACTACACAGGACATTCAAGGAGATGGCCTTTAGGAAGAGCTCTGTTGCCATTGTAATTAAATTGCTTATATTTTGGCTGAAAGGTCAATAGTTCAAATTCACCAAAAGTTCCATGAGATAAATATGTAGTAATCTGTTACCAATGTGAAGTTTTACTCTATCCTCTAAGTGTCTCTAAGTGAAACAATTTAACTAACGGCAATAGTTTTGGATTTGTTTTGGTCTTACTAAAGTATATTTGATTGAATGAATTCAAACTTCCAAAGTTTCAATTTGCAATGGAATGCTTAACTGTTTATGCAAGGACCATAATGTAACAGATACTCAATGACCTAGAAATTTACTTATAGACTCCTACTCTTTAAAAAAAGGAGCATTGTGGGCCTGATCACAAGAAGCTGTGCTGCAATTCAAAAGGCACTTAGTCTGAATCCACCAGCTGCCCTGTGGGAGAAGGACATACAATCTCCTCCCAAGCGATTAACTGCCTCTGAAAACCTGCTAAAGAGTCAGCTGTTGGTCAGGCCTGACTCAACGATATACAACAACAACAACTCTTTAAAAAAAAATAATGCCAGTATTTATTGTTGTTAAGTGCCGTAGAGCCACAGGCGACTCATAGCGACCCTACGAAGGAGAATCCAGTCCTCGATGCTTGGGTGCCTTTCATCCTCTGGAGGCAAGCTATTATGGAAGTGGATGCCACTCCTCCTTCCAAGCTTGTTTTAATCAGGGAGCTGCACCCAACTCTCTGTCCCCATTGGGTGTTGTTGTTGTT
>NW_006399796.1:2202742-2206991 GCF_000299155.1 Elephantulus edwardii
CTGTCATTTTGTTCAATTCTTTTTGGTGTTGTTGCTAGTTACTTTGGTCCATCCTGTTTTCTGTGGCATCTTCGTATGAAGGAAGTCTCTCAGTGTTTCCTGTAAGGCTGGTCTTGTTTTTACGAACTCCTTTAGGTTCTGTATTTCTGGGAATATTTTGATCTCTCCTTTGTACTTGATGGACAGTTTTGCAGGATAAAGTATTATTGGTGCAAAGTTGTCTTCTTTAAGTGCTCGATATATGCCATTCCATTGTCTTCTTGCTCGCATGGTTTCCGCTGAGAAATCTACACTTAATCTTATCTGTTCTCCCTTATAGTTTACTCTTTGTTTCTCTCTTGTTGCTCTCTGTATTCTCTCCTTGTCTTTGTTTCTAGCAAATTTGACAATGATATGCCTTGGTGTTTTTCTTTTAGGGTCTATTCTACATGGTGTTTGCTCAGCTTCTTGAATATATATTCTGTCATTCTTCATTATGACTGTAAAGTTTTCCTCTAGTAATTATTCTACAACTTTTTCAGTGCCTTTACTTGCTTTTTCCCATTCTGGGATGAACTTTGCTTTATCTTGTGAGAGCCAGTCTCAGTTTCTCTGACACACCTACACCCACTAACCCAATCATTGAGTCAATCGATCTCATCTAGGGTTTTCCTCTTTGTGCTGTCCCTCTACACTTCTGAGCACGATCTCCTTCTCCAAGGACTAGTCCCTGTTTGCAACGTGCCCAAAGCATGCCAGTCAAAGATTCAAAATTCTTTCCTCCAAGGAGTAGTTTCAGAATAGAATTGTTTTACTAGGCCAAGGTGTTTTCAATACTCTTCTCCAGCACCACAACTGAAAGGCAACAATTCTTCTGTTATCCTTAGTCATTGTCCAGCTCTCTGATGCATAATAACTAATTGTTAAGACCATGGCCTGGATCAGCCACACCTTAGTCTCTAGACTGGCATCATTGCTCTTCAGTACTCTGGATGACATGCTTTTCCAATGCAATTAATCTTTTTATCTTCTAGCTTCTGGTACCAAGAACATTGATTGTGGAGTCAAGCAAGTTGAAGATGTTAACAACCTCAATCTCTTCTCCGTCTATCATAGTGTTGCCAACTGGCTCCATGGCAAGGTGTTTGTTTTCTTGACTCTGAGCTTCAATCCATATTGAAGGCTGCAGTTCTTGACTTTTTGCAACTAATGTCTGAGGTTCTAATCAGTTTCAGCAAGCTGGGTTGTGTCATCTGTATAATGCAGATTGTTGATGAGTCTTCCTGCAATCCTGATGCTACATTCCTCCTTACAGAGCCCACCCTCCCAGATGATTTGTTCTGCATATAGACTGAAAAGGTACAGAGAGAGATAGACTGCATCCCTGATGTACACTTTTCCTGATTTTCAATCATGTAGTGTTTTCTTGCTCTGTTTTGATGGCTGCCACCTGGTCCAAGTATGGGTTTCACATAAGCACAATCAAGTATTTGAGGATTTCCATTCTTCTCAGAGTCAGCCACAGTTTGTTGTGATCCATACAGTAAAATGCCTTTGCATAGTCAATGAAGCACAGATAGACATTCCTTTGGTATTTTCTGCTTTCAGCTAAAATACATCTAACATTGACTATAGTATTCCTAATTCCATGACTCTTCTAAACCCCACCTGCACATCTGGCAATTTTCTGTTGATATGCTATTCTGGTTATTTTGGGATAATTTTCAGCAGACTCTTGCTTGCATGTGGTATTAACGATATTGTTTCATAATTTTCACACTTTGTCAGGTCATCTTTCTTTGCAGTGGGAATAAATATAGGTATCTTTCAATCTGTGGCCGTACCTGATGGCCTACATAGGAATTAGATTAATTACATATGTGGGAAAAAAATAATTGGAAAAGCTTAGTATCAGCTGTGAAAACTAGGCCAAGTGCTGATTTTGGACCAGATCATCAACTACTTGTATGCATGTTCAAACTGAAGACAAAGAAAATAAAATTAAATCCATAAGAACCAAAGTTTGAGTTTGAGTCTATTCCTCTAGATTTGAAAAAAAAAACCAACACAACTCAGGAACAGGTTTAAGCTCTTGAATACTAAAGAACAAAAATCAAACGAGCTGTGGGAGTCTATTAAAATAATCACCCAAGAAGAATGCAAAAGGTCTTTACAAAGATGGAGGAAGACGAAAAGATCAAATTAGATGTCAGAAGGAACTCGGAGTATTGCAATAGAGTGCCAAGAAGCTAAAGAAAGCAAAGGGAAGAAATGAAAGAAATCAAGGATATGAACAGAAAATTTCAAAGGGAAACGAAAGACGATAAAGTAACGTATTGTAATGAAATGTGCTAAAAGCTATAGTTTAAAAGTCAAAAGGGACTCGTGCAGCATTTCTTAAACTAAAGAACAAATTCAAGCCTGGAGTTGCATTACACAAGGATGTTGTGGGCAGAATGTTGAATCTCCCAGAAAGCATCTGAACAAGATAGGAGGAGTGAGTACACAGAGCTGCACACAGAATAATTTCATGAAACTGTATATGATCAGGAGCCTATGGTGGTGAAGAAGGAAATTCAAGCTGCCCTGAAGAAATTGGCAAAAAACAATACCCCAGGAATTGACAGCATACTAACTGACATATTACAACAAACAGATGGTATCCTGGACACACACCAGGTTGCACTCTTTCATAGGGGTAAGATTTAACAGAACAATACCAGCTTTCTGGAAGGTCTGAGAATAAGCCTGACAGTCTACTTTTCAAGCTTTCTCTTTTCATTTGACCATAATAGACAAGAATTCAAACTCTCGAGAGATATTGTGGCAAGTTCCATATCATGAAGCATAGAAATCACCCACACAAAGATTTTTACTTTCTATAATTTTTTCGTTGAAAATCTGAGGAGCTCTATGGAGACTTGAAGTAAAAATCCTAGACCCCGGATACTTAGGAAATATGCATCCCTACTCCATCTATTGTAGCTATAATAGTGATAAGTTTTATTTGATATTTGAGGAAAAAAATCTTATCTCAGTGTATCTCGGAACATTTTCTTGGGCACAAAAATAAACAGTAAACATTGCCAACATTGTTTAATTCAGTTAAAGTCTCAGCCTTTCTTTTCCATTCTGGCGTTAGCGTTTGACATGAATGACATCATGAACAATAAAAATCAACCATCCAGACTTCATCAGGTTTTCTTTGTTAACTAGTTCATTGAAAGTGGTGGGTGTAAAGAATACCACTGAGGGATTCTCAACATCCTCTATGAACTCTAAGATCAATTCTGCAGAGTGATGTCCTTAATATTCATGAATTCAGGACTACCACTATAGTTGCATAAGACTGAATATTGCAAAAACTACAGTCCCTTATGAGCTGTACAATCCAATGAAACAACTTTAAGCTGACAGTGAAGACACTTTGATAGGTAAATGAAAGGGGGAAAATCTGGTGTGAAAAACAATGTATATGAATTTTATGAGCTTTTTATGTAAATCAATATAAAATAAAAAAATTTAAAAACTAATAAAGCACACAAATAAGGGTACTTTGAAGCCTTCTGTAACTCTGGCAATAAAGCTCAAAAAGAGGGACACCAAGGGGCAAAAACAACAACAAATAAACAATCCATGGTTCTCTGTCATTGGCATGAAAATTTTGAGCACCAAGTGTGGTAACATGAGAATGAACACTTTCTTTGGCAAAGGCAGCAATAGCATATAGAATCATCTTTCCATGACGAATTTCATCTTATTTGGTTCCTTATCCTTTAAATACTGCTAGATATGGCTGTGAAACTAGAGAAGTCTGGTGCAGAATAGCAGTCAAATTTGCCAATTTGAATATGCTCATCTTTTAGCAAGAGCTTTCAGTTTCTTCAGCTCAGAATCATGTGTGTTTGCAGACCATTGCTAAAAATATGGAAGATTGTTCATTATTTCCACATACATTCTTTACCATCCAGTGAATTAAGAAACTAAGTGACTCCACTAGAAAAATAGACTGCAGTATTTATTTTACTATCCACACTTTTTAAACTTTTTTTTCCTTGTATACAACTGACTGAAGGAGATCTATATTTGTTCCCATTCCAAAGAAGTGTGACCCAACAGAGTGTGGAAACTATAGAACAATGTCAGTGATTTCACATGCAAGCAAAATTCTGCGGAAGATTACCCAAAAATGACTGGAACAGCACATCAGCAGAGAACTGCCAGAAGTCCAGGCTGGGATTAGGAGGGGTCGTGGTACTAGGGATATTGT
>NW_006399796.1:2213675-2220601 GCF_000299155.1 Elephantulus edwardii
CAAGGATTCTGAGGCTCCATCTAACTTACTTTGGACATGTAGTGAGGAGAGACCGGTCCTTAGAGAGGGACATCATGCTTGGGAGGGTGGAGGGACGGCATAGGAGAGGAAGGCCCTCTATGAGGTGGATTGATTCAGTGACTGTGATAATTGGGATGGGAGTGTCAGAGACAGTGCGATTGGCATAGGACAGAGTAGAGTTTAGGGCTGTTGTACATTGGGTTGCTATGAGTCGCAGGCGACTCGACGGCACATAACAACAACAACAACAGTTCAGTCATGGTATATTCAATTGCTTCATACACAAGTTAAAATTAGATAATTAATACGGCAGATCAAAGAACTGATGTGTTGAATTATGTTTGGCAAATACTACTCAGTATACTCCAGACTGCTGAAAGAAAAACAAATCTGCATCTATCTTGGAAGAAGTGAAGTTGGAGCACTTCTTAGAAGTAAGAAGGTAGAAATTTTGTCTCACATACTTTATACATATTGTCAGGAGAGGCTTGTCCTTGTGGGGTGGTGGGTCTATTGTGCTTCAAAATATAGAGAGTCAGTGAAGTAGAGAAAGAACTCCAAGAAAGTTAATTGATACAGTGACTTCAACAATGAGCTCATATACAGCAGATATTC
Organism: Elephantulus edwardii; assembly: GCF_000299155.1. NCBI lineage: Eukaryota > Metazoa > Chordata > Mammalia > Macroscelidea > Macroscelididae > Elephantulus > Elephantulus edwardii. Next base: position 2,214,312 of record NW_006399796.1, read on the forward strand.
TAACAGTGGCACAGTTTTAGGCAAGATTTCATTCTGTTGTGTATAAGTCACTAAAAGTCTCATTCAACTCAATGGCACCTAATATCAACACAGAGAGTCCTCTATTTTTATTTTAAACATCTTTTTATTATGGTTGGAGTAGAGGCTAAGAATCAAATTAATTTTCATTCATTTATACACATTATGTTTTACAGCATTAATTTCATTACCCACATTGTCATTATAGGTTTCTCCCCCACTCCCCCCCCTGTCAAAAGTTCTGATTTTAGTTACTTTTTCTGTTTTACTTTCTCTCTTTCCTTTATAAAAGGTATTGTACATAAATATTGTTGCTGTTGTTCTTAGGTGTTGTCTAGCTGAGTATGACTCACAGTGAATCTATGAACAACAGATCCAACCTGGTCCTACCCTATGTCATCCTCACAATTTCTGACATATTAGATTATGATAGTCATTCTGTCAATTCACCTGGCTGAGGGTCTTCCTCTCCTTTGCGGACCCTCTACCTTTCTGAGTATCATTTTTATCTCCAAGAAATACCCCCTCTTAGCAACATGCCTGAAGTATTTGAGACAAAGCCTCATCATCCTTGCTTCCTAAGAGCACTCTGGCTTTGCCTTCTCCAATACATATTTGTTTGTTCTCTTGGCTGTCCATGGAATGTCCAGTAGTATTCTCAACACCAGAGCTCAAAGTCTTCAGTTCTTCCTCTATCATCCCTACTCATTGTCCAGCTCCCAGATGTATAATAAATGAACAGAAATATTGTAGTCCTCAAACTGACATCATCACTTCTCAATAACTTGGAGAGGTCCCAACTGTAGACTTCTTAGTGCAATACATTTTCTGACTTCCTGGATGCTGGTTCAAAAGGTAATTGTGAATCCATGCAAGAAGAAGTTGTTGGCAGTTTCAATCTTTTCTCTACCCATCATTATGTAGTGAATAGGTCTAATGGTAAGAATCTTTGTTTTCTTGACATTTAGATGCATTCTATATTGAAGGCTGCATTCCTTCAACTTCTGCAACAAGCGCTTCAAGTCCTCCTCACTTTAACCAAACAAGGTTGTGCCCTCTATATAACACAGGTTATTGATGAGTCTCTCTCTGATCCTGATGGAACATACCTCTTCATAGAGTTCAGCTTTTCAAATAATTTGCTCATCATACAGATTGAGTAAGTATGAAGAGAAAATACAAGCCTGATGCACTATCATTTTAATTTTAAACCAAATAATGTTTCCTTTCTCTATTAGCATAACAGGTCTACATATAGGTTTTCCATAAACACAATTAAGTGCTGTGGGATTCCCATTCTTCTTAATGTTAGCCATAACTTGTTATGATCCATACAGTCAAATGCCTTTGCATAGTCAATAAAACACAAATAGACATTTTTTATGTTATTTTTTACTTTCAGCCAGGATTCATCTGATATCAACAATAATGTCCCTGGTGTCATGTCCTCTTCTAAATCTGCTTGGACTTCTGTCAGTTACCTGTCTATGTACTGTTCTAGCTGGTTTTGAAGGATCTTCAACAGTATTTTGATTTCACTTAATAGTAATGATATTCTTTTCTAGTTTCTGCATTCTGTTGGATCACCTTTCTTGGAAATAAGAACAAATATGGACCTCTTCCAATCAATTGGTCAGACAATTGCACTCCAAATTTTCTAGCATAGACTGATAAGCACATCCAGGGCTGCATCTGTTAATTGAAATAAGTCAATTGGTATTCCAACGACTCCAGGGCCCTTAGTTTTTTGCCAGTGCCTTCAAGGTAGCTTCCATTTCCTCCTTCATTACCATTGTACTGAGGCATATGTATGTGTGTGTGTGCGCGCACGCGTGTGTGTGTATATATATATATATATATATATATATATATATATATATATTTGTTGTTATGTACCATCAAGTTGCCTGTGACTTATAATGACCCTTAGTAATATATCTGCTTTCTTTCCTGTTAACATAAATGATTCTTTTAATCATCAAAACTGAGACAAAATAAATTGCTGAAGTCTTAATATTATGTCAAGTGCAAAATTAATATGTAACTTAGAAATGTACAAGAATGCAGTAAAATGATAGAGTATTAAAGAATGATAAATATAAAGAAATAATGTAAGTGGTTCCCTCAAGCAGAAGGAGGAAAAAGGTTTGAGACTTAGAATGGAACTGCCACCAGGCAGATATATCCATACCATGTTTATTGCAGCTTTGTTCACAATAGCAAAGAGTTGGAAACAACCTAAGTGAGCATCAACAAATGAATGGATAGAGAAGCTTTGGCATATTCACATAATGGAATGAAAAACAAGGAACTCATGAAATCTTATTTAAAATGGGTGACCCTGGAGGACATTATGCTGAGTGAAATATCTCAGTCACAAAAGGACAAATACTGCATAGTGCCACTATTGTAGAACGGGACTGACATCAGGGTTGAGGTGAGACTCAGGAAGAGTGGACAAATTATGTATACTGCATTGAAACAGATGAGGGAGAGAACTGTTTAAAAGTGATACATGATTGGGTATTATTGCTATGACAAGAGTCCAGAATGAAGGCTGCATAGTGGAGTATACTCGGGGTGGGGAGGCGACTGTATACCAATGAAAGAATTTTTCTTTTACTTTTCAAAGAGAAGAAAAATCGGGTCGGGGGGGCATGGCAGAGAGAAAAAATGTAACAATGAATGAAAATCCAAAGTATCTGTAAACATTCATTAAAATTAATTTTAAAAGTGTTTTAAATATATTTGTAATATTCTACTTTAAGCTGAGTATAGTATAAGCTATATTTATTTTACTTTTGCCAGTTAAACACACTCTTACATTATAAATCTATCCTGATGTATTTAATAAGACCATTTAATAATAAAAAACAGGAGTAAATATTATTTTCCTTTCTGTAGTTGATAAAGTTAGAGAATTGTTACATTCCAAATAGATTTAAAATGAAAATTTCTGGAAATCACCAGTAGAGAGAAAAAACATAAAATATCTATGAGGAAAGCAAAGATTCTCACCACCTGGCCAACTGGCAGCATCATGATAGATGGAGTAGTTTATTAACAGTTTCATCTCCTCGGGTCCACAAACAACACTCTTGACACCAGCAGGGAGGAAATCAAAAGATGAGTTGCACTAGGAGAATCTGTTGTCAGGGATCTCCCCAGAGTGCTGAAGATCAATTACGTCAGTCTAGAGACTAAGGTGTGTCTGATCATGGCCATGGTCTTCACAATTACTTGCTGGGAGCTGGTCAATGACTAAAGATGACAGAAGAAGAATCGATACCTTTGAATTGTGGTACTGGAGAACAGTACTGAACACACTGTGGATTGCCAAAAAAAAAAAAAACCAACCCAAAAAACCCCAACAAAAAAAATCACAAACCAGTCTGTTCTGGGGAGAGTCAAACCAAGTTGGTCCTTGGAAGCAAGGATTTTGAAGCTCCATCTCATATACTTTGGGTATGTTGCCAGGAGGACCAGTACTTGGAGAAAGACATCATGCTTAGAAGGGTAGAGGGTCAGCTCAGGAGGAGAAGACCCTGGATGAGATCGATTGACACTGACTATGATAATGGAAACAGGTGTGTAAGAGACTGTGTGATTGGCTCAGGAGAGGGCCAGGTTTAGAGCGATTGTTCATAGAGTTGGTATGAGTGGTCATTGACTCAAGGGTACATAATAACAATAACACCAACGTCTAAGTTGCAACCACTGATCTTATCTCACGCAAAATGGAATGAAGAAAATCAAAGACACAAGAAAGCAACTAATTCAAAGAACTAATGAAATATGAGAATATCAAGAGCTTTCCTGACTCTGAGGCCAGAAGAAGTATTATTAGATACTGTTGAGTTGAATGAGTCATAACGACCCTATGAACAGGTCTGAACACTGATATATGATGTGCCATCCTCATCATCACTGACATGTTTGAGCTCATTGCTGCAGTTACTGTGTCAATTCATCTCTTTCACTGATTTTCCAACTTTCCAAGCATGATGCCCCTTCTCCGAAGAATAGCTTTTCCTAGCAACATGCCCAGAATATGTGAGCCAAAGCTTTATCATCTTTTCTCCAAGAACTCTGACTATACTTTCTGCAAGACCTATCTGCTTGTTCTTTTTGCAGTCTGTGGAAATTTTAGTACTATTCTCCAACACCATAACTCAAAGGCATAAATTCTTCTGTCATCTTGATTCATTGTCTAGCTCTCTCAGATAGATGGCCTGAATCATAGTCCATTTCCTGAAAAAGCTAAACATAGAAATTCCAGACGACTCAGCTATTCCACTGTAAGAAATACACCCTAAGATAATTAGAACTGAAACCCAAATGGAGATCTGTACACCAGTGTTCATAGCATCATTATTCATAACTGCAAGGACATAGAAATAGCTCAAATGACCAACCACAATCAAATTGAGAAATTATAGTACACAGGAGCAATGGTTTCGATAACTACTGCATAATGTGGGAGAGACTGGAAAGCATTATGCTGAGTGAACTAATTCAGTCTCACAAAGGCAAATACTACATAACATCATTATTGTAGAACTAGAAGGACAACTATAAAACACATACAGGGCCCACAGGGAGGGCAGGGGCGCTATCACAGGGTTGCGCGGTTTGATTGGTGGAGGAAGAGGGTGAGGGTAATGTGAAAGATATGGCATAAACCTGAAAAGATGGAGTAATGGTAGGCATAATTCAGTTGAGATTAATTTTATAAACAAAATGTATGAGAATGATTGTATGAAATACAATGTAAAAGAAGGAAAGTGTGAAAAACAATGTACAATTCTGTTTGCAAGCCAATATAAAATCATTTAAAAAATAGTTTGAATTAAGTGCACATTAGTCTTCAAACTGACATCATTATTCCTTAATAATTTGGAGAAATCCCTGACAGCAAACTTTCCCAGTGGAGTATATTACCTAATATCCTGACTGCTAGTACCAACAGTGTTGTTTGTGGATCCAAGTAAGAGAAATCATTGACAACTTCAATCATTTTGGCATCAATTATGACGTTTACTGATCCAGTGGTGAGAATGTTTTGGTTTTTTTAACCATGAGATGTATGTAATTAGTATCTTCTGCAGCCTGTGTTTCAAGTCCTCCTCTCTTTTGGAAGTAATGTTGTGTCTACTTAACATAGGATGTTAACTGATGTTGTTGATGTAGCTTTTGATGAATTTATTAGAAGTGCCTTTGCTACACCTAGTAACCACTGCTAAAGGGAACACCTAAATGTTACAGACCGAGGGTAAAATATTTTTATTATTATTAATAATGAGACAGACATTTATCAATGAGATAGAACACAGAGCATAAAAAACAGGGGACCAGAAGTTCTAGACTGAAGACCTTTATTCCAGTTTCCCTCTATCTTTATTGAAAATTATCAGGAAGTAAATCACAAAGAGAATTCAATGCAAATGAAGCCAAGCTCTTTCAATTGAAAACCTTCCCCTTGACACAGAACTGAGGGGTCAGCAAATGCAAGAATCTGCAAATGTGTTTCTAAGCACAAAGGGTGCAGCAACTATTGCCTCAGGGTGAACTCTAGCTTGTAAATCACCTCCCCCACATCCTGATAGCATTGGTTTATTCTAAATATTTAGTATTGGCTTTCCATAACTTAAAGAGTTCTGAGTAAAGTGGGCAACAGTGAAACAAAACTAAAAATTCTAAAGAAGATCATTTCCCTCTGTCTGTTGTTGTGGTTTTTGTTGTTAGATGCTGTTGAGTCATACAACTCTTAGCAAACCTATGAACAAAAGATCTAAATCCTGTCCTATCCTGTGTCATCTTCACACATCTTAACACTTTAGAGACCATTGTGGTAGTCACTGTGTTGATCCACCTGGTCAAGGGTCTTCTTCTTATTGACTTTCCACTCTTTCAAGTGTCATGTTCCTCTCCAAGGAATAGCCCTTTCTAGCAACATACCCAAATTAGGGTGAGGCAAAGCTTCATCATTTTGAGACAAAAAAATACTCTGGCTGTACACTCTCCAAGATGTATTTGTTTTGGTTTTTTGGCAGTTCATGGGATGTGCAGTGCTCTTCTTAAACAGTACAGCTCAAAGGTATCAATTCTTCTGTCATGTTGAAGGACCCCCAAACCGCTGGTCCTGTTCTGTCCCGAGTGGACGGCGAAGACCCAAGACTCCAAGACACCGGCTTGATGCAACAGCAAGAGATAAGAGGTTTATTGCGGAGCTCCGGGCCGACCCTTATCTCCTCGCAGGAGACAAAGGAGCC
>NW_006399796.1:2220701-2223657 GCF_000299155.1 Elephantulus edwardii
CTAAGGTGCATCTGATACAGGCCATGGTCTTTGCAATCACTTGTTATGCATCAGAGAGTTGGACAATGACTAGGGAGGATAGAAGGAGAATTGATGCTTTTGAGCTGTGGTGCTGGAGAAGAGTATTGAGGTACCATGGACTGCTAAGAAAACAAATAGATGCATCCTGCAGAGGGTTAAACATAGCTACTCCTTTGAGGCAAGGATTCTGAGGCTTTGTCTGACATGTTGTAAGAAGGGACGACGGGTCCTTGGAGAGGGACATTATGCTTGGGAGGTTGAAGGGACAGCATAGGAGGGGAGGGCCCTCTATGAGGTGGATTGATTCAGTGACTGGGATAATTAGGATGTGTGCATCAGAGGCAATGCTATTGGCACAGGACCGAGCAGGGTTTAGGGCTGTTGTACAGTGGGTCTGTATGAGTCGCAGGTGACTTAATGTCACATAACCACATCATCATCAACAACAACAACCATCAAATCAGATCCAGGTGGCACAGGAGGAGATTGCCAGTGGAACATCTGGTGGATTTGAACCACACACCTTAAGGATTGCAGCATATCTTCTTGTCACAAGGCCATTTGAGATCCCTAATATACACACTTTTACAAAGGTTGTCCAGGGTGTAACAGTCCATCCATCCTACATTAACAAGATGAATCCAACATGCTACTTAGTCGTGTCTGAGATGTTGAACAATATCCTTCTTTAGAACAAAAAACGATCAGCAAGTCAATACCAGCAGCAAGAGCAGAATAGTGTTAACAAAATTTAGTATTCTGAATTCTTTAACTGTGCTTCTAACATGCTGCATGGCAAAACTCATTACAACTCCCTTTGTTCTGTCACCATGATATTTCACTGCAACCATTCTGGACCTAAACTTGGATAACTCTTCTTTCCTCTCATTTGGCAAAGCATTCTATCATCATCACAGTTAACAGCACTAATTTGAAGTAATCCATCTACTTGTTTAGCAAAGTCTCTCCATGTGGGAGCTAAGTCATGGTGGTGTGTATATCTTGGGGTGTCGAAATTTACAAAACAAAGAACTCCAAAATTAATCACAGCTTTAAATTCTCTTCTACTCAATGTTATGATTTCAGGGTAATCATCATCAGTCCCAAAATCATAATGACAATAGTGCCAATTCTCATACGGGCCTCCTTCCTGATTACCTGAAAGTCCCTATTTTTTGTATTGTCTTACATTTTCCTCAGATCTTCATCTTTTAGTACTTCTTACTCACCTCTATCTAGTACCATAACTCAAAGACATCAATTTTTCTTCTGTCATTCTTAGTCATTGTCCAGCTCTCAGATGCATAACTGCAAGTAAAGGAGAAAACCATGTCTTGAGTCAGGTACACCTCAGTCTCTAGAATGACATTGTTACTCGCACTCTAGAGAAGTGTCTCTATAACAGCAGACTTTCCCAAAACAATTAATCTTCTGATTTCCTAACTGCTGGTACCAGGAGTATTGACTGTAGATCCAAACATGTTGAAATTGTTAACTGCAATCTCTTCTCTGTCTGTCATGATGTAGCCAATTTTGCCGGTAGTGAGAATTTTTATTTTCTTGATGTTGAGATGCAATCCATATTTTTGACCTGTCCTTGATCTTCTGTAGCTAACACTTCAAGTCCTTGTCAATTTCAGGGACCTAGGCTGTGTCATCTGCATAACACAGGTTGTTGATAAATCTTCCACCAATACTGATGCCACATATTTCTTCATAAAGTCCAGCCTCCGGAATGGTCTATTTCACATATAGATTGAAAAGGTATAAAGAAAGGACACATCCCTGACACTCTTTTCTTGTACAACTTCTTCCTGTTTAAGTGTAGGTTTTGCATGAGTGTAATCAAGTTTCTAGGGATTCTTCCCAATGTTAGCCATGATCTATTATGATCCACACTGTCAAATGCCTTTGTATGGTAAATAAAACACTAATTAACATTCTTCTAATCCTCTCTGCATTCAGCCATGATTCACAAACTAATTGTTAAACAATAGTAGGACTTAATTAGTCCAAGCTAAAAGTATCATCTTGCAATATAAAATAGAAATAAAACCACAAAGAACAAAAATTCTCATGGCTGGGACAATGAACAATCTAATGATAAACACAGAAAAGATTGAGGTTGTTAAAGATTACTTGTATCCACAATCAACACCCATAGAGGTAACAAACAAGAAATCAAATCATCATATATTGTTGTTGTTATTGTTGTTGTTATGTGCTGTCAAGTCATTTGAGACTCATAATGACCCTATGTACAACAGCCCTAAACCCTGCTCTATCCTGTGCCAATCGCATTGCCTCTGACACACCCATCCCGATTACCCCAGTCACTGAATCAATCCACCTCATAGAGGGTCTTCCCCTCCTGCGCTGTCCCTCTACCCTACCAAGCATGATGTCCCTCTCCAAGGACCTGTCTCTCCTTACAACATGTCCAAAGTATGTCAGACGAAGCCCCAGAATCCTTGCCTCCAAGGAGTAACCTGGTTTAACCCTCTACAGGATGAATCTGTTTGTTTTATTGGCAGTCCATGGTACATTCAGTACTCTTCTCCAGCACCACAGCACAAAGGCATCAATTCTCCTTCTATCCTCCCTAGTCATTGTCCAACTCTCTGATGCATAACAAGTGATTGCAAAAACAATGGCCTGTATCAGGCGGACCTTAACATTGCACAAATCTGGTTGTAAGGACCTCTTTAAAGTACTAACAACTAGATTAGCCAGTTTAAGGAATAATGTGTGACTAGTCCAGCAGACCCTGCAGACCCCCCCTATCTTCCCAGGTAATCGGAGACACCAGAAGCACGCAACATCCGTTCTTGCCCGAGGGCCTATGGCCCTCAGGCCAAGAAAAACCTATCTACACAGCAATTCTACAGGATGCATAACCTTTGACCGATAAATATTGCGACTAAACTTCAGAGAC
>NW_006399796.1:2223757-2234584 GCF_000299155.1 Elephantulus edwardii
TCGGGAAACAAAGGCACATGGGTTATCAGTTGAGCTTATTTGTTCTGCCTTTCTGCTAGCTATTCTTGAAATACTGTTGCCCTGGATACCTGGGTGTGGGGCTTAAAAATTAACTTAGCTGAGAACTATAGAAACTTAAGTTTAATTCAGCTGAGAACTATAGTGACTATTTTAATTTCAATCTTTTCAATGTCTACTTATTGTTCAGCTCTCAGATGTATATCAAGTAACTGGAAATTCCATGGCCTGAAATAAGCACACTTTAGTCCTCAAACTGATATCATTTCTCCTCCATAATTTGGAGAAGTCCCTAATTGCAGACTTTACCAGTGCAATATATATATTTCCTGATTTTCTGGCTGCTGGTACCAAGGGTACTAATTGTGATCCCAACAAGATGTTGTTGACAGCTTTAATCTTTTCTCCATCCATCATGATCCTGCCTATTGGTCAAATGGTAAGAATCTTTGTTTTCTTGACATTGAGATACAATCCATACTGAAGGTGTCATTCCTTGATCCTCTCAAACAAGTACTACAAGTCCTCCTCATTTTCAGCAAACACAGTTGTGTCATCTGCTTCTCTAGATTGTAACCCCTAGCTATCTTTAAGCTTAAACAGAATTTTTACCTGTGTTGTTGTGTGTCGTCCAGTCGCCTGAAGCTCATAGATACCCTATGTACAATAGCCCTCAACCCAGCTCTATTCTGTACCAACCTCACTGTCTCTGACACACCCAGTCACTGAATCAATCCACCTCATAGAGGGTCTTTCTCTCCTGTGCTGTCTTTCCACCCTCCCAAGCATGACGTCCCTCTCCAAGAACTGGTCCCATCTTGCAACATGTTCAAAGTATGTCAGATGAAGCTTCAGAATCCTTGCCTCCAACGAACAGCCAGATTTAACCCTCTCTAGGATGAATCTGTTCATTTTCTTAGCAGTCCATGGTATATTCAACACTCTTCTCCAACACACCTTTTACCTGTAGCATAAGGTTTCTTCTTATATAATATATGATGATGGTATGTGCCCCTGAGTTGGAAACAATTCATAGCTGACCCTCTAGCAAGTTTTGAGAGATAGTAAGTCACACAGACAGAGATTTTATATCTTTCTCCCATGGAGTAGATGATGGATTGGAACGATTTTTCTTCAGGTTTTCAAGCACAACTCTTCATTCTTCACCAATCCATTAGAGCTAAAGACAGTTCTATAAGGTGAGTAGTAACACGAGGGAAGTATGCACGCTGTAGAACAAAATCAGCCACTTTACATCAAGGGGACAGCACATCCTCAAGGACAGAGCTCAGAAATCAGGAAGCTCAGAAAATAGGAGGGAAAGGGAATGGGAAAAGGCAACATCACGAAAGTGAGATGAGTAATATTATTAGTGGGGATGGCAATAAAAAATGCAAAACAAAATATGTACAATCTGTTGAAAGAAAAATTATTTTGCTCTGTAAACCTTCACTCAAACAATAAAAAGGGGGATAAAGAAAAATGGGGGGGAAGACAAAGGGTTAAGGCTTCTTGAGGATCTGAAAACATTTTTCACTTTTATGAAATTGTTTATAATAGTTTATAGCCTTGAAACTTTACATCAGATTTCTGTATTCTTTTGCTCTCATGGGAAGTGGACAGTGAGAATGGCTGAAGTCATAACAAAATGAGAAACTAGTTTGTTGGTGCATTCTCTGTGCTGTTTGGATTGTCACACTAGATCGAAAACCTCCTGTGTGCTTACACCAAGCCTCAGATAAGTGCTCATGGCTCTCTAATCAGCAATCAGGAAGGACTCTGCTTTCCAATTGCCTTCTCTAAGCACCTCCTGGCATTTGATCTTGCTCCAGCACAATCAGTCCTTGCCAGGTGAGCTGAGCCTTTAGTGAGCCCTGAAAACATTAGTTGGCCCATAATGGGAGTCTTTCTAATATCCCCTGCAGGAAACCGCCTAAGGAGAGTAGGTAGAGTGAAACACTTGTCTCACCTCCAGCTTATATAGAGAGGTTTGTGCTGTATCAGAGCCAGTGAATGAAAGGGCATTTCCAGAAAGACATTTTCCAAGCCTTTAAATGGCTTTGCCATAACAACACAATCAGCCTTATAATGTCTGAATAAGAAAAACCACTGTCATTTGCAGGGGCAAAAAATTGAATAAAGCATATACCTTCACTGTGTTAAAGTCCATTTCTTTCAAAATTATAAATTTGGCCGTTTGCAAACAGTTTCTCTGATTCGATTGCATCTCTGACTCTCAGGAGTGGTGATTGTTGTAATAAAGAACTCCACTAAAGAGAACCTGAACTACCCTTACTTGGGATTAATACTGAGTAAAATTAAAACTGAGTTTATTTTGCAAGGCTTGAACTGATACCTGAGAGAAAATATATTTCTGTACAGTGTGTGTCATAGATAGTGAGATTATTTTTATTTTCATTTTCTATGCTAATGTTATTTTTAAAATAAACATTTACAATGTTGGAATCTTGTATAAAGATTCTATGTGCTTATACATTTGAAATCAATAGAAATGAATAACCAACAAACAAATCCAGAGAGGAAAAAAAGGAAGGCCTTAGGAAAAAAAATATTAGAATTTTCCCACATTAATCAGTCCTCAGAGACTTCTCCCCACAAAAGATTAGAAGGCTTTTCAAATAGATCTCAAGACACCCCAAATCCTTATGAGAAAATGTTGTATAATCATGGATTACTGCTCCCTTCTCATTTCTTGTGATTGAGGATAAGTCACTTAATCTCTTTTCTGTGCTCTTGTGTTATTCCCTTGATCATGGTGTAGAATTTATTGACATGGATATTTAGCAATTGCAAAAGAGAATTAATGATTTTGTCCTACTCTTTGGCACCCTTGATTTGACGGGAAATCTTAAATTTTTATTAAACTGCAGAGTATTTGTCTTGCCTGTAACCTCCTCCAACCCTCTTGATTCTGCATCTCCTGACTTGAAAACCCCAGCTTGGTAACACCCTGATGAAAACACACCTACTGCTGTTGAGAAGATGCTGGCTTATAAAGACTACACCACAGAGCAGAACTGCTTCATAGGGTTTCCAAGACTTCAGACCTTTGGGGCAGTGAATGCTACATCCTTCTCCTTTGTCTTAGAGTAGTTGGAGGTTGAAGCTGGTGCACTTTCAATCAGCAAATGGATATTTAACCACTTTGCCATCGAGTTTCTTTCCAGTAAAATAACAGGTATTTGTTTCCTTGGTAACATGAATATTTTTTCAAGCTATCAAGAAATGAAACAAATGAAATCTGAAATATTGACTTCAGAATTCTAAATAAAGAAAAAAAGGTGAATGAATGAACATGTTTCAAAAGCTACCTTTGTATTTCTTATATTTCTATTAATAATAAAAGTCTGCAATAGCACTTTGAAATAATTAAAGGAAAACATGTTTAAATGTATTTGGTCACAATTATATAACAATTATTTATCGAATATTTGCCCTCCACCACTGTTAGTTCTGAGGCTAATGTACTATTTCTTGTCTCTTTATAGTTTAATGAGTCCTGAGGTAATAAAAATAAAATAAATGAATAATGACATTAATCTGATGAACTATGGAATTCTATATAAAGTAATAAGGATCAATGATATCAGTGTAGAGATTAAGGTATGACTGATCCAATCTATGCTATTTTTAATTACTTTCTATACATCTGAAAATTGAACAATGAATAAGGGTGACTGAAGAAAGATCAATGCTTTACAACTGTGATGTTCAAGAAGAATACTGAATAGTTTATGGACTGCCAAAGGAACAAATAAGTCGATCTTGAAGGAAATGCAGCCACGGTGGTCTCTAATGGTGGTCTCTAAAATAATGAAACTATGTCTTATATACTTTGGACATGTTTTCAGGAAGAGCTGGTCTTTGGAAAAAAAAATAACATATGGGGACAGGTTGGAGCATCAGTGAAAGAGAGGAAGACATTAAACAAGATGAATTGACAAAAGGAACTTAACAATGGCCTTGTACATGCCATAGATCATGAGGATGGTACTGAAGATGATGAGGTTTTTGAGCACAAACAAGGAGCAGTTGAATCTTCCTCCAGGAGTAGTCAAGGAAAGTTATAGAAAAGATGTGGCTTTGTGTAAAGATCTTTAAAAATATACCAGGGACATTTTTTTAACATTTATTTAGTTCTCTTATTGTTTCTCACATTAATGTTTTATAATTTTCTTTATAAAGTTATTTTGTGTCTCTTTAGGTTCACTCTCAAGTATCTCAATTTATGGTTGACTATTGTAAATGGTATTATTTTATTTATTTCCTTTTCTGAGTCTCCTTTGTTACTGTAGAGAAATCCCGCTGTTTTTTGTATATTGATCTTGTATCCTATGACTCTACTAAATTATTTTACTAGGTCTAAGAGTTTTATTTGTTTTATTGTTGAGTCTTTGGGGTTTTCTATGTACATTATCATAGCATCTACATATCAGTTTTACCACCTCTTTGACAATTTGGATGCCTGTTATTTCCTTCTCTTGTCATATTGTGTACAAAAGTCCAAAGGATGGGTAAGGTAGGGGACTGAGAGAGGAAAGAGAGGAAAACCTCAAAGTTGTGTAGTTTGTGGGCAGATGGAGGGGGTGAAGGAGTTGAGGGAGATCCTGTGGGGGCCTGAAAAGGCAGGGCAAGAATGGGCACAAATCAATGGTGATTAATTTTATAGAGTACAATGTATGGGAATGGTTGTGTAAAAATGCTCTGTTTTGGGGGGGTGTAGTGCATGAAGCACCATGTATGTGAATGAAACATGATTCATATAAAATTTGTGTACAAACTAATATAAAATAAAAATAACTTTTATTAAAAAAGAAACCAGGAGAGTAATGATGAGTTGAGCAGCCCTCACAAAGGAATTACTTTCATTTCTTTCCCAATCCTTTTATTTGCAAAAAAGTGAACAACAACAAAAATAAATAAGATCAATAATACAATGAGAAACAGTGGGGATTCCTGAGAGTCTATCTCCATTGAGGTGTAAGATCACTGTCCTCCATATACTGAAGGTTCCATATTTCTGAGTCAACTGCCTGTAGAATTGCAACTCTAGTTAGCTTCTTTAGAGTCTTACAATTTGAACATTATCAGTGTTCATAAAGTTTTTTAAAAATTTAATACTGGTTTATTTACAAAGTTTGAATACATTTTTTTCCCACACTATATCTTTCCCATTTCCTTCAACCCCACCCCCACTCATAAAATTGTATGACCCTCTGATTAACCTCCCCCTCCCTGCCCATCCTCATCCCTATGTTTCCACACCCCTGCCCCCGTGGATCCTCATACTTATTCTACAGTAATGATCTTATACTGTATTTGTCCTTATGGAACTGAGTGAGTTCACTCAGCATAATACTCTCCAGTCCAGTTAGGAAGTAATTTACAAAATCATTGTTCCTGTGTGCTGCATAGTATTCCGTTGTGTGAATATAATTTCTCAATCTATTTGATTGTGGTTGGATATCTGAGCTGTTTCCATATTCTTGTGATGGTGAAGAATTCTCCTATGAACATTGGAGTACAAGTCTCTGTGCTTTAGTTCTCCTTTTCTCAGGGTATATTCCAAGATGTGAAAAAGCTGGGTCATATGGAATTTCTATTTTCAGCTTTTTGAGGAAGCACCAAACTACCTTCCAGAATGGTTGTATGATTTTACAATCAAATCAATAACACATAGGAGTTCCTATCTCTCCACATCCTCCCCAACATTTGTTACTTGTCCTGTTAAACTTTGCCACTGCTATTGGAGTGAGGTGGTATCTCATTGTGGTTTTGATTTATACCTTTCTTATTGCCAGTGATCTTGAGCATTTCTTCATGTGTCTGTTTGCCATCTGAATAACTTCCTCTGTGAAAATTCTTTCCATGTCTTTTGCCCATATTGCAGTCTATGATGTAAAGAGACTGCCAAATGCAGCCAGAAATGCATAATCTGAAGAGGATAAAATTTATTAATGAGACCTTCTAAAGATTAAATCCCTTTGTGCATCAAGAACTTTTTCCAATAGGTTGAAAAGAAAGCCTACTGACTGGGAACAAACATTTGGCAATATCTCAGACAGGAGTCTCATAATCAGAATACTCCTGGACCGCCACAATAAACCATTATTATTTTTAAATTTACCAATAGCCATTATATATACAGGGTATATTACATTACAGTTTTTATATGACTTAAAATATATAATTTGTAACAAATAAGCAGATATCATTAAAATATAAAGTCAACTGGAAGACTTTATTATAAGTGAAAATACAGGACATAATGTTTCATTTTTACATACAGTAACTATATAAAAGTAAGCATGAAAAACAGAAAAGGAAAATATTGGAATTATAGCACTTGCTGCTGGGAGATAGAACTATGTGAGATTTTGTTCTTTATACTTTTCTGAACTTTGTAATTTTTCCACTAACAACACTAATTTCTTTTGGGGTAATAAAAGTCATATTTGAAAAATAAAGCCTTTTCAATTCAACACATCATCTAATTATTTTTGTCTTGAAACCGAGAGTGATTTTATGTCTCCGTTAGATGGTTGCTGTGGCAGAATTTAAGGTTATCGTCAGGCAGAATTGCTTGAGATCATTTTGCTTTCTGCCATTTGCAGACAAGACTATCCTCAGTAATTCTTCGGCTAGTTTTAATTACTTTTTTCCCCCCTTCTCCCTCCTTCCTCCTATGCACCTAAATCTTATTTTCTGGTTAAGGTATATAGCTTCCTGAAAGTCAGATGTCACATGTGGCTGTAATAAGTCGGCCCTGGGGTGACCTGAAAGTTGACTTTTAAAAGCTAACCACATACAAGAGGTGATTATCCAGCAGGCCTACTGTCATGCTTCAGAGCACTGGTTCTGCTGGCTTCTCTTCATCAATTACACCTTTTAACCTCATTGTCCATCAACTTCCAGGGTGGTCTCTTACTTTCTACCCTTTACTCTTACACAACTCAGGGTTAGAATGCTCTTAATCTACAGTTATGTCAGCAAGGTTGTCTTGATGTGGAGGAAGGGCACCTCTCTTTCCTCTTTTGATGTCTGAAGAATTCTTTTTTTAAATTGAGATTTTAATGGAAGTTTATAGAGAACTTGGATTTCCATTCATTCACTGTGGCAAATTTTCCTCCCTGCCCTCCTCAGTTTGCTTTTCTCTTTGAAAATAAATAAACAAATAAATTAAAACCCTTTCATTGTTGTACAATCTTCCCCTCCTCAGTCTACTTTACCATGCAGCTCTTATTCTGTTATTCTGCACTATTGTCATGCAAATAATAACCAATCTGTATAAGTAGCCAGTTAATGGTTCACTAAAGTAGCAAGAATAAGGAAGTGAAGTTCTCAGAGTCCTGCAGTGGTGTGCACCTTGATGCCACTTGCCACATTAGAGTCACATTATGCTTATCAGTTTCCATAGAGACACACTGTCTCCTGGATAGAATATTCTCTCTCTTTAATGATCAAAATACCATCTGGCCAGTGTGGAGCCCTCCCTAGGAGCAGATCTCTGTGGCATTTTATATGACATGGATGAAATTCTTGGCTCTAATGTAGATCTTTAGTGTGGATTGGCATAGACTTTATTGTTTCATTTGCTGGTAACAGAACTATGTTTAAAGGCAGGAAATTGAGAAGGGGAAGAACACTGGTAGTCAAACTTCATATAGTGTCTGTGAAAATCTTGATTCATAATTTTGCTGCCAGGAAAAGGGGGCAGAGGTAATGTGTGTCACTAAAGATGCTATTTTCTCAGTCACATGATGCATCCTTAATCACATCTGACCTCACAATATGTGCACTTGGGTGTGAGATTAAAAGGAACCCAGAGTGAAGGCTGCACACACGGATTTTATAACTTAAGTTGCTTGTAGGACTATTGTTATAATTATGTGTAATTGAGTCAGAGCGGACTCATAGCTACCCCTTTAGTGGGTTTTCAGAGGCAGTTAATCCTACCAGAGGAGTTTTTGCCCATTCTCCTTTGAAACAGCTGAAGGATTCAAACTGCGTGCCTTCAAGATGACAGTGCAGCTTCTTTCTGCTGGGCCACCAGGACTCCTTTGGTAAATAGAAAGCTGTCAGCAGATGCATATTTTCCTTTAATTTGAACATCAAATTCTGTGCTAATAAAGCAACAACAAGAAGTGGAAAATGAGTTGTGCTGCCAGTCCAAAGGCAGGCAGGCTAATCCACCAGATTCTTTGCAGCAGAAAGATTGACAATCTCCTCAAGTGTGATTGAAAGTCTCTGTAAACTCACTAAAAAGTTGGCTGTGCAGCAGCTCTGACTGGACAGGAAGGAGTGGAGTTGTGGAGTTGATCATATAAATATAAAAGCAAAGGAACAGAGCAAAAATTCAAATTAATGCTGTGAATTTGATTCTGGTAATAACACTATGGTATAACGTGGAACTACACCACAGAGTTTCAAAGGCTGTCAATCTTTGTGGAAACAGGCTGCTTTATATATTTCTCTTGGAATGATTAATAGATTTGAACCTATGACTTTCAGTTAGCAGATAAGTGCTTCATTATTGCAACACCAGGTTTGTTAATCTGTGCTAATCATTGCATCATACACAGACACTGGGAATTACATTTTTAAAGAATTAAATGTTTAAGTAAATCTTCCTTTACACACATTTAAAGTCACAAGAATATCCCTAAATTTAGAAGTATGCACAGTTGAATATTAACTATATTTTTGCATTATTTTTACTTATTTATTTATTTTGAAAACCAATGGTAACAGTTGATTATAAGTTAGAGACTTCCATGTGTGAACTCTGTGTTAAAACAAGTCCTGGGAAGAAAGAATGGAAAGCTTTATTCTGGGGACTGACAGAGTGTAATTGCTGAATGATGCATGAGCTGTTAAACATTTTTCATTCTAATGGAGCTGGGAATTTCCAGAACTGTAGCCTCATCGTTTCCCTCAATTATGGTGGTTTCTGACTGTGTCTTTCCCAATCACTCTAGAGTGTTTTCTTGGTTTCTGTGGGTAGGTTTGAGATTATGAAAATATTTCTTAACTGTTTCTTAGCCTTTTAACTGATTAGTTATCTTGTTTTGAGATGGTAGATCCTTACAACCCATTAAATTTTTTACTACTGTGTTGGTCCAGTGTAGATAACATTCAAGTAGTAGAATTTTATGCCATTTTAAAAAAAATTGGCTCTATACATTACTGACATAGTTAAACAATAGGGATGATTTTAAAAGATGTCCTCTATCTAATAAAAGAAAGCACTAAAACATGAGTCTGCTTATGAGCCTCATGACATTGGCTGACAGTCTCGACTGTCTGCTTCCTCCTTCTTATCATCCTTTAAGATCCTTATACTTTTGGTGTTCTCCAGGGAATTGCCACCAGGCAATTATTGAAGGCTATTATTTAGCCTTAGGAAGTTAACTAGAACCCTAAGCCCCACCATAGTCTTGCTAATGGACTGCTTCTGAGGCATAAATTATAAGATTGGTTGCCCATGCTCTTTTCCAAGGCTCCCTTATGCCTCTAATCTCTATATATCACATTCACATCTGAAAGGCATTAAGTCTCTCCTCCTGTCCTTCACCACCTGGAATCTGTTCTCTTTGTTGCTGTAGGTAGCCACGACCTCTGTACCAAGACTCTCTTTTGCAATAAAACTCATTGATGGTGCTCCTGAACTTCTGTTTGTCCTTTAACATATTTTCTTCATCCTCAATTTATCACAAACCATACCCTTTATACCCTCATTTAAAAGGAAACTTCTCTTCAGAGAACACTGGTTCTAGTGCAGTACTCTTTGGTAGAGGCAGCCTGCCATTTCATAACCCCAAATATAAGGACTTTAACATGATATTACTATCCACCTTGATATTTCTTGTCACTTCCAATTTACCAGCCACTGGGCTTTTCAATCTCTATGCCTGAGATACGGTAAATCTTCCCTCCCCCTCTTAACCATCCCAAGCTTGTTCCTACCTTAACGCCTTGCATATACTGTTCCTTCTCCCTTACTGGCTCTCTTTTCAAATGACAAACTCCTCCTTGTCTTATATTCCTCAGGTTAAATGTCACCTCCTCATACAGGGAACTATATAACATTTGGATTCCTTTCCCTAGGCTTTTGAAGATTTTCAGATTTGCTATCCATCCATATTTGCATTTCTAAGTACTATGTGAGTACAACTGGATACACATTGTTGTTGCTGCTGTGTGTTATTGGGTTTATTCCAACTCACAGCCACTATGAATTACAAAATAGATCTGTCCTATAGATTTCCTTATGAAGCAAGATTGGCCATACATTTTTAATGATAAGGCCTCTCAAAATGCTATGCATAATAGAGAAACACAGTTAGAGGTAAAGCCCTGATTTGAAGTCTATCAAAATGAAAAGAAACATCTGCAAATAGCCTTTAATAGCTGAAAGAAGAAACACACAAGGTATGACTGTTGGAAAACTAGAAGTTGTGGAATATGAAATGAAACTCATTAGCATTGACATTCTAGGCATTAGTAAGGTGAGATGGGCTAAATTTGGTCACTTTGAATTAAAAAATCACATGGTATACTATGCTAGGAATGAAAAACAGAGTAAGATTAGTGTGTTGCATTCATAGTTAAAAAGATAATATTGTTTCCTGAAGTGCCCCACCAGAATTTCAGAACCATCTCAGGAACAGGCTTGAGGCTTTGAACACTAATGAGCAAAGACCAGATGAGTTGTGGGAGGATATCAAGGGTATCATCCAGGAAGAGTGCAAATGCTCATTACAAAGACAGAAGAGGAAGAAAAGACCA
>NW_006399796.1:2239314-2243943 GCF_000299155.1 Elephantulus edwardii
TATATAAATATAAATATATATATATATATATGTATATATATGTGTGTGTATGTATATATATATATAATGTGTGCGTGTGTATTTCCTCAATTACATACAGCGTATTTGAAAAATAATATTTTATTGAAGACTATAACATCAGTGCACAAATCACATTTTTGCCAGTTTTAATTTCATTTTAACTAATACTTTAACACAGATTATTGCATAGTATCATGACTTCATTACTTTAACTACAGTGCCTTAATGTAATACACAGATTATTACCTTGTATTATTACTCTATGGTTACGAATTATCTTTATCCTCACTGAGTAACAAAATTGATGTTCAAAGAAATTAAGTGAAAACATCAAAGTGAGTAGTGTAGCTAGGACTTGGCCTTAGATCTGCTAATCCTGAATCCAGCGTTTTGTTCCCCGTGCGAGCTGAAGGACTGGAACAGATAACAATTTCACAGGACTCATCCCTCCAGCAGGTGCCCACAGCATATTAGACACATTACTGCTTGGAAGGATTGGATTCTGCCCAGCCTGGGCCCAGGGAGGGATCAGATTATGTGACACCTCTCTGTTGAAGACTTCACAGCTAGATTGCTCTACTAGAGGAGATTGCTAAAGCTCACCAGCTATTCAAATTGGAATACACTAAGGAGATAATATCATTTAATCTGTCAGTACATAGGGAGTCAGTATTCTTTTGACTAATGATCAGGCATTTTTCAGACTGAAAAAGAAACTTTCAATAAGAAAATGAGAATTCTATACATAGTGTGAGTTCATCTACATGGTGTCAGTTTCTCTAGGTGGTTCAGCTTTCAGAACTCAAGTCCCGTTACTTTCTCAAAGCACAATCTCAGATACAAGAAAGCTGACAGTTTTAATTAAGACTGAAGCTGATATGTGGCCCTGGTTCAGAAGAAAAATAGCTATCCATATTTTCTAGTATTATTTAATTATCAGTCTGTATTCAGAATATTTTTTTGATTCGTTTAATAGTGGAGTGTGTATATTTGTGTCTGAGAAGAATAGAAATCCTACAACATTTGATTGTGCTTGTGCAAAACCTATACTTGGACCAAGAGGCAGCCATCAGAACAGAGCAAGAAGACACTACATGGTTCAAAATCAAGAAGGGGGCCCGTCAGGGATGTATTCTGTCTCCATACCTTTTCAATCCGTATGCAGAATAGATCATCCAAGACTGTGAGCTGTATGAGGAGGAATGTGGCATCAGGATTGGTGGAAGAGTCATCAACAGCCTGTGATAGGCAGATGATAGAACCCTGCTTGCTGAAACTGAAGAGAACCTGAACTGCTTGCTGAAGAAGGTCAGGGACTGCAGCCTTCAGTATGAATTAAAGCGCAACATCAAGAAAACGAAGATTCTCACCACTGGGCCAACTGGCAGCATCAGGATGGATGGAGAAGAGACAGAGATAATTAACAGTTTTAGTTTACTTGGCTCCCCAGTCAACACTCTTGGTAACAGCATCCAGGAAATCAAGTGATGAATTGCATTGGGAAAGTCAGCTGTGGGGGACCTCCAAGAGTACTGAAGAGCAAGAACATCAGGCTGGAGACTAAGGTGCACCTGATCCAGGATATAGTCTTTGCAATTCCGTGCTATGCATCGGAGAGTTGGACAGTGATCAGGGATGACAGAAAGAGAATTGATGCCTTTTAGCTGTGGTGCAGGAGAAGAGTGTTGAATATACCATGGACTGCTAGGAAAACAATCAGGTTTGTCCTGGAGAGGATGAGGCCGGAGTGCTCCTTGGAGTCAAGGGTTCTGAAGCTTCATCTGACATACATTGGGCATGTGCAAGGAGGGACTGGTCCTTGGAGAGGGACATAACGTTTGGGAGAGTGGAGGGACAGCTCAGGAGAGGAAGACCCTCGATGAGATGGATCGATTCTGTGACTGGGGTAGTGGGAATAAGTGTGTTTAAGACAGTGAGGTTGGCACAAAATAGTGCAGCACTTAGGGCTCTTGTACATAGGGTCACTATGAGTCACGGGCAACTGGATGACACATAACAACAACAAAAAAGGGGAGCTATAACATTAAATTATTTGTTGACATATTTTTTTAATTGAGAGTAATACATGTATAGGAAATAATAGTATTTTATTTAGTTTATAAATAGATAAGCATTCTCTTTTCATTATTACGTTGCTCTGATGTCAGTTATTTTATTTTTTAAATTTTACACTGGCTTATTTACAAAGTTTGAATATATTGTTTTTACACCAGATCTTTCCCATTTCCTTCACAAGTCCCATCAGCCCATCAAATTTTGCAACCCTGTGATCAGCTACCCCCCTCCCATCTTCATTCCTCTGCTTCCACCTCCCACCCTCACCCCTTGGATCCATATACTCATTCTGCAATAATGGTCTTATACAATATTTGTTGTTATGAGACTGAGTTAGTTCATTTAGTGTAATGCTTTCCAGTTCCTCCCAATTTAGGTGGTAATTTACAAAATCATTGTTCTTGTGTGCTGCATAGTATTCCATGTTATTTATTTACTAGGGAAGGTTTTATCTCCACATTTGATTTTACGTGTATCTAGCTGTGCTAACAGTGATTCCACAATGTATGTTTATAATTTCCATTATGTTACATGCTGAGATCTTGCTACAGTGTTTGTTGTTGTTATTGTTAAGTGTCATTTAGTGAGGAATAAATCATAGCGACCCTATGCACAACCAATCTGAACATTGTCCTTTCCCGTGCCATCCTCAGAATCTACAACACACTCACGCTTATTGTGGCCATCACTGTGTCAATCCAGCTGATTGAGAATCTTCCTCTTTCTCACTGCCCCTCCACCTTTCCAAGCCTCATGTCTTTCTCCAAGGAATAACCACTCCTAGCAATATGAGACTAAGCTTCATCATCTTTGCCACTCTGGCTGCATCTTCTCCAAGACTTTTCTGTATGTTCTTTTGACAGTCCATGCAATCTTAAGCACTTTTCTCCAACACCAGATTTTGAAGACATCCATTTTTCTTCTGTCACCCTTAGTTATTGTACAGTTTTCAGATGAATAGCAAGTGAAAGAAAAAGCAATGGATTGAATCAAGTGCACTTTTGTTTTCAAACTGTCATCATTACTCCTCAATAATTTGAAGAGGTCCCTGACTGCAAACTTAACCAGTGCATTACATCTCCTGATTTCCTGACTTCTGGTACCAAGTATATTTATTGTTTGTGGATCCAAGTAAGAGGAAGTTATTGAAAGTTTTGTCTCTTCTCTATCCCTTATGAAGTTGCATATCAACCCAGTGGTGAGGATGTTTGTTCTTGTTGTTGAGATGTAATTCATACTGAAGGCTGAAGTGTTTTACCTTTTGGAAAAAGTATTTAAACTCCTCCTCTATTTCAGCAAGCAATATGTGTCATCTGCTAACAAAGTCTTCATTCAATCTTAATGCCACATTTTTCTTCATACAGTTTAGCTTCTCAAATAATTTTCTCATTATTTAGATTAAATAGATATTGAGAAACTATACAACACTGACACAAACCTTTCCTAATTTTAAACCATGTTGTATCCTCTTGCTCTGTTTACAAAACAGCCTCTTTTTCTAGATACAGGTTTAGCTTCAGCACAATCAAGTGTTCTGGAATTCCCATTATTTTCAACGTTAACCATACGGTCAAATATGCCTTTACATAGTTTATAACACAAAAATAGACTTTTTTTTCTTCTGATATTTTTTCCTTTCAGCCAGGATCTATCTGACATCAGCAATTATATCTTTGTTACCACAGAGTCTTCTCAATCCTGCTTGAATATCTGGTAGTTCTCTATGTACTGTTGTAGCCATTTTTAAATAAACTTCAGAAGTATTTTGCTTGCTTGTGGTATTAGTGATATTGATTGATGATTTCCACATTCTGTTGGGTCACCTTTCTTGGAAATGAAAACAAACATTGATTTCTTCTAGTCAACCAGCCAGGTAGCTGTCCGCCATATTTCCTAGCATAGACTAGTGAGCATGTCCAAGTGCTCCATCTGCTATTTGAAACATTTCAATTGGTATTCTATCTATTCCAGGGTGCTTAATACCTGAAAAAGGAGTGAGTTCCAATGATAGAGAATTGACTTTGGAAACTGATGGTGATATAACTGATCCTCTTAACTATTCTGAGTGGCAAGTATGCAGCACAAAGAAGACAGAAGTTTTGCAGTTTGCATATACCTGTAGGCTGTACAGGGCCTCGAAAGTGTTCAAACTCAGTAGAATCTCAGGAAGTCTGAAATTCACCTTTGTCCAAAAGCAATTGTTCAATGTTTAGTATTTATAGGTATAATGTGGCCTTTTAACCTATTTTTATTTTCAGAAATCCAGAGAATATTTCATTTGCTATGTTACCCTTTGGTGTTGACTTTGTTGTGTTATGTATAATTGAATTGCAACTAATTCACAGCTGACTCTGCAACAGGTTTTCAGAGGCAGTAAATAACATGGGAAGAGATTGCCCGTCTTTCTCCTGTGGAATAGTTCATAGATTTGAACCATATGCCTTTGGGCTTACAACACAGCTCCTCACCAGAGTTGGTGTTAGGGATTGTTTTCCCTAAAGGGAAAATCTCCATTTTCCTATGAGTATTTAT
>NW_006399796.1:2244863-2245699 GCF_000299155.1 Elephantulus edwardii
TGGATTGATTCGGTGACTGGGGTAATCAGGATGAGTGTTTTGGAGACAGTAAGTTTGGCACAAGACAGAAAAGAGTTTAGGCCGGTTGTACATAGGGTTGCTTTGAGTCGCAAGCGATTTGACGGCATGTAACAACAGCAACTACATCCTGAAGTGCAATGTTGTGACTGATAGCATTTTATCCATGTGTCTACAAGGAAAACCTGTTAAAGTGACTATTATTGAAATACACATGACAATAGCTAAAGTCAAAGAGGAAGCTTTCACTTTCTAGCACAACCTTTAATTTTACTAATGTGAAACCTATACCTAGACTAACAGGTTGCCATACAAACAGAACAAGGGAACACTACATAGTTTAAAATGATCTAAGATGTGTTTCAGGGCTGTATTCTTTCTCCATATATATTTAATCTATATGCTGAGCAGTTATTCAAGAAACTGAGTTCTGTGAAAAAGAATGTAACATCAGGATTGAAGAAAGACTCATCAATAACTTTTGTTATGTACATAACACAACGTTTCTTGCTGAAAATGAGGAGAACTTGAAGAAGCACTTTCTGCAAAATTTCAAAAACTGTAGCTTTTCATAAGGATTGCATCTCAATGTCAAGAAAATAAAAATTCTCACCACTGAACCCATAGGGAACATCATAATAGATGGAGAAAAGATTGAAACTGTCCACCACTAATCTCACTTGGACTCACAATCAATACAATTAGTATCAGCATTTAGATCAGGTTATGTATTACACTTGCAAAATCCATAGTCAGGGACCTCTCCAAATTATTGAGGAACAGTGATGTTAATTTGAGTTCAAAAGACCTTCAAGTAG
>NW_006399796.1:2245799-2267775 GCF_000299155.1 Elephantulus edwardii
GATTTATTATGTAGTATAGGGATAATACTTGTGCATTCTACCTTCTAATTATGAAAAGGTATTTGCAGCTATTTTCATCATTTTGAATGTTTTCCAATCTGAGCTCTACCTGTAATTCTATATTCCTTCTATTGTTCACAGGATTTTCAGAGGCCTGTTATTTCAAAAATTAAGAAATTGTCTTGCTTGCAGAAAGTAAAGAGGACTTAAAACATTTGCTACAAAGGAACAAATATGACAGCCTTCAATATGGATTTCATCTTAACATCAAGAAAACAAAATTTCTCACTACTGGACCAATAGTCAGCACATATATGGAGAAAAGATATAAATTGTTTATGGTTTTATTTTGCTTGGATACACAATCAATATCCTTGGTACCAGCAGTAAGGAGATAAGGAGACTTGAAGTGGGCAAGCCTGCTTTCAAGAACTTCTCCAAATTACTGAGGAGCAATGAAGTCACTTTTATGACTAAGATGTACCTGATCTGGGCCATAGTATTTTTAAACACTTGCTATGAATGTGAGAGCTAAGCAATAAATAAAGATGACAGAAGAAGTGATGCCTTTGATTTGTGGTATTAGAATTGGAGAAAAGTACTGAATATTACAAAGACTGAAGAAGAAAAAACAACCCACCACTAACAACAACAACAAAAACCATCAAAAAACAAAACACAACAGATATGTCTTGGGGAATGTGCAGAAAAAGTTCTTACAGGTAAAGTTTGGGTAAATTTATTCAACATTTTTTGGGCATGTTACTACTGTGGTTGTTATTATATGCCATCAGATCACTTGTGACTCATTTTAACTGTATGCACAAAATCTTTGAACCCTGTTCTATCCTGAGGCAACCTCATTGGCTCTGACATATCCACCCCATTACCTGAGTCACTGAATCAATCCAACTCAAAGAGGGACTTCCTCTCTTGCACTGTCCCTCCACCCTTCCAAGCATGATGTGACTCTCCAAGGACTGGTCCCTCCTTGCAACATACCCAAAGTATGTCAGATGAAACTTCAGAATCTTTTTATCCAAGGAGCTGCCAGTTTTCACCCTTTTCAAGACTGACCTGTTTGTTCTCCCAGCAGTCCACGGCATGTTCTACACTCTTCTCCAACTCCACAACTGAAAGGCATCGATTATTCTTCTATTATCCTTCATCATTATCCTCGATGCACATTGATGCATAGTAAGTAATGGCAAAGACTATGGCATTGATCAGGCACAGACAGACATTTTTGCTCTTCAATACTCTGGGGAGGCTCCTGATAACAGATTTTCCCAGTGCAATTCATTTTTTTATTTCCTGACTGCTGGGTTCAAGAGTACTGATTGTGGAGCCAAGCAAGCAGAAGCTCTTAACAATCTCAATCTCTTCAGCATCTATCAAGATGTTGCCTATTGTCCCAGTGGTGAGAATCTTTGTTTCTTGATGTTGTACTTCAATCCATATTGAAGGATACAGTCCTTGGCCTTCTGCAGCAAATGCCTCAGGTCCTCCTCAGTTTGGCACGAAAGGTTGTGTCATCTGCATAAAAGTTGTTGATGAATCTTCCTCCAGTCCCAACTCCATACTCTCCTTATAGAACCCAGTCTCCCAGATGATCTGTTCTGCATATAGATTGAAAATGTATTGAGGTAGAATGCATCCCTGGCATACACTTTTCTTGATTTTTAACCATGTAGTGTTTCCTTGCTTTGTTCTGATGACTGCCTCCTGGTCCAAGGATAGGTTTTGCATAAGCACAAGTAAGTGTTGGGGATTTCCATTCTTCTCAAGGTTATCCTTAATATGTTGTGATCCACACAGTCAAATACCTTTCTGCAGAGTTAATGAAATGCAGTTAGACCTTCTACTGATACTAATATCCATCTAACATTGATTCTAATGTCCCTAGTGCCATGGCCTTTTCTAAACTCAGCCTGCACATACAGAAGTCCTTCGTTAATTTGCTGTTCCAAAATGGGAATCCCAGAACACTTGATTGTGCTTATGTGAAAACTATACATGGACCAACAAGCAGTCCTCAGAACTGAGCAAGAAAACACTGCATGGTTCATAATAAAAAAAGGAGCGTGGCGGGGATATGTCCTATCCCCATACCTTTTCAATCTGTATGCAAAACAGATCATTTAGGAAGCAGGGCTTTATGAAGAGGGGTGTGGCATCAAGAATTGAGAAAGACTTATTAACAACCTACAATATGCAGACAACACAACCTTGCCTGCTGAAACTGTAGAAGATCTGAAGCATTTGAACTGGATCAATTGATAGCACTATGGTAGATGGAGAGGAGATTGAGATTGTTAACAATTACAGCTTGCTTGGATTCACAATCAACACTCTTAACACCCTCAGTCAGGAAATCAAAAGATGAATTTCAGGGGGAAAATCTGCTGTCATGTACCTCTCTAGAGTGCTGTAGAGCAACGATGTCAGTCTATATACAAAGGTGTGCCTAATCTAGGGCATGATCTTCTCAATTACTTGTTATGTGTCATAGAGTTGGACAATGATTAAGGATGACAGAAGGAGAATAGATGCCTTCAAGTTGTGGTGCTGGAGAAGAGTCTTAAAAATTGGTCTGTCTTGGAGAAGGGGAAACCAAGTATCTCCTTGGAGGCTCAGATTTTGAAACTCCATCTCACATACTTTAGGCACATGGCAAAGAGAGACAGGTCCTTGGAGAAGGACATTATGCTCGGAAGGGTGGAGAGACAAAGTAAAAGAGGAACATCATGGAAGAGATGGATTGATACAGTATTGATTAATACAGATTGATACAGGGACAATGGGGGTTGGTGTGTTGGAATTAGTGAGACTGGCTTAGGACAGTGAAGAAGGGTTCAGAGCTGCTGTACATAGGGTGATTATATATCAGAGGCAACTCAACAGCACATAATGACAACATACTATATTGGTTGTGTTCTATTATTATTTAAGCATCTTGTTTAAAGTTAACTAGACCTCAGGGAAGACCTTTGTATTCAAAGTTGATTGTTATTATATTTTGTAGGAACATTCTTCTAAGTGGTACAGCAGTTTCCTGTCAATATGCTGCACTGAGGTAACCTGGTGTTGCTATGATGCTGAACATTTTGCTATTGGGGTGTCATATGCCATAAAGTTGGACAGTTTGGAGGAGCTCAAAGTTTAAGATATGTTTGGAAGCAGAAGTGTCATCTCCTAAAAAACATACTTCTGGAAACTCTATGAACTTCCAAATATGACTATAGTTATAAAATGGCTTCAGGCCTTCGGTACATAGGGTTGCTATGAGTGATATTCAACTTTATGGCACTCAACAACAACAATAACAGGCATGGGTGAAATTAAGTGGCTCAGACAATTGTATGATCTACAATGCTGGAAATGAAAAGGTGAGAAAAAATGGGGTCACATTTATAGTTAAAAAGACTATTTTCTAGATCTATCTTGAAAGGACTGTGACAGGATAATATACATACACTACAACAAAGACTTGTTAAACCCACTAGCAGTCAAATTTATGCACCAACAATCAGAGCTAAGGAGGAGGAAGTAGATGACTTCTACCAACTGTGGCAGTCAGAAATCAATTAAACATGCAGTCAGAATGCACTAATAATAATGGGTGACTGGAACTCAAATATTGGGAATGGAGAAGAAGAATTGGTAGACAAAAATGAGGCTGCAGACAAAATGGTCCAAAATCTCTGTAAATGCTCGTTAAAATTAAAAAAGTAAAGTTTTAAAAGTTATAGAATTCTGTGCAATTATTGGTTCATTCATTGAAAACACTTTATGAGAACACAAATGATGGCTATAAACCTGACAATCAGATTGATTACATATGTGGGGGAAAGTTTTGGAGAGGCACAATAGCAGCTGTGAAAACTAATACAGATTCTGATTCTGGATCGGATCATCATCTACTTGTTGTTGTTGATTGCCTTCGAGTTGAGCATGACTCCTAGTGACCCTATGAACAAAAGTCCTGAAGCCCCTCTACAACTATAGAAATTTATCAAGTTCATAGAGTTTCTAGAGGCTTTTTTTTTTTTAGGAAATGGATGCCATGCCCATTTCCAAACCTATTTTAAACTGTCTTAAACACGAAGCTCCCCAGAGCACTGTCCACCATGGGTAACCATTATGACATTTAAATACCCCAATGGCACAAGGTTAAGCATCACAGCAACCCCAGGTTAAAAACTGAAGCTAAAGAAAATAAAATCGAATTCACAAGAGCCAAGTTTCACTTTGTGTCCTTCCTGAATTTAAAGACCAACTCAGGAACAGATTAGAGTCTTATATATGAAGGAGATAATGTTACTACTTTCTTGGAAGTGAATTCCATGTTTGCAAAGGGTAGAGTCAGCAAAAGAAAAAGGTCCTCAATGAGATGGATTGTAACAGTGACTGCAATAATGGGTTGAAGTGTATCATAGATGATGAGAATGGTACAGGAAAGGACAAGGGTCAGATTTCAAACATGTTGTTCACTGGATCACTATGAGGCATGTTGTTGTTATGTTGTTATGTGCCATCGAGTCGTTTGCAACTCATAGCGACCTACAACAGCCCTAAACCCTACTCTATCCTGTGCCAATCACATTGCCTCTGACATACCCATCCCGATTACCCCAGTCACTGAATCAATCCATCTCATAGAGGGTCTTCTCATCCTGTGCTGTCCCTCTACTCTACCCAGCATGATGTCCTTCTCCAAAGACCTGTCTCTTCTTGCAACATGTCCAAAGTATGTCAGACGAAGCCCCAGAATCTTTGCCTCCAAGGAGCAGCCTGCTTTAACCCTCTCTAGGAAGACTCTGTTTTCTTGGCAGTCCATGGTACATTCAATACTCTTCTCCAGCACCACAGCTCAAAGGCGTCAATTCTCCTTCTGTCCTCCCTAGTCACTGTTCAGCTCTCTGATGCATAACAAGTGATTGCAAAGACCATGGCCTGTATCAGGTGCACCTTCTTCTCCAAAGAGACACCATTGCTCTTGAACAGAAATCTACAACAACAACAACATGGGGATAGTGTCCACACAGCAGGGGGTCTCAAATTTGTAGAAGGCATAGTTTATTTAGCCTAGTGAGGTACTTGAGAGGGTAAAGAAGTTTGGAAGGGTTGGAAAAAAATAATTAGAGAAGTCACTGAAGAAAAAAATACATACACATATATATTTATGTATGTTTAAAAATTTAATAAAAACCCTTAGTGTTCTCCATATTTTATCTGCTCATCCTCCAGTTATTAAATGAGGGATGAGTGATCCTATTTTAAACGAACACTTTTCCACTTACTCTTAAATGGGAGTAAGACAATAGATCAGCTTGTCATTTATACCATCTACAAGGATAACTATGACACAAAAGGCTTCTCCAGGATGTCACTCCGTCAGCAATACAAATCTTTCTTTTAAGCACGGTTTCATAGAGATCAAAGTCTTGATTCATATGACATTAGCTTATCTTACTTTTTTTTACAGACAAGCATTTTTTATTATGTTCATCCTGATAGTACTTGTTTTGTAAGTGTTCCACTTTATAGCTCATGTCTTATTAGTACAGGCTGGCAAAAATCTACTTCAATAACTATGTTAGCTGTCTGCACACTGGAACTATTTAATAACAAAGGGTATTTTAAACTTTTGTGTAAGTTTTTTTGTGTGTTTTGAGTGTTATGAAAAAGTCTCATTATAGCTTAGGGTTATATAGAGGGAATCAACATATATTGAATTCTTACTTGGGTAGAAGTTTATAGTCACTACCCTCCGTTTTCTTTTTAGTTAATCTCTTTGATGCTTCGTGGTCTTAACAATACACAAAAGACTACATAACAGTAAAGAATTTTTCTAGTGTAAGAGAATTTTTAAATGCCAATGCAAGATTCTAATATAATGAATCCATAATATATTCATTTGAGTTGATCAGATAGTAAAGGCTGTTGTTCCTCTTCTTATTCCTCTCTCTTTCCATGTTTCCCTGATTCTTTTTCTTTTATTTTACATTATATAATATACAGGTAAAATCAGCGAATAGACTTTGCTAATGTAAGGAATCAGTCAAGAGAAGAAAAGAATACTGAGTCTTCTTAAAGCTTTAGTTGAAATGAATTACTGAGTATTTGAAGGCTGCATTTGCTTAATGTTACTTTGTTTATGCTACACTAGGCTATTATTGTTTCATTAACATACAGCAACTATGTGGAAATGCAATTAGTATTTCTAGTTAATAATTATCTAAGCAGTAATAACTATTATTTAATTCTGGTTTTATGCTGAATGTGATCTAATGTTTAAATGCCCTAGGACACAAATTTCATGTGTTTTTGTTTATGTTATTAAAATTATAGTCTATGAGGAAAGCATGTACTTTGACCTCAATAATCAAAAACTTAGATTATTATAGTACAACACTGTGCTTTCTGGGTTTCAATTTCTCTATTTGTAAAAATGAGACATAGTAATACCTGTTGAAGAAAAACTTTTGGAAAAGTAAAGGTTTGGCTTATGCAAATGTAAAATAAGATTGGTCTGAAGTGTTATTTAGTTCATTAATTACTGAAAGAATGAGAATGATGCTACAGTAAATACCAAGGTTTATTGAAAGAATAACACATTCAGGGACGCTATGAACTGACAAAAGAATGCAATACTGGCTTTTTCCACACTTGGAAGAAAAGTCCATTGCCTTGCTACTGGAAAAAATTAACTAATAATAAGTTCGTCCTAGAAAGGGTGAGACAAGGCTGCTCTTTGGAGGCAAGAATTCTGAAGCTTTATCTGACATACTTTGAACATGTTGCAAGGAAGGACCAGTCCCTGGAGAAGGATGTCATGTTTGGAAAGGGGGAATGCCAGTGCAGGAGAAGAAGACCCTCAATGAGATGGTGATTGGAGTGGTGGGAACAATGAGATTAGCACAGGACAGAGCAGAATTTAGGGCTGTTGTCCATAGGGTCACTATGAGTCTCAGGCAACTTGACAGCACATAACAACAACAGCAACAAACCATTATGTAAGTAATTTTACTATATAAAAACTAATGTGTAAGTATGTGTTTATACATATTTATACATAATTCAGATACATGGTCTAGGTAAAAAATAATCTGTATTGTGAAAATTATCAGCAATGGACAGACTTGTAAAATAATACAAAAACCAATGAAAGACACGAAAGCAATTGAATTAGGTAACTAGAAAATGTGTGCTAGAAAGACAGCTAATTTTCTGTTTGTTACTAGAATTTTCTTTTTTTATCTACTTAAAACAATTTCACAATTTTATCCTAAATCCCTGTGACTGGGAAGTTCATAATACAAATCTATAATACTCTCTCCCCCACACCTGTCAGTAGAGTTTATTTTGAATTTTCAAGTGCTTCTTGTTAGATTTATGATTTTTATAGTTATTCTCACATAAAAAAAGGTCTATCAGTTCATTCAGATGTGGCTATCTATATGTGTCAAGCTTATGGTGATGTTGGAATTTTTACTTTTCTATCGACTGCCTGATTCCTATGCACACCATCAGGTGAAATCCATGTGTATAGTCTATGTTTATGTTTTTTATAAAAAGTATTTGTAATGAATAAATCGTTGATTGTACAAAATTCTGTCATTCTGTTTCAAGACTCATTTCTATCACCGTGTCCATGTTTCCCAACTACTGATCCTTATTCTATGTTCACAACTTTTGCATTCCAATCACCCATTATTATTAATTCATATTAATTGCATGTTCGATTGATTTCAGACTGTAAAAGTTGATAGAAATCATCTATTTCCTCCTCTTTGTCTCTAGTTGTTAGTGCATTTATCTGAATTATAGTGGTATTCACTGAACTTCCTTGTATGTGTTTGGTTATTAATCTGTCACACACAAAATTGTATTTCAAGATGGATGTAGAAATGACTTTTTAACTATGAAAGCAACCCCATTTCCCTCCACCTTTTAATCTCCAGCATAGTATTTATGATTGACTTATTCAAAATGTCCCATGCCAGTTCATCTCATTTTGCCAAAATGTAGTATGTCAAGATTTACATACTCCATTTCTTTCTAAACAATACCCAATTTTTCTACGTTCATGCTTCTCACATTCCAAACTCCAATCTTTAGTGTCTGCCTACAACTGTTCCTCCTACTTTGTGTTTCCATATTTGAGGGCTCAGCCTCAGTTGCCATATCTGCTAGTTTAAGTTTGCTCTGTTGTACTTAGGGTTTTGAAAGTCTGTTATTTCAGAAACGGATTGCCAATCCTTCTTTCTAGTCTCTTAATTTGATTGCTCAGATTTAGAACAGTATCTGAAGGACAAGCATTACAGAAAGGGGAAGATAAAAGAAATTTCCCCAGTTACAGAGGCAACCAAAAGATTCAATGTTGCTACCTACCCTTGACACCTGTGCCTTGATCCATCCCTTTCCCTGCTCCAACAACATCCCCTTCTACTCCCATACATGCCACTCATCACCGCTCTCCCCCTATCCAGACTTTGATATGATAGCTTGTTTCTCAAGCCTTACGGGCTTCTGTGGTTCCAACGCTTCTCACTGATAACAGTTTCTTGTGTTGTGGCCAGTATCTCTCGAGTTTAGGGGTCTCACTAATGAGTAAAGACCAGATGAGCTGTGGCAGGATATCAGGAGTATCATCCAAGAAGAGTACAAAAGGTCTTTACAAAGACAGAGGAGGAAGAAAAGACCAAAATGGATGTCAAAAGAGACTATGAATATTGCGCTGAGCCCTGAGAACCCAAAGCAGAAGGAAGAAGTCAAATTACTAAAGAGCTGAGCAGAAGATTTCAAAAGGCAGCACAGGAAGACAAAGTAAAATATTACAATGAAATGTGCAAGAAGCTGGAGTCAGATAATCAAAAGGGCTGAACTCCCTCAGCATTTCGTAAGCTCAAGGATATGAAGAACAAATTCAAACCTCGAGTTGCTGTAATTAAGGATGACTTAGCCAGAATATTAAGTCATACAGAAATTATTAAAAGATGATGAGAGTATACAGAGTCACTGTATCAAAAGGAATTGGCAGACACAGAAGAATGTAATGAAACAACACATGAGAAAGAGTCTATGGTGATGAAGGAAGAAGTTCAAGCTGCTTTGAATGAATTAGCAAAAAATAAAGCCCCAGGAATAGATGGTATAACATTGACGTATTTCAAGTAACAGATGCTGCCCTAGATGTGGTCACCACATTGCGCCAAGAAATCTGGAGAATAACCACTTGGCCAACTGACTGGAAGAGATTTGTTCCCATTCCAAAGAAAGGTGACCCAACAGAGTGTGGAAATAATAGAACCAATATCATTGATATCACATGCAAGCTAAATTCTGCTGAAGATTATCCAAAAAACAACTGGAACAGCACATCAGCAGAGAACTGACAGAAGTGCAGGTTAGTTTTAAAAGGGGTTGTGATACTAAGGATATTGTAGCTAATGTTAGATGGATCTAAACTGTTGAAAGCAGGTAGTACCGAGGGAATATCTATTTGTGTTTCATTGATTATGCAAAGGCATTTAACTGTGTGGATCATAACAAACTGTGGCTGACTCTGAGAAGATTGGGAATCCCAAAGCACCTGATCGTGCTAATGTGAAACCTATACTTGGAACAAGAAGCAGTCATCAGAACAGATCAAGGAAACACTGCATGGTTCAAAATTGTGAAGGTTGTGTGCCAGGGATGTGTTTTATCTCCATACCTTTTAAACCTATGTGCAGAACAGATTATCCGGGAGGCTGGGCTCTATGAGGAGAAATGTGGCATGAGGATTGGTGGAAGACCCATCAGCAATGCATTATGCAGATGACATAACCCTCCTTGTTGAAACTGAGGAGGACCTGAAGAGCTTGCTGCAGAGGGTTAAGGATTGCAGCCTTCAATATGGATTAAGGCTCAATATCAAGAAGACAATGATTCTCACCACTGGGTCAATTGGCAGCATCAGGATGCATGGTGAAGAGATTGAGATTGTTAACAGTTTTGTTTGCTTGGCTCCACAGTCAACACTCTTGGTACCAGAATCCAGGAAATTAAAAGATGTGTTGTGATGGGAATGTCTGATGTTACGAACCTCTCCAGGTTCCTGAAGAGCAATGGTGTCACTCTGAAGACTAAGGTGTGCCAGATACATGCCATGGTCTTTGCAATCACTTGTTATGCATCAGAGAGCTGGACATTTATTAGGGAGGATAGAAGGAGAACTGATGCCTTTGAGCTGTGTTGCTGAAGAAGAGTATTGAATGTACCATGGACTGCTAAGAAAATGAACAGGTTCATCTTTGAGAGGGTTAGGCCAGGCTGCTTCTTGGAGGTAAGGATTCTGAGGCTTCGTCTGACATACTTTGAACACGTTATAAAGTGGGACCAGTCCTTGGAGAGGGATGTCATGCTTGGGAATTTGGAGGACAGCAGAGGATGGGAAGACTCTCTATGATGTGGATTAATTCAGTGACTGGGATAATTGAGCTGGGTGTGTTGGAGATAGTGAGATTGACACAGGACAGAGCAGAGTTTAAGACTGCTGTAAATAGGGTCGCTATGAGTAGCAAGCGACTCGACGGCACATAGCAACAACACAACACGTCCTAATACGAGATATTAATATTAGGGAAGGCTTCCTTTCAGATGGTTCTGAGGATTGTCTGTGTTTCATTGACTACGAAAAGGCATTTGATTGTGTGGATTACAACAAACTGTGGCTAACTTTTGCTTATGCAAAAAGTATACTAGGACTAAGAGGCAGTCATCAGAATAGGGCAAGGGCACAGCACATAGTTTAAAATCGGGAAGGGTACATTCCAGGGTTGCATTGTATTTACATACCTTTTCAATATATATGCAGAGAAGATCATCTGGGATGCTGGGCTCTATGAAGAGGACTACGGCATCAGGATTAGAGAAGGCCAGCAACAATTTCCATCATGCAGATGACACAATCCTGCTTGCTGAAACTGAGGAGTACCTGAAGTGCTTGCTGCAAAAGGTCAAGGACTGCAGCCTTCCATATGAATTAAAGCTCAACATCAAGGAAATAAAGATTCTCACAACTGGGCTAATTGGCAGCATTATGATAGATGGTAAAGAGATTGATATTTTTAACAGCTTTAATTTGCTTGGTTCTATGATCTACATTCTAAGTAACAGCAGTTAGGAATCAAAAGACCAGTTACATTGGGAAAGTCAGCTGTCAAGGAGCGCTCCAGTGTCCTGAAGAACAATGATATGACTCTGGCAACTAAAGTGCACCTGATCTGAGCCATAGTCTTTGCAGTTACTTGCTATGCATAAGAAAGCTGGACGGTGAATAGGGATGATAGAAGGAGAAGTGGTGCCCTTGTGCTGTGGTGCTGGAGAAGAATATTAACTATACCATTGACTGCTAGGAGAACAAATAGATTTGTTCTAGAAAGGATGAAACTAGACTGCTTCTTTGGGGCAAGGATTCTGAAGCTTCGTCTAACATACTTTGGGCATGTTGCAAGGATATCCTCTCCTTGGAGAGGGAGATCATGCTTGAGAGGGTAGAGAGACAGTGGAAGAGAAGAAGACCTTAAATGAGATGGGTTGACGCAGTGTCTGGGGTAATAGGGGTAGATGTGGCAGAGATGATAATTTGGCACAGAATAGGGCAGTTTTCAGAGCTGTTACACATAGGATTGTTATGAGTAGCAGGTGACTCAGAGCACATAACAACAACATCCATTACCTCAGACCTGACCATATAGCAGGTGGGAAAGTGTAAGTGAAATGCATCTTTGAGGCTCCATCCACAATTCTTAGCCTCCTCTATGGGTATGGTTTCCAGCTGCCTCAACTGCAGTCATGTGGTTTATTGTTGGTCAGTATCGTCAACAGCTGTGAGGCCAACATAAGAGAGAGGGCTAACCAGACTGTGGGGAGATTGTAGAAAAGCATTCCTCGATGTAGCCTTGGAGCTGAAACCAGAGCTAAAGGTTTTACTTTTTGGACAATTAAAGAAAGAGCTAACTTGTGACTGCTAGGAGACAAAGCTTGTTAGGCTACTGAGGAAACCAGAGCTTTCTTGCATTTACGTTGTTGGACTTAACTTGGAGTGTCACTGTTTGCTATTCTTTGCCTTTCATTGTCCCACCCATATAAATGACCAAAAATACTTTACCAAGTAGTCATTACAAATGTTCAAAGGCTCATTAGATTTTGACACCTGTGTTTTTACATGAACAAATTGACAATTTAGATTAATCAAATTAATAACATTCTACAACAATCAAGATTTTTTTCTTCTTTTGACTAAGAATTGACATAACGAGCAATACAAATCACTCAAAATAAAAGAACACTCCGCTTACCAAAACCCCAGAATATAGAATTGACCCAACTTTCACACTAGGTCTTTCTACTAGAGAAATGGAAAATTAACTGGCACTGATGAAGAGGATGGAATGAGGTGAGAGAAACAAAGGTTCTGGGCTAAACCTAAGAGTTTGTCAGAATTTATGAGTTTTAGTGGATTATTAAAAACAAGAAAAATATGAACGTACTGGATAGTATCTGTTTAATCTTCTCTCCTTCCAGTTTAGTACCCTTCCCTCTGCCCTCTACCTTCAGCTGATTTTCAGGGACAGCAGCACCTTAGCACCCTGCCCTCTGACTTCTGTTGGGTTTGGTCAGTTGGGAAGAGTGACATTTTGTTTTATCCTCCTCTTCCCATGTTATGACTCTGTGTTGCTTTAAGGTTATAACACTCTCCTCCCTTGCTTGTCTCTGTAGATACTGTGATAACGTAGGTCTGATAATGCCCTAGCTGTTTTCTTTGTCCCTGGAGATTTTTCAATATTTAGTAGTGTTTGGTCTCTTTTTTGTTGTTGCTATCTTCCTCACTCCTATGAATACATTTCTGACACTCTCACATAATCCCTGCTACATGTGATTTGTGTTTATTCCCAGGACTGTAGTAGGTTAAAAACAAACAAAACCTAAACAGAAAACGTTGAGAAATAAATGTATTCTTTCCAGCTGTTGTTGTTATGTGTCATCAAGTTAGTAGCCTTCCACTCATAGCAATAGCTGTGAAGCCAGCCCTATCCTGATTTTGACACACCTACCCCCATTACTTCAGTTAGTGTGTCAATCCATCTCATCCTGGGTCTTCTTTTCCTGCACTATGCCTCTATCATTTCAAGCATGTTGTCTTTCTACAGGGATAAGTTTATCCTGGCCATGTGCCCCAAATGAGTGAGATAGTGCTTCAAAATGCTTGCCTGTAAGGAGAAACTTGGTTTGTTCTCTTGGTTGTCAATGGTATGAGCAGATCTCTTCTTAAGTACTCCAACTCAAAAGTATCAATTCTCTGTCCTCAGTCGTAGTCCAGCTCTCTGATGCATAGCACGTAATTGCAAAGATCATAGCCTGGATCAGGTGAACCTTAGTCCCTATATTGACATCATTACTCTTTAAGACTTTGGAAAGGTCCCTGACAGCTGACTTCCCCAATGCAATTTGTCCTTTCATTTCCTGATTGCTAGGGGCAAGAGTGTTGATTGTGGAGCTGAGTAAACTGAAATTTTTAACAACTTCAATCTCCTCAAATTCTTGCCAGTAAACACCTTCTATATAAAATAGTCTTTTTTTAAAAAAAATTGTGGTACATAATAAAAAATATTTTGAAAATTGATTATTTCTAGGAGAACAAACAGATTCGCCCTGGAGCAAGTAACTGGGCTACTCGTTGGAGGAAAGGATTCTGAAGCTTCATCTGACATACTTTGGACATGTTGCAAGGCAGGAATCAGTCCTTGGAGTGGGTGTCATGCTTGGGAGGGCAGAGGGTCAGTGCAGGAGAGGAAGATCCTCTATGAGATGGATTGATTTAGTGACTGAGGGAATGGGGGTAGGTGTGTTGAAGACAGCGAAGTTGGCACAGGATAGAGCAGAGTTTAGGGCTGTTGTACATAGGGTCACAAGCGACTTGATGGCACATGACAACACAACATTAATTAAATTTATTGTAATATGTTAAAAGTAATTAATTTTAAAAATTAATTTATTATTACTAATATTTTACAGACAATGAAATTGAGGCTCAAAGAATTTTCAAGATTTGTGGGAGGCACATTTAGCTAAAAGAGTCATGTAAGTGTTAACCATGCCGTAAATTTCATTTCACATTTTAAAAGTATAAGTGCTATTTTCTTTTAACAGGTTCCCTCCTCCTTCTAAATAGTGCTGCCCAATGATAATAAATTACTTTCTTTTTCTTGAATGAGGGTCAAGTAAGTGCTGACTTCCCTACCTTTGGTTGCATAAATCATCTCATTTTGTTTTACTTTTAAAGCTTCAAGTTACAGAACTCATAACATTATCACATTTATTACCAGCTAAGAAAGCATTAATCATAGGTTATCATAAAGGCTAAAGAAATTAACAATGCCATTTTTCTGGAAATTTTGTTAATTATATAAAATCTTGAAAAATATCAAGTTGCAAAATATTGCTTCTCCTTGTTAATACAAGTGGGTAAAACTGAAGAAAGGAGATCAAAGAAAATCATGTGTTATTCTTTAAAACTAATAACTAAAGTTACCCGGCTTTGCAGAGTAAAAAAATAGTAGACTCTGTCATAGGAAATTTATATATATCACATCATGTAACCCTTGGAATAACCTTATACATTATGCAAATGGTTTGTTAGTTGGCATTGAGTCAGCTTCAATTTACAGTGACCTCATCTATGAAGAGTAAAATTTTCACATGGCATCCAAGATTGTGACCTCTTGGTCACAGGAAAACTAGCCCGTCTTCTGAGGTGGCTTTGTGGAGATACATGCAGCTTCATAACTATTGATTGAGAACTTAACTGTATGCACTGATCAGGGTCTTCAGAATTTATACACAACCATCAATTCCACACATATGAACACTAAAGTTCTCCAACATTTTCCAGGTGACATAGCCACTATTTGAAAAGTCATAATACTACAATGTAGACTGAAACCAGGTCTGCCCTAAACTCTGAAATTACTTTTCGTTAAAATAAAAAGAATCATCACTATAATGTTCTTTTTTATGTTTTTTTTTAATTGGTTTGCTTATAAAGTTCATATACATTTTGTTTCACACTTCATTCACACTGTGTTTCATGCAATCACTATCATGCATTATGTTTTATAAAATTAATCACCATTGGACATGGCCCATCATTACCATGTCTTTTTGCCTTTATCATTCCCATTTCCTTCACCCCCTCCTCTACTCACCAAATTGTGCAACTATGTGGTTTCACCTCTCCCCATCCTCAGCTCTCCCCTCTTGAGTTCTCATATATGTTTTACTAGTAATCCCTCTATATTTAAAATAATGATCTTATGCAGCATTTGTCCTTATGAGACTGTTCACTCAGCATAATGCTCTCCAGATGTTCTCAACTGACACAGTATTTTTCAAAACCATTGCTCTTGAGTGCTGCATAGTATTTCATTGTGTGAATGCACATACCACAATTTCTCAATCCATTCAGTTGTGGTTGGACATTTGTGC
The DNA here is from genome assembly GCF_000299155.1 of Elephantulus edwardii. Lineage (NCBI taxonomy): Eukaryota > Metazoa > Chordata > Mammalia > Macroscelidea > Macroscelididae > Elephantulus > Elephantulus edwardii. Next base: position 2,261,337 of record NW_006399796.1, read on the forward strand.
TGTGTCCATGTTGTTGGTGAATAACACTGTTATGAACATTGGTGTACAAATCTCCAGTTGTGTCTCAGTTATTTCCTTGAGGTATATTCCTAGTTTTGGAATATCTGGGTCATATGGAATTTCTACATTCAACTTTTTGAGGAAACATCAAACTGTCTTGCAGAGTGGTTGCAAGATTTTACAATTCCACTACGAGTGTGGGAGAATTCCCATCTCTCCACATACTATCCAAAATCGATTGATTGCTGTGCTGCTAAACTTTACCACTGCAACTGGGGTGAGATGGTATCTCATTTTGGGTTTCTTAATTTTTTTTAAATAAAATTTTTTTTTGTACTGGTCTACTTAAAAAGTTTATATACATTGTTTTCCCACACCAAATCATTCCCATTTCCCTCATCCACCCCTCCTTACACCCATCAAGTTGTGTGACCCTCTGATCAATACTCCCACTATCCTCACTCCTTTGCTCCTACATCCCCCCTTAGATCCTCATATATGTTCTAAAATAATGGTTTTATATAAGTCCTCCTATGTAAAAACTGTTTTTGTTTGGCAGTATGGAGCTGGAAATCAGTGTGAGAGTCATCTACAGGAGCTGGTTCTATAGAAGCTGTTGGCTGGAATTGGTGAGCAATAGGGTAGAATATTGATTCACTAAGGAAAGTGAGGCAATGTGATCAGGCTTCCTATTTAAAAACCCATTAGGGTCCTTCGGCCTGCAGCCCTCAGGCCTGGTTTAAATTGTTTTTTGTCAAACATTCCTCTAAGTGGTATAGCTCTGGTCTGTGCATTGCTGTACAGAGGTAACTCGTGGTTGCTGTGATACTAAACACTGTGACACTAATGTGCCAAATGTGATAATTGTTCCCCATGGTGGACAGTACTTGGGGGAGCTTCCTGATTAAAACCAGCTTGGAAGCAGGAATGACATCCACTTCTGAAATTGCTTGTCTCCAGAGACTCTAAGAACATGAAGAAATAACCAAAGTTATACAACTGTTCAGGTCTTTTGCTCATAGGGTCGTTATGAGTCATCTGCAACTCGACTGGCTCAGGACAGGGCAGGGTTCAGAGCTGCTGTACATAGGGTCACTATGGGTTGCAAGTGACTCGACGACACATAACAAGAACAACATACTATATTAGCTGGTTTTTATTTATTTATTTTTAAATTTAAACCTCTTGTTTAGAGTCAACAAGACCGGGAGGAGGACGTCTGTATTTACAAGGTGGTTGTTATATTTTGGAGAAACTTTTTTCTAAGTGATAGAGCACTCTACTGTCCATATGCTATACTGAGGTAATCTGGGGTTGCTGTGATGCTGAACCTTGTACCATAATGGACCTTGGTGAACAGTGTTTGGTGGAGCTCCTAGTTTAAGACAATTTTGGAAGTAGGTGGCACACACTTCCTAATCAACATCTCTCTGGAAACACTACAAACTTTGATAAATGTTGGTAGTTATAGAAAGCCTTCAGGCCTTTTGTTCATAAGGTCTCTAGGAGTTGTGCTCGACTCGATAGCAATCCACAACAACATCAACAAAAACAACATCTACGGTCAAGAGATATTTGACAAAGGAATAAAACCCATCAAATGGGGAAACGACAAGCTCTTCAAGAAATTGCACTGGCATAACTGGACTGTTAACTGCAGAAAGCTGAAACAGGATCCACCTCTCACATCATACACAACAATCAACTCACGGTGGATCGGAGGCCTTGGAATAAAGGCTAAAACGATAAAGTTCATCAGAAAACAAACTGGAATTAAGCTTAGACGACCTAGTCTGTGGTTTAAAGAGATTGCCAAAGAAAGGCAGAAATGCTCAGTGTGGTTTTGATTTGCATCTTTCTTATTGCAAGTAATTTTGATCATTTCTTCATATGTCTATTGACCACCTGAATGACTTTTTCTGTGAAAAGTCCATGTCTTTTGCTCATTTTGTAATTGAGTATCAATATTTTTCTTCTGGAGATCCAGAAGTATCCTGTAAACTTTTGTTATGACACCCTTGTCTGAAATGTTGTTGCCAAATGTTTGTTCCCAATTGGTAGGCTTTCTTTCACCCTGTTGGAAAAAGTGGTTTATGAACACAGAGTTTTAATCTTGAGAATGTTCCATTCATCACTTTTATCCTCTCCAGATTGTGCATTTCTGCCTGTACTTGATGGTCTCTTTATACCATAGACTTGTTATTTTACAATAACAGAGTTGGAACTGGCCCATGGCAGACCCTCTGGCAGGTTTTCAGAGGTAGTTAATCACAGGAGAGGAGGTTGCCCATCTTTCTCCTGGAGTGACTAGTGATCTCAAACAAAGTGCCTTTGAGATTCCCGCTAGGCCACGAGAGTTCATACTATAGTTTAGGTCTTCTAATATTGACCCCAGTTTTTCTCTGATGAACTTTATGATTCAGAGCTTTATTCTCAGGTCTCTGATCCAACTTGAGTTGATATTTGTGTGAGATGTGGATCCTGTTTCAGCTTTCTGCAGGTAGCAGTCCAGTTTTGCCAGTGCCATTTGTTGAAGAGGGTGTCGTTTTCTCATTTGATAGATTTTATTTCTTTTCAAATACCATTTGAACGTAGACAGATGAGTCTCAATTCTGTTCCTTGAGTCTATGTGCCTGTCGTCATACCAATGCCAAGCTGTTTTAGTTACTACCAGTGTGTAGCAGGCTTTGAGATCAGATAATGCTGTGCCTGTCACTTAATTTTTGTTTTTCAGAAGAGCTTTGCTTATTTGGAGTCTCTTGCCTATCCAAATAAACTTGACAATTTCCCTTTCAACCTCCTTGAAAAATGAATTTGATATCTGTACTGGGAGTGCATTGAACATGTAGATTGTTTTTGGTAGGATAGTCATTTTCACAATATTGAGTCTTCTTATCAATGAGCAGGGAATATTTTTCCATTTATTTAGGTATTCTCTTTTGTTTCACAGAAATGTTCTGTACTTTTCTTCTATGTGTTTTATTTCTCTAGTTAGGTTCACTCCTAAGTGTCTTAATTTGTGGCTGGCTATTGTAAATGGTATTGCTTTCTTAGATTAATTTTCCATGTTTTCTTTGTTTCTGTGGAGGAATCCTACTGATTTTTGGATACTGATATTATATCCTCAAACCCTAATACATTTGTCCACAAGCTCTAACAGTATTTTTGTTGAGCACTTGTTTTCTGTGCACCGTCATGCCATCTGCATATAGCAACAGTTTAACTGTGTCTTTGCTGATCTGGATGCCTCTTATTTCTTTCTCTTGACATATTGCCCTAGCAAGTACTTCCAAAACAGTATTGCATAGAAGTGATAATAATGAACATCAATGTCTTGTCCGTGTTCACAAGGAAAGAACTTTTATTCTTTATCCATCGAGAATGATATTGGCTTTTGGTTTTGCATATATACTTTTCACTATGTTGAAGAAAAGCCCTTTTATTCCAGTTTTGCTGAGCATGTTAATCAGGAAAGGATGCTGGATTTTATCAAATGCCTTTTCTTCATCAATTGCTAGGATTCTATGGTTTTGTTAATTGCTTTTTTAATGTGGTAAATTATAGTAATTTTTTTTATATTGAACCGTCCTCACATATCTGTTATGAATCTCACTTTGTCATGATGAATTTTTTTTTAATTTGCTTTTGGACTCTATTGGGTAGAATTTTGTTAAAGATTTTTGTGCCTATGTTCAGGAGAGATATTAGTCTGTAGTTTTCCTCTTTGGTAATATCTTTGCTTGGTTTTAGTATTAAGGTTATGCTTGTTTCATAAAATATCTCTGGATGGGTTTCTATTTTTTTAATAATTGAAGTAGAAGTGGTGATAAATCTTCTCTGAATTATTGGTAGAATTCAGCCATAAAGCCATCTGGTCCAGGACTTTTTTTTTGTGAGTGAATATTTTTACGACCTGCTTGATTTTGTCTCTTGTTCTGGGTCTGTTCAAGTGTTGTACATCTGACTGTGTCAATCTGGGTAGAGCATGAGTTTCAAAGAATTTGTCCATTTCCTCTGGATTATCAAATTGATCAGAGTATAGATCTCATAATATTCTGATGTTATAGATTTAGTTTTTTTGGTTTGTAGTTATGTCACCTCTATAATTAATTAATTGAGTTATTAGTGTCTTTTTATTTTTTTCTTTTATTAAGTTTGCCAATGGTGTTCCAATTTTATTGACCCTTCCAAAAAAACCAGCTCCTGGTTTTGTTGATGATTTTAATTGTTTTTCTGTTTTCTCTATCACTGATTTCAGCTCTTGTTCTTACGATTTTCTTTATACTAAATGCTGTGTGGTTAGATTGTTGTTGTTTTTTCTATTTGTTTAAGTTGTTAAATTAGATCATTTACCCAATCACTTTCTAGCAGGGTGTTACTTAGCTTGTACATTGGTGATTTTATAAGCTTTATCCTCTTGTGGCTTCAAGTTTTAGGGAACTGTGGTCTGAGAAGATAATTTCTATATTCTCATTATTTTTCTTAATTTACCTAATCTTACTTTGTATCCTTATGTGGTCAATTCTGGAAGATGTGCCGTGTGCACTTGAGAAGAAGAGTGTATTGAATTTTAATTGGGTGCTATACTTGGAATACATCCACTACGTAGAGTTGACTGAATGTATAATTTAGATCTTCTGCATGTTTGTTACTTTCTTTTTTCTTTTTTTTTTTTTCCAGTTGACCTATCCTTTGGTGAGAATAGTGTGTTAAAATCCCCTGCCGCTATTGTGGTGGTTTCTATTTCTTTCTTCAATTCTATAAACAGTGCTTTGTGGTTTGTTTGGGGTTTTATTTTTTTAATTAGGAACTTTGGTGAGTTTTTTAAAATAATTTTTTTATTTTATACTGGTTTACTTAAAATGTTTTTAAACATTGTTTTTCACACCAGTTCTTTCTCATTTCCTTTACCCAGATCTCCTTCTACTCATCTAATTGTGCATCTTATGATTACTACCCTTCACATCCTCACACCTCTGTTCCTCCTCTCCTTCACTTGAATCCTCACACAGGTTTTACTGGTTATCTTACTATATTTACAATAATGGTTTTAGAAAATATTTGTCCTTATGGGAACGAATTAGTTCACTTAGCATAATGCTTTCTAGTCCCTCCCAAGTTAGGTAGTGATTTTCAAAATTATTGCTCCTGAGTGCTGCATAGTATTCCATCAAGTGAATGTACCATACTTTATCAATCTATTTGATTATTGATGGGAATTTGAGCTGTTTTCGTGTTCTTGAAATGGAGAATAATGCTATAAACGTTGGTGTACATATATCCATTTGTGCCTCACTTCTCTCTCTCTCTCTCTTTTTTTTTTAGTATATGCCAAACAGTGGAATAGCCGGGTCATACCAGCTTTCTGAGGAAATGCCAAACAACCTTTCAGAGTGGTAATACCATTTTACAATCCCACGAATAGTGCAGAAGAGTTCCTATCACTGCACATCCTCTCCAACATTTATTACTTGCTGTCCTGTTCTACTTTGACACTACTTTTGAAGTGAGAAGGTATCTCATTGTGGTTTTTATTTGTATCTCTTATTGCCAGTGATTATGAGCAGAGTAAATGGACAAATTCTTTGAAACTGATACCTTACCCAGATTAACACGGACAAATGTAGAACACTTGAACAGATTCATCACAAAAGAATACTCCCCCACCAAAGAAGTCCTGGACATGACTGAATTCTACCAAACATTCAGAGAAGATCTATCATCAACTCTACTTAAAGTATTAAAAAAAAAAAAAAAAAGGAAGACTCCCAGAAACATTCTATGAATCAAGCATGACTCTAATACTAAAACCAGGCAAAAACACTAGATCTCAAATCTGCCCTCCTGGCAGAGAAGGGGGAAAGTCTATTCTCTACTTGTAGCTCTGTGTCCCAAATTCTCTTTTTCCTGTTTTGATCCTGGGATGGCCCTGCAGTCTCAAAGGCAAGGATCCCAAATGAAGAGGTCTGTATCCCCAGGGGAGCCTCAGTCTCTTCTCCCCACAAGTGATGGAGAGTACTCTCTCTGAGCACAGGACATCACCTCTCTCACCCTTTCTTCTGCAGTTTAATGGTTTCCTTTGTTTCTGGAGTGATGTGAGATCAGGGCCACCAAGCAGCTGGTGTGCTAGGGGTCTCAAATTAGCTCTCTTTCTCTCAAAGAGCTGAGAAAATCTCTCCTCTGCTTGTAGCTCTGTGTCCTAAGTCTCTTGTCCTCTTTGACCCCTTGACAATATTCTTTTCTGTACTTTGGTTACATTGTTGTTGTTGTTATGTGTCATCGAGTCGCTTGCGACTCATAGCGACCCTATGTACAAGAGCTCTAAATGCTGTTCTATCCTGTGCCAACCTAGCCATCTCAAACGCACTTATTCCCACCGCTCCGGTCACAGAATCGATCCATCTCACCAAAGGTCTTCCTCTCCTTCGCTTCCCCTCCA
>NW_006399796.1:2268345-2271208 GCF_000299155.1 Elephantulus edwardii
ATCCTTTTGTGACCTGTGAAATTGAGAATTGCTCTATATGCCCAGGAAGAGCTTATAAAAACTTCCAATATTATGTATTAGTCCGAGGCATGCTGTGGTTCTGTTCATAGGCTCAGATTTATGGACTATTGTTAGATTCTTTCAACACTAATATGTGAAAGAGACTTGTACTTAGGACTAAAAATATAAAACACATTTGCTTTTAATGTGAGACCTATATTTATTATGTAGACCGTTATATGTTCTTTTATTTTCCTCCTTTTGAAGCATGAGGCTTGCTGGTGATGGTTTACAACAGCATGACTTTAGGGAGCAGTCAAATCAGCTGGAGAGAAGCCGTGTGCTTACATTTTTCTCAGGAAAATGTAAGCAAATTATAGTGTATCTCATTATATTTTCTCTTGCATTGTCATTACATAATTAAAAATATACTCTTGTGTGTAATAGAAAGAATCTCTGTTCCATATTTTGAAACTAATTTTCACAAACTAAACCCCATTCCATGATGGCTAACAAACAAATGTCCACAGAATTGCTCTTAGCAAGAAAGTTTACTAGAGCAGGGTAACATTTGCAATATTTCTTTTGTAGCAATATGTTATCATACTGATAAGTGTGTGGGTTCTCTTAACTTTCTGGTTGCTCCTTTTATTTTTCCTTAATATGGACTAAAGCTCAATATGAAGAAAACAACGTATTTTCACCACTGGACCTATTAGCAGCATAGTGATGAATGGTGAATAGATTGAAATTGTAAGCAGCTTAAGTTTGCTTGATTCCAACAATCAACACTCTTGGCACCAGCAGCTAGGAAATTTAAAGATTTATTGCATTGGGGAAAGGTTGTTGTCAGAGACCTCTTGAAAGTACTAAAAAGCAACGATGTCAATCTGGAAACTAAGGTGCATGTTATATAGTCCATGGTCTTTGCAATTACTTGCTATGCATCAGAGAGCTGGACAATAACCAGGGATGATAGAAGGAGAATTGATGCCTTTGAGCTGTGGTGTTGGAGAAGAGTATTGAATATACCATGGACTGTTAAGAGAATGAACAAGTTCATCCTGGAGAGGGAGAGGCCAGGCTGCTCCTTGGAGGCAAGGATTCTGATGCTTTGATACTTTGGACATGTTGCAAGGAAAGACCAGTCATTGGAGACATGCTTGGGAAGGTGGAGGGACAGTGCAGGAGAGGAAGACCCTCGATGAGATGGATTGATTCAGTGCCCGAGGTAATGACGTTAGGTGTGTCAGAGAAAATAAGGTTGACTCAGGATAGAGCAGAGTTCAGAGCTGTTGTACATAGAGACACTATGAGTCACAGGTGACTCGATGGCACATAACAACAGCAATTGGTTTCACAAGATTTGGTGCATTTTGACTGTAGATGAATATCTAAATTCTGTCCTTAGCTTTCTGTTCCTTTCCTCACTATTCTTTCCTTAATGTTCCTATTATCTACATCCAAATCACTTTTCTGTCTGTATAATCTACTCAACAATTATGTATCAACACTGCATTCTTGGCCTGCACCTGTGTACTCCTGTGTACAAATACACTCATTTCGGCTCTCACTCTGTATAAAATGCCACACCTCTTTCTATCTCTATTCTGTTTTGAGTGTTTGATGGCTGATCTCTAATTTTCCCCTGGGCATTCGAACTTGAAAACTTGGGACTAAATGGAATATTTATTTCATTTTTTTCTCACAATATTTATTCACAGAACCCTATCAGTTCTTCATTATGTCTGCTCAGTTTTAGCCTTTGCATTTTCATTTCTTACACTATGATTTTATTATTTATCAATTTCTAATTTAAAGTATTGTTATTGTTGAGGGCCATTGGGTCAAGTATGGCTCACAGTGACCCTATAAACAACAGATCTGAACTCTGTTCTATCCTGTGCCATCTGCACAGTCTCTGAGACACTTGAGCTCATTGCTGCAGTCATTGTGTCAATGCACCTGCTTAAGGGTCTTTCTCTCTTTCCCTGTTCCTCCACCTTTCCAAGCACAATGTCCTTCTCCAATGAATAGCCCCTCCTAATAACCTGCCTGTTGTATGAGAGTAAAAGCTTTATCACCTTTGTCTCCAAGAAGCCCTTTATCTGCATCTTCTCTAAGACATATCACTTTTTTTCTTTTGGCAGTCCATGGGATGTTCGGTAGTACCCTTCTGCAACACCACAATTCACATTCATCAATTCTTCTGTCATCCATAATCATTGTCCTTATTCTATTCTCAGCAGCATAACAAGCAACTGAAAAGACCAAGGCCTGAATCAGTCACACTCTGGTCCTCAAACTGAAATCATTATTCCTGAAAAATTAGAGGAGATCCCTGACTGCAGCTTTTCCCAGTGCAATATATTTTCTGATCTCCTGGTGCTAGTACCAGGTAACTGAAATTATAATTTTGTGAATACTGTAAGGAAACCTTTTTATATTCTTTTGACTATCATTTTCAGAATGGAGCTTTAATTGCCTGGTTAACATTATCAATACATTACTTCATTTATTATTAAGTGTTCTCCATGATTACTCTATGCCCGTTATCTCTAATCTATTGGCATTATTTATCTGAAATTTGTTTTTCCATAGCATTTTAAGAACAATTGCCTCTGGTGATTGCCATGGTTGTGTGATTTTTTTTTTCCCATGGAGTTTGTATGTGTGTGAGGTTTTATAAGTAAAGTACAGTCCTTCAAACTGTCCTCTCATCAAAGAGAGATCTTCAAAGCAAAGATTATCTCTTATTATTTACTCATTAGTCAAGTCTCATTCAAAACATTTAGTACAGAACCCCCAAAACATGGTTTAGTTGAATCTACAAATGTGGGATTAGATATAATTACCTTATTAA
>NW_006399796.1:2271828-2287832 GCF_000299155.1 Elephantulus edwardii
TTTTTTTTAATTTAAATTTGTTATTAATTTCAGTGAAAATTTACAGAGGCTTTGGATTTCCATTCATTCATTGTTGTAGATTTGCCCCCTCCCAAGGCTCCCCACCACCAGACATTACCCTCTTGGAAAAGTAAAAGAAAAGATTCTTAAGGAGGATCTTTGACGATAGACTGAATAATTTAGTTTTGATATTTTATTAGATAATTTTAGAGAGATTTTTAATTTGTTAATACTAAGTAAAATTGCATAGAAGCAACAAAGGCTTTTAGAAGTTTATAAGGCTATTGGAGTGACTTAAATATAAGGCAACAGGAATCTGGTGAGAGGAGATATATAGAGATATATTGTTGAAGTGGTATTGAGTCAAAAGAAGAAAAGAAAAAACAAAAACAATAAACCACAAGTAGGAAAAGAAAACTTAACTCTAAGATCAGTCATTGTTGTTACCTTCCAGCAAGAGAGAGACTGACTAATATCTAACTTCGAGCAGATTTTCAGAGGAGGTGAATTGCACAAGAAGAGGCTTCCCATTTTTCTCCCTGGAGCAACTGGTGGATTTGAAATTTATGCCTCTAGGTTGGAAGTACAGCTTCTCATCCCAACCCCACTACAGGCTCCTGCTTTGAGGCAGGATAAATTAGATGTAAAAATGAAATTTTTCTTTGAGATAGGCTGTGTGCATCTTCATTCTTATTGGAGAACACAACTAATTCTTAGTTATATGTAGAGGAATATTATTTAAGTTTCTCAAGACTCCTAAACTTTACTACACATAGAAGGTTTGGGAGCTACACACACTATAGCTTTCTTTCCATCAGAATCATATTCTTCAACTATTTTCTCTCCTTTGCACGAATAACATACATTTCAGCATGTGATATACCATCTATATATCAAAGCGGACACTCCAGCGGCTTAGTTTTATTTTATTTTAATTTTTTTTTTTTATCCTTCACCCCTTCAATCTATCCGCAAAACTCTGTGAACCACCTCGTGACTTCCACAGTGGGTTTTCAGAAACAGTTAGTTCATGTGGAAGTAGATTGTCCATCATTCTCTTGGATGTGGATTTGAATCAAGGACTTTGAGTACACAGCACAACTCCTTACCACTAAGCCTTCAGATCTCCCATAACTTCCGGTTTAGCACTTATATTTTCCCAACTATCAATGGTGGCTTGAAAACCAAACTTTTGCAGGAGTTTCATCCTCAGAGAACATTTTCCTGATCAGCCAGGCATTTAGAAAGTGATCATTGTATGAAGTTATATTGATGATCTTATTAAAAATTCTTCAAGAAAACTTTTATAACTACTCGTCATTATTGAGTCTGTAGGGCAAAGGAGGAGTGGCATCCACTTCCATAATAGCTTGCCTCCGGAAACCCTATGAACCTGGAGAGAGGATGAGAGACACCCAATAGTTGAGGACTCTCCTTCATAGGGTCGCTATGAGTTGCCTGCGACTCGACGGCACTTAACAACACATATAACAGCAAGGGCAAAAACATCTTTAAAGGATCAATGAATACAATTTTGGAGAGTAAGTTGAAAATATTACCTCTTCAAAGTATTGTATATCTTCAAAGATTTGCTATAAAAGTTGCTTAATTACTATAAGTGAAAAATAGGCCAGCATACATTAATCATATTATACCTTTGCAGAGATATAAATGGTGTTTTGTGGTTTATGATACATCACACATTCCTTTTGAGGCTTACTTGTTGAAATTGAGGAAGAGAAGATACTGAAGTAATCAAGTTAAAAAATCTAGTGCAAAGTAATTGTGATTCAGTTAAATAATGATTTCCTAGATTAATGCCCTAACTACTCACTACTTTATCTAAGATGGTTTTGATTTTTATGGAGAGAAGGTGAAAGAACATGTGGCAGAAGAAGAGATACTGTTTCTGGCCCTTATCCATCTGGACAGTTCCATGAGTATACACAGGCTCCTGTTGTAATACAGGCTCTGTGCTTGGTTTCATGTTTTGTTGTCCTTCCTTGAACTTCAATTTTACCTTTAAAATACCTTTTGTTTGCCATGTCTGATGGAACAGTGGAGTGTATTTGTGAACAAAGGTGATAGGTGTGGTATATGGGTATTTCACTATTCCCTGCCATATTATTCACATACAATATTATTGGTAACATTTCATGAGCTCTGAATTTTGTTGGATTAATACATTAGTTCTGCATGCTAGTGCAAATTTAGTGGTTCAAACAACACATGTTTATTATCTTGTAGTTTATGGGAGGAGGAGTTTGAGATTACCTTTCTAGGGTCTTTTTTCAGGGACTCACAGGCTGCATTAAATGTTATCAGTTGTATTTTATTCTCCTCAGGGGGTTTAACAAAGGAAAGATCCACTTTCAAGCTCCCAAAAGTTGTTGGCAGAATTTCTTTCTTTCCAGCAAAGAAAACTTTCTTCTTCAAAGCTAACAATAAAGAGACAGGAAGAAAGAAAGGGAGAAAGATTGATAGAGAGGAGAGAGAAAGACAGTGTCTACATTGTACTGTCTCTAACCTCTATAAACTCCTTTTTTAAGGCTTTTTAAATTATATCTCTACTCATTTAAAAGACTATCCCTTTTGGTGGATATTGATTAACGTTGCTTTTTATTGTAATGTCTGTTATAACTCACCTCAACTCTTACTACCATCAAAAGGAACCAATTCAAAGTCTCCAGTAGACTCCTTTTTTTCCCCCTGAGAGCACTTGGGGGAATTTTAACTATTAGTCAGGTGTAGCCTTTGGATTAGAATAGTAACTCTTTGAAGTCTACACCACCCATAGTGAACCTACAGGACAAAATAGAACTGCAATTAGGTTTCCTAGATTTTTATTTTTATAGGTTGTTGTCATTATTGTTAGGTGACATGAAGTCATAGATGACTCATAGTGACCCTATGAACGGAAGACCTGAGCACTGTTCATAGGGTTTCCGGAGGCAAGCCATTTCGGAAGTGGATGCCACTCCTGCTTTCAAACTTCTTTTAATCAGGAAGCTCCATCAAACACTGTCCACCATGGGTAACCATTATTCACACTTGGCACATTAGTGTCACAGTGTTTAGCATCACAGCAACCATGAGTTACCTCTGTACAACAATGCACAGACCAGTGCTATACCATCTGGAAGAATGTTTCACAATAAAACCAATTTGACCCCAAAAACTTGCGATTACTTGTGCACGCGGACCGCCAAACACAGGCAGCAAGGAGCCATAGAGACCCTAGGTGGAGTCATCCAGGAACAACCTTGCTGCCTTCTCCTCCCATATCCCTTTGGGGATTTAGCAGAGCTAGTCTCTACCAGAAATATTGCTGAATTTGCTAGCTGCTAATCACTTAACCATCACACTAAGGTCCTAATTACATCTGAAAAAGATCACCTTTGCCATACATTTTAACAATCATGAGAGTAAAATCCCATTACATTCCCAGATCCCGACACACAAGGAGCTCTGTGATTAATCCGCAGTGAGACATGCTGTTAAACCCTAAGACTGAAATGATTCCAGCAGTTCAAAGCAACCAGCAGCTCTGAGGGAGAGAAATGGGTAGACCCATCCAACTGTAAACTCCCGTTGTAATTTATAGTCACAGAAAACTAACGGAGAATCATTGTGAGTCAGAACTGACAGCAGTGAGCTGAGTTAATTCTACAAGAGTAGAGCATTATGGAAGGTTAGTGCATCAGGAAACAGTACACTTGGAGGCCATCTTTGTATTCTTTCTACCACTTACATAACATGCGGAAGCTCAGCAAGACTTACTCAAGTACTAGGTCAGCAGAGTTCTCTAACAACTAACTGCAAGACTTACTTACATCAAGTACAAAGTACATGTTTTATCTCTATAAATTAGTATTTCAGAGGTTAAACTAATTAGGATGCACAGAAAATTCTTAGTATACTTAGTCTACATAGTGTACTACGTTGTTGTTGTTGCTGTTGTATACCATTGAGTTAGAACCAACCCATAGCTGACCTTTGAGTGGGTTTTCAGAGGCAGTAATCACATGGGAGGAGGTTGCCTATTCCCCTCAGAGCAGCTTCTGGATTTGAACCACATGCCTTTGAGGGATTGCTGTGCAGACTCTTACCACTAAACCACCAGAGCTCCCTAAGTATACCATAGTAGCTGTATTACAATTTAATTTAACAGACACTGAATCATATTCTTGACAAAATAGAATTAACGTTTTAATCTCAATTTCATTTGCCTTAAGAGAGAGAAATCGGAGTGATTATTTCTGGGAAGACAGGTAAATATATTTATTATATGATAGGCCTCTAAAGATGTTTTTGTAAATATTTTTTAATTAATATATTCTCTAGTTTATTTCTCATTTTACTAGTTAAAAACATTTGAGGCAAATTTTCTTGAAGCCATTATATTTTTTCTTATTTTTAAAAGCATTTAGAAGTCAGTAGCTGTTTGAGTGGAATTTCAAGTAAACATGTATTTTACTCATTTAATGACATTATGCTCCTTAAGAAATTAATAGTCATAGGCAAGATTAAAAGCTGGTATCATCTTGAGAATCAACTAATTTGAAAAGCTGATTTATGTTGTTATTACACATTCTGTATAAGAAATATTTTCAGACTTCATCAAATGTCAAAACAGGGAGATACTGGTCTTTAATCATTTACCATATACATAGGCTGCCATAGCAGCAAGAAATAAACTGTCATCAGTTAGTTTGATAGACCAATGCTTTCTAAAACTACATTTTAAAGTGTAAATTATAAGTAGAATATAGTGTAGTTTCTAATATTTTAATATCAATCCTCACAACATTTCCTCTCGAACATTTTCTTCATATGAGATCCTTGTACTTCATTACTGTTGCCTTAGAGAAATCTCTCACTAGAGTCTGGCATTTATTTTTATCATTTGTCCAGTGACCTTGGAATGTCATCATCACTGGACATTTATCAGGTTATCAAGCATGAATGTCACTATGCTATATTTATTTAACCTTCCTTGTTACCATCATTCTTCTAATTTTGCTTTCCTTAAATATTTAAATTAATTTTTTATCACAAAATTATAAACTTGAAATTTGAGGCACATAAAAGCAGAACATTGAAGTGAATTGAAAAAAATTTAGAGACTTCTGCTTTTAAGAACTTGATACATGTAATATTTATGTGAAATATATATAATATTGAGGCATGCTTTCTTATGTTTGCCTTTTACTATGTGCCAAAATTCTCCATATTAAATCTAAGGAGAACTGGGAAAGTACATAGGTTCTTGACTAATAATTTAAAGTTAGGCAGTTCAAACCCACCTGGAAGCCCTGCAAAAGAAAGTCCTGACAAAATAAGAACTATAACGATTATAATCAAGAAAAACTAATGGAGCTCAGTCAAACTTTGTATGACATGGGTGACCACTCAATTATAACTGACTTGGTTGCCATGCGCTTGAGAAGAATTGAAAACTTTATTCTGTTGCTTCTGATCTATGGATTTCTTTATCTTAATTTCTTAATTGGAAAGATTTCTTTAGGGTCCCATTAAGATTAAATGATGCCTGACAACTCTCTGTCAACTCTATAATGCATTAACAAATTTGCTCTGATTTTCCTGATATTTTAGTAAGTGAATAGTATGTATGTTCGTTGGACTTTTCTAGATAGCTTTGTGGGTTTTAAGCTGTTTATGGAAGCATTTTGCTCATATCAAGCTCATAAGTTTCTGTGAAGGTAAAGAAAGTGCTGTATTTATGGTCAAATCTATTCTTTGCCCCTATTCTCTCTAGGTATTGGGTAATTTGACCTCTAATTTGAAATGTTGTCACACTTTTCTATTATCTTTCATTATATATGATGACTTTAGTGTTGTAATTTTCTGTTTCTACTTTGTCATCATTTATTCAGAAACATTTAAGTCTTATTCTATTAAAATGGTAAAAAACAAAATACTTTCTTCATTCTGTATTGAATAAATGTAAAATGTGGAAGATTGTTGTAGGAATACAGAGGATATGACAACTCTTAACCTCCTGCTGTTGTTGTTATGTGCCATCGAGTCTTTTGCGACTCATAGCGACTCTATGTACAACAGCCCCAAACCCTGCTCTATCCTGTGCTAATCACATTGCGATTACCCCAGTCACTGAATCAATCCACCTCATAAGAGGTCTTCCCCTCCTGCGCTGTCCCTCACTCTACCCAGCATGATGTCCCTCTCCAATGACCTGTCTCTCCTTGGAACATGTCCAAAGTATGTCAGACGAAGCCGCAGAATCCTTGCTTCCAAGGAGTACCCTCGTTTAACCCTCTCCAGGATGAATCTGTTTGTTTTCTTGGCAGTCCTCTAATTTTGCTTTTCCTAGTCATTGTCCAGCTTTCTGATGCATAACAAGTGATTGCAAAGACCATGGCCTGTATCAGGTGCACCTTCGTCTCCAAAGAGACACCGTTGCTCTCGAGTACTTTAGAGAGGTCCCTAACAGCAGACTTTCCCATCGCAATACATTTTTTTATTTCCTGACTGCTGGTGCCAAGAGTGTTGACTGTGGAGCCGAGCAAACTGAAGCTGTGAACAATCTCAATCTCTTCGCCATCCATACTGATGCTACCAATGGCCCAGTGGTGAGAATCTTTGTCTTCCTGACATTGAGCCTCAGTCCATACTGAAGGCTGCAGTCCTTGACCCTCTGCAGTAAGTGCATGAGGTCCCCCTCAGTTTCAGCGAGCAAGGTTGTGTTATCTGCATAACGCAGATTGTTGATAGATCTTCCCCAGTCCTAACGCCACGCGTCTCCTCATAGAGTCCAGCCTCTAGGATAATCTGCTCTGCATACAGGTTGAAAAGGTATGGAGATAGGGCACATGCCTGGTGCACACCCTTCCCAATTTTGAACCATTCAGTGTTGTCCTGCTCTGTTCTGACGACTGCCTCTTGGTCTAAGTATAGGTTTTGCATTAGCACAATTAAATGTTCTGGGATTCTCATTCTTCTCAGAGTCAGCCACAGTTTGTTATGATCCACACAGTCAAATGCCTTTGCATAATCAATGAAACAAAGATAGACATTCTTCTGGTATTCTCTGCTTTCAGCTAAGATCCATCTAACGTCAGCTACAATATCCCTAGTACCACGACCCCTTCTAAATTCAGCCTGGACTTCTGGCAGTTCTCTTGATGTACTGTTATGGTCGTTTTTGGATAATCTTCAGTAGAATCTTGCTTGCATGTGAAATCAATACTATTGTTCTGTAGTTTTCACACTCAGTTGGGTCACCCTTCTTTGGAATGGGAACAAATATAGATCTCTTCCAGTCAGTTGGCCAAGTGGTTGTTCTCTAGATTTCTTGGCACAGCGTGGTGAGCACATCCAGAGCAGCATCTGTTAGCTGAAATATGTCAATTGGTATACCATCTATTCTGGTTTATAATATTAATAATATATATCATTTATAATATTTAGAATTTTGTATATTATTTCTATGTATATACAAGAGAGAAGGATGGGCAGAGAAGGATGGCAATCTCCTTCTGTGTGATTAACTGCCTCTGCAAACCTGGTGGAAGGTCAGCTATGGTTATGTTCCAACTCTATGGTACTCAAAAACATGTATATATGTATGCATGAATGAGCCTGTATTTAACTTTTTGTTGTAATTTGAGTGAAAGTTGGCAGAGAAAATTTACTCTCCATCCAATTATTAATAAAGTTTTTATTTTAGGACATTTATTATAGTCCTTACACTGTAAAAGCACCCATCTCTTTTTCTCTCCATGATTCTTATTGGGTTCATCCCTCTATCCTCTCTCTATTAGACCTCTGAGCTTTCTTTCTGGGCAAAAATCTAACCCCTTGGTCTTGCATGATTGATTGCTACTTGAAAGAGAACTCCTTTCCACTGTTATTTTTCCCCCAGTTTTTTTTTTTACATCTATAAACATGTCTTCCATTTGGTTAAAAGTTGAGCAATTTCAGTTCCAGGCTCAGAGTTACTAAGGCTTGAAGATTTAACAAGCATTTATTGCACTAGCAGGAAAGGATAGGGAGACACCAAAAGCTTCCTCACAGATTTCAGAACTCCAGTTACTACTGATCAAGGTAGGATATAAAACATTGATGTTGTGGACTATGGTATGCCCATTGACCTTGATGTCATCTTATCTAAGGTCCTGAGACCCTAGAACAAGAAACTCATTAGCTCAGTGTTTAATTTTTATTAAGGAGTTTACTTAACTTTTCTGCCCATTTACATTATTATATAAATGGATGTATAGATAGCATATTCTAATATGCATGTAGAACCATGGACTGACAAACATTAGTGTAGTCACAGATGTAGTATCTTTCACCTGTCCATATCTGTTTTGCTTGCCTATGTATTCATGTGTATATGAATATTTGTTATTGCTGACAATGTAGAATTCTGCTTGCAATATCCTTAGATATCTGTAGTTTTGTGCACCTATTTATATTTTCCTCTGATGATACATTCAGTTGGAGTTGTGCTGTTAACCCAAAGATCACATCTCTCTGGTGATTCAAATCTGAGTGAGAGAGATGGAGAATCTTTTCTCATGAGATTTGTAGTCACAAGAGCTCTCTGGAGGGTCATCTATCGGTTGGTTTGGACTAAATAGCAATGGGTTTGAGGAGAGGATTTCCCCCCTAGTCATGTGCTCTAACTCTCTTGCTGTCTATTGCTTTTTCCTTTATCAAATTTAATATGTCTATTATATAGCAGCTGATTTAACCTCCCACCACTGTATTTATTTTCTATTTATTTTTATTATAAATTATTCAACTTTCTTGACATGATGACAGAGTTCATCATGAACAATGAAACATATTTCAGAAGTAGTAAATTAGATTAGAGATCTGGAGCGTTTGAAGATACTTGTTGGACTTTAAGTTAGTTTAACAGGGCATGTTCAAGTCCCCATCGAACCTTTCCCATTACTTCACCAACCTGACTGAGTGATAATAGGTATAGATCATTGGCAATTAATAATGTGGATTATAATGTATATAAATGGTTGTATAAAGAAAAATGTACATGAATAAAGTATAATATAGAAGAATGATTATATTAAAATATGATGAAATCAATAACTATATGCAAACCAATAAAAATTTTTTAAAAAAGAAAGGGCACATTTATACGTTTAATCCTGGATATAATCTGGCTATGTTTATTTGTAGATCAGCAGTTTTAATAGTGTAAATATTTTCAGTTATGAAATATGATGTCTTATTTTTAGGGTATACCATTTTCCACTTTTTAAATTATTTTTTATTCGTTTGTATACAAAAATTGGTTTACATTGTGTTTATGAGTTATTTTCCCTTGCCCCCTCCCTCTACCCAATAAACTCTGTGACCCTGTGATTTCCCTCCCCTTCCCACTTTAAAAAAAATTTTATTTATTTATTTTTAATTTCAATGAACATCTACAGAGATTTTGAAATTCCATTCATTCATTGTTGCACTTTTCTTACCCCCCACCCCCCATTCGCTCCTCTCCTTGAAAAGCAAAAGAAAAACTCCTTCACTGGTACATAATCCCCCACACACACCCCTCAACCCCACCCCACCCCAAATATAATCCACTCTGCAACTCTCATTCCGTACTCTTATGATAAGCATAATGCCCTAAAATATAATACCCACTTCCCACTTCTGTATAGGCTCTCAAATTTTATTTCTTGTGATATTCCTATAGCATTTAGGTTTGTAACTCAGAGTTTATATTGTTGTTTGTTTTTTTGTTTTCTTTTTCTTTTTTTTTTTTTTTTGTTATGTGCTGTCAGGTCAATTGCAATTCATAGTGACCCCATGTACAATAGCTTTAAACTCTGCTCTATCCTGTGCCGACTGTATTGTCTCTTACATACTTACTCCCATTACGCCAGTCACTGAATCAATCCATTTCATCAAGGATCTTCCTGTCTTGAACTATGCATCTGCCCTCCCAAGTAAAATATCCCTCTCCAAGTACTCCTCACTCCTAGCAACATGCCCATAGTACATCAGACAAAGCTTTAGAATCCATGACTCCTAGGAGCAGCCTGATTTCACCCTCTCTAGGAAGAACCTATTTGTTCTCCTAGTAGTCCATGGTAATATTCAGTACTCTTCTCCAGCAACATAGCTCAGAGGCATCAATTTTCCTTCTATCATCACTAGTTATTGTCCAGCTTTCCAACACATAGCAAGTAATGGCAAAGACTGTATTTGCAAAGTAATTGCAAAGGCCTGGATCAGATGCACCTTAGTCTTCAGACTGATGCTGTTTCTCTTCAGCACTCTGGGAAGGTCTCTGACAGGTGACATTCCAGTGCAATTTGTCTTTTGATTTCCCTGCTGCTGGTACCAAGAGTGTTGATTGTGGAGCCACATAAACTAAAGCTGTTAACAATCTCAACTACAAATGTCTTTTAACATAACAGGACTAAAGAATTTCCTGATGTAGAGTCATCAGTGAGAGTATAAATTTTCAAATAAGCTAATACTAATATGGGTAAATCATATGTTTTTAAATTTAGGACAAATATTTTATCAAAGTACACCAATGTGGCTGAACCATTGTTTACCACTTTTTTTTGGTTTTGTTTTTTTCTGATTCAAATATGGCATATTCTGGCTAGGAGAGTTTACTCTTTGGAGAGGGACTTCATGTTTAGAAAGGTGGAGGGATGTTGAAGGGGTAGAAGACTCTTAAATAACTAGATTGACACAGTGGCTGCAGCAATGGGTTGGAATGTGTTTGGGATCATGAGATTGACATAGGATAGGACAAGGTTCAGATATGTTGTTCATAATTTTGCTATGGGTCATACTCAACTTGACAACACCTAACAACAACATTCTGATTAGACATTGCATTTATTCTGACATGTATATCAGTGCATACTCTGCCAATTATTACCTATTTTGGATGTTAATTGTTATTAATATAATATACAAAATTATTACTTGTGTATGTTCATATGTTCTGTTTTCACGCTTTGTAACAGCACTGTTTGCTACAATTTTGAGTGAAACAAAGTTGTTCAACATCCTTAGGCCCCCTACTTAACTTTGACTTCTTCTAACACTAACAAATGACTTTTTGTTCAAGGATGACAAGAGATCAATTAAGGAGAAAGAAGAATGTTAATCCAAGATGGAAAAGGCTTGCCTTAATTGAAGAATCGTGAATGAGATTCTGGTCAGTGAATTATAACCTCATTTTAAAATTCATTCATCCATTTGATGATTAATTCTAATGACATCTTACATAATCATCAGAGACTTTCCCTACAAAGTACATGAAGGTAAATGAACCTCTACTTCAAGCTTGACATCTATCTTTGGCTCACTGTTGAAGAACACATTATAATGGAAGCAACAGACAGGATGCCTGATGGCTTAAATTTGGGGAAGAAGCAAGCATGATTAATAACGTTGCTGTGTAATGAGGGAATTTCAAGGAATGAAATACTGTGTCCTCTACTCTTGAAGGAACTCTTTAATCCTTTGGATAGAGAGATACTTAATTTATGTTTTTATGATAACAGAAAGTACTAAATTATCATTTGAGTGTGATTTCTAACTTTAGTGAAAGAGTAAATGCTGTTGCTATTGGGGACTTTCGAGTCAAGTATGACTCCTGGCGACCCTATGAATCGCCTTGTTACATCGATTTCTTTTTGGAGTGGCATCTTCACCTCATTAAGTTTTATTCATATGTTATGAAAATTTAGGAACATGGAGTTGATCTGTGAGTAGAAGATGATCTAAGGGAATCTCCAAACAAGTCTTATCAAAAATAAGAAGGATTAGTCTGACCCTGAAGTCAATCCCTATTGTTTGCAGAAATATGTGTACTGATAGATACACACTTGGGAGCACAGGACTTTCCTTGTCATAAATTAGAATGAGAGTTTTAAGTACAGTACTAGACTTTCTGGCTTATACCATTACAAATGAAATAACCATCTTCTGACTAGTTTAGAAGGCCTGCCAAGTGTTCCTGCTGTAATCTCTCCAATAAGCTCAACAATTTAAGACAAATATAAGTTGTTTTGCTAATTGGAATTGAGATTAGCAAGAAAATTTATATTTGTCTAAATTGTCGAGCTTATTGGAGAGATTACAGCAGGAACAGAGTATTCATCCCGGAAAGGGTTAAACCGGGTGGCTCCTTGGAGGCAAGGATTCTGAGGCTCCGTCTAACATACTTTGGACATGTTGTTAGGAGACACCCGTCCTCGGAGAGGGACATCATGCTTGGGAATGTGGAGGGACAGCGCAGGAGAGGAAGGCCCTCTATGAGGTGGATTGATTCAATGGCTGGGGTAATTGGGATGTGTGCGTCAGAGGCAGTGCGATTGGCGCAGGATAGAGCAGGGTTTTGGGCTGTTGTACATATGAGTTGCGAGTGACTCAACGGCACATAACAGCAAGAAGTGATATCACCTCATTGCTATTTATCCTGCAGGAATATGCCTGTTTTCAGGCAGAGCCACTATTCTGCAGCTAAGGAGCATGGCAGTGAATGTCACGATGACTAATGTCATTGGACTGACTTGACTTAATGATTCATAGTCTGACATTCATCCTAAAGTCGGAGACTTGAGTCCAATCTCTAATAAACTCCAGGCCAGTAGCATGGACCTTTTGATACAGTTCCTCTTTTCTCTCAGTTTTTTGATCTTTCTGAAACATCCTCTGCTTAAATCATGAGAATTTGGAGATTTATGTTTTTATTGGCTCATTAACATCTGACTTTGTTCTAAGATGAAATACAGCAACACTAGAAATACCCACTTTTTTTATTTCAGTTGCTTAAAAAATACAAGCTTACGCCTGTTTTCTTAAAACAATATATTTAAGATCAAAACCATCTTGACAACTCAAAACACCCATCTCTTTTTTCCTTAAGACAAGATACTCAAAACCAAAATATTTGCTGCATAAACATACTTGACAGCTGGCAACTCCCATTTCCTCTGATATGAAGGCAAAGTAATCAAAAGCAAAACTTTTAAAGACAGTCTCTACACATTAATTTGAGTTCTAACATATTGAGTGTGAGAGAATGACAGCAGATTGGAACAGCAGAATGAAAGAAGAAGGAGAAGAATGCAAGCAGAGTTGGATTTTTCTGTTCTTAGAAATTTATTAAAATTCTTAACAATGCAGAATTAGATAAATTGTTTTCTTGTCTAATTATTTGCTTTTAACATTAGTTCTCTTGGCTGCTGTGTATGTTTCCTAACTTGCAAAGTTATATTTTAATATTTATTCTTATCATTCTGAAGATAAGCTTTTGGAGTGACACTTTTAAATATCAACTAAAAAATAATTGTACACAATATAATCTCCTCCCATGTGATTAACTGCCCCTGAAAACCTGTTGGAGGGTCCGGTATAGGTCTCTTCTTACTCTATGACACATAACAACAACAACAGCAGCAGCATATCTTGCATACGTAGCTTTACCTCAATGTATCAAATAGAAATTCTATTCATGACAATGGCAAGCAAACAAGCTAGTGTTTTTTCTAATAACAGAGTTGATGTATTTATTTTATTATTGTTATTCATTTTTATTTAAAAATAATTCAAACATTTTTGATCTTTGTTGTGATCATGTAGCTATAACTTACATACAAAACATGATGTACAAATGAAATACACAGTTAACTCAAATCTAGAACTTCTGAAACATACTAAAATGTTTTCTCTTTTGTAGATATGCTATTGATGTTTTTGTTATGGCTGTCAGATCTATTACCACCTATAGTGACTCTATGCATAATAGCTCTGATCTCTGCTATATCCTGAGCCAATCTTGCTATCTGACACACCTATCCTCATTACCTCAATTACTGTGTCAATCCATCTCCCTAGGATCTTCTTCTCCTGCACTGCTCCTCCACCCTTCCAAGCATGGTATCCTTCTCCTAGGACTGGTCCCTCCTGGCAACATGCCTAAAGTATGTCAGGTGGAGACTCAAAATCTTTGCCTCCGAGGAGCAGTTTGGTTCACTTTCTTCAGGACATATCTGTTGGTTCTCTTGGCAGTCTATGGTATGTTCAATACTTTTTCCCAGCACCACAACTCAAAGGCATCAATTCTTCATTTGTCATCCCTGGTCATTCTGTGGTCATTGTCTGATACATAGCAAGTAATTGCAAAGACCATGGCCTAGATCAGATGTACCCTAGTCTCTAGACTGACACCATTGTTCTTCAGCACTTTGGATAGGTACTTGATATCAGATGTTTCTATAATGAAATTTATCTTTGGTTTTTTGACTACCAATGCCAAAAATATTGATTGTGGAACTGAAAATGATAAAAATCTCAATCTCTACTGCATATATCCTGGTGCTGCCAATTGGCACAGGAGTGAGAATCTTCAATTTCCTGATGTAAAAACTCAATCCATATTGCAGACTACCTTTATTGACACTCTTCAGCAAATGCTTCAGGCCATCCTTGTTGCACCAACAAAGTTGTGTCATGTGCAAAACACTGGTTGTGGATAAGTCTTCCTCCAATCCTGATGCCTCATTCTTCCTCATAAATTCCCGCCTCTCAAATAATCAGTTCCACATACAGATTGAAAAGGTTTGGAGATAGGACGCATCCCTGACACATTCCTCTACTGATTTTAAACCATGAAGTATTCCTTTGTTTTGTTCTTCTGATGACTGCCTAGTACAAGTGTAGGTTTCACATGAGCACAAACAGGTGTCCTGGGATTCCTATTCTTCTCAAGGTTAGCTACAGTTTGTTATCATCTAAATACCTTTGCATAGTCAATAAAACACAGACATATATTCTTCTGGTACTCTCTGCTTTTGGCCAAGATCCATCTGACAAGGGCAATGATGTTCCTAATGCTAAGGCCTCTTCTAAATCTGTCTTGTATTTCAGGTAGTCTCTGTTGATGTAATGTTTCCATAATTTTTTCATGCTCTTTAACAGAATTTTTCTTACCTATATTAGGGTTATTGTTCAATAGATTCCACAATCTGTCAGGTCACCTATTTTTGAATGGGAACAAATGTGGATCTCTTCCAGTCAACTGGTCAGCTAGTTGTCCTCCAGATATCTTGGCACAGCCTGGTGAGCTCTTCCAAGATATTTGTTTGTTGAAATATGCCAATTGGTATTCTGTAAATTCTCGCAGCCTTGCTTTATCTAAGTTTCTTCAGAGCAGCTTAAACTTCCTCTTTCACCATCATTGTCTCTTGAGCCCAGTTTGTTTCAAGAAATTCATCAGTATCAGCCAATTCTTTTTTGTATAGTAACTCTGTGTACTCCTTATATCTTCTCTTGATGCTTCCTGGATCCTGCAATATTGTGCCATAGCATCCTTACGTGTTGCAATTCAAGGCTTCAATGTGTTTTTCAGTTCCTTCAGTGTAAGAAGTGCTGAGTAAGTCAGCCTTTTAGAATTTCACATTTCAGCTCTTATCACATTTTATTATAATGCCTTGCTTTGTTTTCCCAAGTTGCCTTTTAAAATCTTCTGTTAAGATCCTTACCTTCATGATTTCTTTCCTTTGCTTTGGCTTCTTTGTGCTCTACTGCAATATTCAGCATCTCTTCCAACATTCTTTTCTTTTTCTTCCTCGTTTGTCTTTTTAATTACCTTTTGGACTCTTCAGGAATAATATTATTGATATCTTCCCATAGTTCATCTGGCTTTTGCTTATTATTATTCATGGTCTCAAGCTTATTCCTGACATGATTTTTTTTTAAACAAAATTTAGGTGGGATAGACTCAAGGTCAAAATTTGGTTCTTGTGGATTTTACTTCATTTTCTGTAGTTTCAATTTGAACTTGCATATGAGTAGTTGATGGTATGTTCCATTATCAATACCTTGCCTACTTTTCACAGCTGATATTGAACTTCTCCAGTGATTCTTTGCACAGATGAATTCCATGTGTACATATGTGCTATTAGTTTCAGAGGAAGAAAATTAACTCAGGTCTGGAAGTTACTAATTAATATAAA
>NW_006399796.1:2287932-2297960 GCF_000299155.1 Elephantulus edwardii
TTATTATAAGTGATATGCATATCAATTACTGTTATCCAACTAAGAAATTCTAAGTGTTTTATGTGAGTGAATCATCATATAATAAGAAATAAAATCTTATAAAAGAAAAATTTCACTTTTGAATATCTGATAATTTAAGCTTAATAGTGGTAATGTGTGTCCTTATGACTCCATACGTAGCTAGTTAATATCTTTTTCTTGTGCATTTAGTTTGTTATAGGGTAACATCTAGCACTTTTCAAGGGCAGCCTGGTGGCTCAAAGGTAACTATTCGTACTGCCAATGCAAAGATAGACAGTTTGGACTCAACAGTTTCTCTGTGGGATAAAGTTAGGCTATCTCCTCCCGTGTGATTTACTGTCTCTGGAAACCTGCTAATGGGTCAAAAGGATTTATTGGCACTAAACTGTTTCATGAAATAACATATCATCAAGAACACATGATACTTAAAGAAGCCCAAGCTCTAATCATGGCATTGGTGGGAGTGGGGGGTGGGAAACATAAGTTTCCAGCAAGTAATGAAATCACAATTGAGATATTTCTCAATGAACAATGAATTAAACAAATGAAGCTATGAAATGTTAATTTGTCTATCTCAAGAAATTTGGAGGAGAGTGGCTTGTCTGATTAACCAATTATAGGTGATCCAACAAGTTGCAGATATTATAAACAATACAATTAAAATATCACGAAAGTAAAATCTTGCTGAAACTAAAATCAATTAATGTAAAAAATGAATTTAAAAAAGAAAATAATCGAGAAGCTGCCAGTAATACAAGAGGGAGTGGGAAAGGGGATATCATTACTGGTATAAAACTTATTTTGACTGAAAGAAGAGAATATCAGAAAGATATCTATCTGTGTTGTATGATTTTGCAAAGAAAATTGTGTAGACCATGGAAATTAAGAGTTACTTTGAGAAGACAGGAATCTCAGAACACTTAATTGTGCTCATTTGCTACAGATCAAGAAGCAGTTATGCAAACAGACCAAGGAGATATTGTTGTTGTTTTTGTTGTTGTTAAGTGCCGTGGAGTCGCACGCGACACATAGCGACCCTATAAAGGAGAGTCCTCAACGCTTGAGTGTCTTTCGTCCTCTCTCCAGGTTCATAGGGTTTCCGGAGGCAAGCTATTATGGAAATCGATGCTACTCTTCCTTCCAAGCTTGTTTTAATTGGGGAGCTCCACCCTACTCTCTGTCCACAGTGGGTAGCCAACCATTAACACATTTGACACATCCTTGTCACAGTGTTCAGCCTCACAGCAACCACAAATGACCCAGGGACTGCAACTTGTACACCAGGGCTATACCACCTAGAGGAAAGTCTGAACAAAAACAATGAAACACTGGCCCAAGAGCCCTTTTGAGCTTGAAGCCCTCTGCTGCTGCCTGAAACCCTAGGCCAAGCCTGGCTTGCCAGGCTCCTGGAGGCAGAGTAGTCCTTCGCGTGCGAAAGCTGCCACAACACCTGCCCAAACAGTGCCATGCTCTCTCTGGCAACCGGTCCATAGCAACCCTGTGCTGAGAAGGAGATATTATGTGGTTTAAAATCAGGAAATCAATTTCTAACTTTTTGAAAAAGTGTGACTTCCATTCATAATGGTTTTACCAATTTACATTCCTACTGGTGCCTGATTCCTAAGGTGCCTCTGCTACAGGCCATGGTTTTTGCAATCACTTGTTATGCATCAGAGAGTTGGAGAATGACTAGGGAGGATAGAAGGAGAATTGACACCTTTGAGCTGTGGTGCTGGAGAAGAGTATTGAATGTACCATGGACTGCCAAGAAAACAAACAGATTCATCCTAGAGAGGGTTAAACAAGGCTGCTCCTTGGAGGCAAGGATTCTGGGGCTTCCTCTGACATACTTTGGACATGTTGTAAGGAGAGACAGGTCCTTGGAGAGGGACATCATGCTGGGGAGAGTGGAGGGACAGCGCAGGAGGGGGGAAGACCCTTTATGAGGTGGATTGATTCAGTGACTGGGGTAATCGGGATGGGTGTGTCAGAAGCAATGAGATTGGCAAGGGATAGAGCACGGTTTAGGGCTGTTGTACATAGGGTCGCTATGAGTCTCAAACGACTCGACGGCACATAACAACAACAACTGGCAATGAATTAGAGTTTCAATTCCATCACATCCTTGACAGAATTTGTTGTTTGCTGCCCTGTTGAATTATGCTATTAATGTATGGTGAGAGGGTATAAAAATGTTGTTTTACCTTGTATCTCTTAAATAGCTACGGATTTTTCAAGAATTCTTTTAAGTGTTTGTAGGTCATCTACATTTCTTCTTTGGTGAAATATCAATTTATATCTTGTGTCTAACTCATGATTGCACTCTTGCCTTTTACTTGTTAGGTGTTGGAGTGTTCTACAAATTTCCACTTGTGAGTCCCTTATCATTGTTTATTTATATATAGCCATTGCCAAATATTTTTTTCCCAATCTGTCAGGTTCCTTTTTACTCTATTGGGAAAGTTTTTTGATGCACACAAGAATTTTATTTTTAGAAGATACCATTCCTCTCTTTTACCTTCTTCTTATCATTTGATCCAGCTATCCTACTACTGGGAATATATTCCAAAGGAACCAGAGCTGTGACACACCCATAAGCATGCACCATATACTTGAACACTCATATTTATTACAGTGTTATTCTAACAGCAAGAAGATAGAAGCAGTTCATGATCCTATCAATAAATGAATGGATAAAAACCCTGAGGTATGTCCATACAATAGAATACTATTAAATATGAGGGAACAATGAACTTGTAAAACACTACACAACATGAATGAGCCTGGAAGACATTATGCTGAGTGAAATAAACCAAGTACAAATGGACAAACACTGCGTTGGACCACTGTTACACAAATAGGATGGACATGGGGAAGGGGAGAACAGGAAAGAATGGATATAAAAGGAATACTACACTAGAATAGAAAATGAGAAAGTCTATCTTAAAGGAAAGGATGATTAAACAATGTATTTATGACATCTAATATCTGGAACAAGATATACATTATAAAGTGAAATAGGAGAAGGGGTAGAAAATGTGTATCTTTGGAGTAAAAACTATCCTTTCTGTAAACATTCTCTAAAACCACAATAAAAAGATAATCAGGAAACCTGTGCATCAGGCTGCATGGTTTTACTATACGTGAATAAAAATAAAGATGAAAGTAGGAATTTCTCTGAAGATTTAGTGTTAAAGATTTTGCTGATTTAAATTTATGAATATTGTTGTATATTTTATGTTTTCTCTGTATGGTTAAAATTCGGGAAGAGTATACACTAGGTATGTGTTCTATTTCCATACCTTTTAAATCTATATGCAGAACAGATCATCCAGGGGCATCAGGATTGGAGTAAAATTCATCAACAACCAGTGTTATGCAGATGACACAACT
Source organism: Elephantulus edwardii (assembly GCF_000299155.1). Taxonomy (NCBI): domain Eukaryota; kingdom Metazoa; phylum Chordata; class Mammalia; order Macroscelidea; family Macroscelididae; genus Elephantulus; species Elephantulus edwardii. Next base: position 2,291,347 of record NW_006399796.1, read on the forward strand.
TTGCTTGCTGAAACTGAGGAGAACCTGAAGTGCTTGTTGCTAAAGGACAAGTACAGCAGCCTTCAGTATGGACTGAAGTTCAACAATAAGAAAATAAGAATTCTTACCACTGGGCCAATTGGCAGCATTATTATAGATAGTGAAGAGACTGAGACTGTTAATAGCTTCACTGTGTCTGGCTACACAATCAACACTCTTGATCAGCAGCCAGGAAATCAAGAAACAGATTGCATTGAGAAAGCTGGCTGTCAGTGGCCTCTCCAGAGTACTGAAGAGCAATGATGTCAGTCTTGAGAATAAGATGCACTTGATACAGGCCATAGTCTTCACAATTGCTTGCTATGCCTTTAAACTGTGGTGCTGGAGAAGAGTTTTGAAGATACTATGGACTGCTAGAAAAACAGATTCAACCTGGAAAGGGTGAAACCAGGCAGCTCCTTGAAGGCAAGGATTCTGAACCTCCATCTAACATACTTTGGACATGTTGTAAGTAGGGACCGGTCCTTGGAGAGGGACATCATGCTTGGGAGGGTGGAGGGACAGCACAGGAGAGGAAGGCCCTCTATGAGATGGATTGATTCAGTGACTCATGTAATTAGTATGGGAATATCAGAGGCAGTGTGATTGGCACAGGACAGAGCAGAATTTAGGGCTGTTGTACATAAGGTCACTATGAGTCGTAAGCGTCTCAACAGCACATAACAGCAACAACATGCTTCAAAGAGCTGGACAATGACTAGGGATAATAGAGAATTGATGGTTTTGAGCTGTGGTCCTGGAGACAAGTGTTGAATATACCACGAATGTCCAGGAGAAGAAACAGGTTTGTCCTTGGAAGCAAGGATTCTGCGGCTTCATCTGACATATTTTGGCATATTGCAAGGAGGGACCTGTCCTTGGTGAGGGAGATCATGTTTGGAAGGGTGGAGGGATAGAGAAAGAGAGGGGGACCATCGATGAGACTGGCTGATAGTGTGACTAGGGTATCAGGGTAGATGTGTCAGAGACAGGAAAGTTGGCACAGGATAGAGCAGGTATCATATGAACACAGGGTTCATGAAGGAATGCAGCCTTCAGAATGGATTGCATCTCAGTGTCATGAAAACAAATATTCTTGCCACTGGTCTGACCGGCAGCATCATGAGGGCTGCTGTCAACATCTTTGTCTTGCTTGGATCCACAGTTAACATCCTTGGTACCAGCAGTCAGGAAATAAGGACACATTGCAATGGGAAACCTGCAGTTAGGGACGCCTCTCCAAATTATTGTGGAGTAAAGTGTGTCTGATTTGGGCCATAGTCTTTCTGATCACTTGCTATGCATGTTAGAGCTGGTCAATGAAAAAAAAAGATAGAGAAAGAATTGATACCTTTGACCTATGGTGTTAGAGAAGAGCACTGAACATCCAATGGAAGGCCAAAACAACAAACAGGTATGTCTTGGAGACAGTGCAGCCAGAGTGCTCTTTGGAGGCAAGGATAACGAGGTTTCACCTCACATACTTTGTGTATGTTGCTAGGAAGGACTGACTATTCCTGGGGAAGGACATGATGCTGGGAAGGGTGGAGGGTCAGCGAAGGAAAGGAAGACACTCAACCAGGTGGACTGACATGGACACAGCTGCAATGGGCTCTTATGTGTCAGGAAGTGTGAGGATGGCATAGGATAGAGCAGGGTTCTGATCTTTTGTTCAAAGGGTCAGTATGAGTCAAACTCTACTCAACAGCACCTAACAACAACAACAACAATGGTAAAATATAATGTAAACTTGGTTAACATTTTTCTCTACTAGAAGAGATTTAGGTTGTTAACAATTACAGCTTGCTCAACTCCACCATCAACACTCTTTTCATCAGCAGTCAGGAAATGAAAAGAATAATTGCACTGGGAAAATCTGCTGTCAGAGACCTCTCCAGAGTACTGAGAAGCAATGATGTCAGTCTAGAGACTAACATGTGCCTAATCTAAGCCATAGTATTTGCAGTTACCTGCTATGCATCAGAGTGCTGGACAGAAGAAGAATTGACGCCTTTGAGTTGTGGTGCTGAAGAACAGTCTTGAAAATACCGTGGACCACCAAGAAAACTAATAGGTCTGTCTTGGAGAGGGTGAAATCAAGTTTCTTCTTGGTGGCTAGGATTTTGAAGCTCCATCTCACATATTTTGGGCACATGGCCAGAAGGGACCTGTCCTTAGAGAAGGAGGTCATGCTTGGGAAGGTGGAAGAACAGTGCAGGAGAGGAAACCTCAGATAAGATTAATTGGGACATGGGACAGTGTCTGGGCTAATGGGAGTAGGTGTGTCTAAGTCAGTGAGACTGACTCAGGACAGGGAAGGCTTCAGAGCTGTTGTACATAGGGTTGCTATGAGTTATAGATGACTTAACAGAACATAATAATAACAGATACAGTAATATATAACACAAATTAATACTGGATGTTATAATGATGGGTTATATTGTAATTTAAAGGAAAATTTAAGTTCTTCATTACCTAATGCTAACTTTTATATGCACACAGGGAAACTTTATCCTAAAAGCATGCCTACTGAAATTAGTAGAATTTGGTAGAGAGCATGGGGCTTAGTCTGAGAAATATTAAGACCCATACAGTATTCTGAGGATAGTTTCATTTGAAAAGAAGACAAGAAGGAAAAGAGAGACTTTGCCAGTGCATGAAGGCAAGGTAAAGTTGGTCCCCATTGGAACCCCCATTCAGGACTTGAAGTTAAAAGAAGCTGGTGCAGGTGTTCAACTCATGGTGTCCACATAGGTCTACTTGATGTGTGGAAGTCAAAGTCACACAGCAATCAAGAGACATGCTGAATTTGAACGTGTTTCTTCATCAATGTCCACCTGGCATGACGAATGGATAAGTGAAGGTTTGCTTGCCTATGGAGCAGGAAATCCTGAAGATCCCTGATGTATTAACTTGGCCCATGTGGGGCTAAAACTAAATGAGGAGACCACCCAGTCTGAAATGCAGAAAAAGTGTAGACTCCTGAGTTTTCAGCTAATGCCCATTTGGACATAGTTACAGATGGCTGAGTATGAATTGACTAGAACCCAACTAGATGAAAAGATGTTTCATTCTGTGATCTAGGGTTTTTTTGGGACACATGATGGCATACTCTGGACTGGATTTGCTTATGAATGCAAATGCTCAAAGTTTCACCCCTATAGAATAATCTTCAGAGAAAGAGACACACTTGCTTTCTCAGAATACTGATTTGGTAGGAATGAACAAATAAACAATTGGCTGTTCAAAAAGCAGAGATGAAGAAATGACACATGAAGTAGTTTATATACTTTCACGAATGTATATGATTATAAGAGATCAAACCTTCCAATGTGAAGGACCAGGACTAGAAAATCTAGGATGTTGTCTTTGGTGTTAGGATTTTTAAGGTCTTTTCTATCCATTGCTTTACACTTGACCACATGGCCACGTTAGAACATGTAAATGAAAGGAAAGGTTGAGGCTCCACCCACCACCTCTTGCTTCCCTGGGAACATCGTCTATCACTGCCTTAACTGCAGACACATGGCTTGTTATGTATCAATGTCTTCAACATCATCAATAACTGTAAGGACAACATAAAAGAGAGAGCTAACTAGACTGTAGGGAAACTGGCATGGTGTAGCCTGATGGACCCAAATGGAGCCATACCAGAGCCCTTGAGATGGGAACCCAACACCAAGAAATAAGAAGCAGCAGAGAAAGCTGCAGGTGTCTTTGGGGGCCAGAGGTTTTTGCACCAAAGGTATCTTGCTGCTGACTGAGAAATCGCCTGAATACACTGAAGAACTATACCTTGCTGTTGACTGAGAAGCTGTCTGAACTAATTGAGAGATTGTGTCTTGCTGCTAACGTTGTTTGGGACTGCTGTCTACTGAATCTGGACTTTCACTACATGTGATATCCTCTGGCTTCCTCACCCCCCCCACCTCTTTCCTTAATAAAACCCACAACTGTGAGTATAAGATATTTTATTAAGTTTGTGTTGTCGCTGACAACACTGATCCAGTAATTAGTAGATATAGGTATAGCAGAGAGGAGGGCCATGTTGAGCTAATATGGATTGATTTCATACTGTGGATGTTGTTGTTGGGGACAATTCACTTTTATGTAGTCAGAAGAGGTCAGACTTGGCCATATCCACACTGTCTAATTGTTGTTAAGTGCCATCAAGTCAAGTACAACTCATAATGACCCTATGAACAGCAAATCTAAATCTGGTCCTAGCCTATTCCATCAACACACTTCCTAACACACTAGAGTCCAATGTGGTAGTCACTGTATCAGTCCAACCAATGTAGGGTCTTCTTCACTGAGCCTCCACCCTTCTAATCATCATGCCCCTCTCCAAGGAATAGCACCTCTTAGCAACAAGCTCAAGGTAGGTGAAAAGAAGCTCTATCATGCTTGCCTTCAAGGAGTACTCTGGTTGCACCCTTTCCAAGACATATTTATTTGTTCTTTTGGGAGTCTATGGGATGTATATCAAGGGTGTTAATTGTGGATCCAAGTCAGATAATATTGTTGACAGTTTCAATCTCTTCTCCATCCACCATGATGTTGCCTATAGGTGCAGTGATAAGAATCCTTGATTTCTTGACATTGAAATGTATTGCATACTGAAGGCTTCATTCCTTGATCTTCTGCAACAAGTGCTTCAAGTCCTCTTCACTTTCAGCAAAGTTGCATCATTTGTATAATGTAAGTTATTGATAAGTCTTTCTCCAAATCTGGTGCAACATTACTCTTCATAGGGTAAAACTTCTCTAATAATTTGTTCAGCATTAAGATTCAATAGGTATAGAGAAAGTATTCAGCCCTGACACACTCCCTTCTCAATTTTAAACCATGCAGTGTTTGCCTGCTTTGTTCACTCAGCAGTCTCCTGGTTTAGGTATAGATTTCCCATGGGCACATTTGAGTGTTTTGAGATTCTCCATTCTTCTCTGTGTCAGGCAAAACTTGTCATGATTCATACAGTCAAATGCCTTTGCATAGTCAATAAGGCACAAATAGACATTCTTCCAGTATTCTCTTGTTTCATCCAGCATCCATTTGACATCAGCAATGAACATCCTAGGTGTCACGGCTTCTTCTAAATCCCATTTGAACTTCTGGCAGCTTCCTATCTCTGTACTGTTCTAGCCATTTTTGAATGATCTTCAGCAGTATTTTGCTTGCATGTGATATTAATGATATCGTTTGATAGTTCCCACGTTCTATTGGTTGCCTTTCTTGGGAGTGGGAGCAAATATGGATCCCTTTCAATATATTAGCCAGACACCTGTCCTCCAAATTTCATGGAATAGATTGATGAGCACATTAAATGCTGCATCTGTCAATATGACAATATTATGTTTATTGCTCTACTTAAATCAAATATATTCAATTTGTTTGCTGACAACATAAAGCAAGAAACTTAATTTCATGTAAAAGAATGTGGTACAATTGGAGGAAGATTCATTAACAACCTGCTTTATGCAGGTGACACACCTTGCTTGCTGCAAATGAAGTCTTGAAGCACTTACTGAAAAATATGAACTATTTCGGTAGGAATTACACTTCAATACCAAGAAAGAAAATATATTCACAAATGGACCAATAAGCAACATCATGAGAAACATAGAAAAGATTGAAATGGTCAATTATTTCTTTTTACTTTTATCTATCAGCATCCACTGGAAACAGCAGTTAAGAAAGTAAAAGATTTTACTGCAATGGACAAATTTACTGCCAAAGGATTGTTTAAAGTTTAGATACTAAGATGTGCCTGATCCAACACATAGTATTTTCAATTGCTTTCTACACATCTGAAAGTTGATGAATGACTAAGGAGGGCTTAAGAAGAATTGATGCCCTTAAAGTGGGGTGTAGAGAAGAGTACTAATTCATGACTTATCAAAAAGACATACAAATTTGTCTTAGAAGTTCAGCCAAGATGTTCCTTGGAGGCAAGTTGGGTAAAACTTCATCTCACATATTTGGGGCATATCGTCAGGAGGTGCAAGTCCCCAGGAAATGGGGAGGGGACAACCAAACTTCAAGCTTGGAAAAGTAAAGGATCAAGAAAGGAGAGGAAACTCCTTAACGGGATACATTGACAAGTGACTATAGCAGTGAATTTAAGCATTGCAGAGACTATGATTATGGCACAGGATTTGGCAAAGTTTAGATCTGTTGTTCATAAGGAACCTGTAGTAGGTGTGTAATGGTGCTATGATAGAGTCACCACTATCAGATGACTTTAACAAACAGAAACTTATTCTATTACTGTTTAGGAGTCTCAAAATACAAGTTCAGGATACAAATTCTAGCAGAAAGCTTTCTACTTCTCTTGGTTGAAGGATAAAGTCCTTGTTCCCTTCAGAATCTCTAGGCCTGCATTACCTGGAGGCCTTCATGTGTCCTAGCTTTTCCCAATATCAAGTAGCTTAACTGAGGAGGGGCCTAAGGCTGCAGGGGGAAAGACACTCTCTATTTTTATTGATGGTCTCCCCTGTGGAAAGCAGTTTGGCGCTTTCTCAAAAAGTTGCAAATAGAGATACCATTTGACCCAGCAATTCCACTACTGGGAATATACCCTGAAGAGACCATAG
>NW_006399796.1:2298840-2301968 GCF_000299155.1 Elephantulus edwardii
AAATCTCTGTAAATGTTTATGAAAATTAATAAAATATAATTATAGAAAAAAATATTTATATTGGTTGGATTTCAAATTTTATATACTTTTTGTTTCACATAATTCTTCATTCACATTGTGTTACATGCAATCATTCCCATGTATTATGTTTTATAAAACTAATGACCTTTGGACTATGCCTAACAGTACCTGTTTTTTTCAGATTCCCACCAGATCCTTCCCAATTCCTTCACCCCCTTCCTCCACCCACCAAATTGTGCAACCTTTTGGTTTCACCCCTACCCATTCTTACCCCTCTGCTTCTACTGCTTCCTCACTTGGTTCTTCATACATGTTTTACTAGTTATTCTATTTTTAAAATATTGGTCTTATGCAGTATTTGTCCTTATGATACTGAGTTAGTTTACTCAGCATAATGCTCCTCAGTTTCTCCTAAGATATGTAGTATATTCCAAAATTTTGGCTCCTGAGTGCTACGTGGTATTCCACCCTGTGAATGTACAACAGTTTCTCAATACATTCAGATGTGGTTGAACATTTGGGCTGCTTCCATATTCTTTTAATGGTAACACTGCTATGAACATTGGTATACAAACCTCCCTTTTCATCTCAGTTCTAATTCCCTTGGGGTATATTCCTAATAGTGGAGTAACTGGGTCATATGGAGTTTCTATGTTCAACTTTTTTAGGAAATGTCGAACTGCCTTCCAGAATGGTTGTAAAATTTTATGATCCCACCAACAGTGTACAAGAGTTCCTACCTCTCCACATTCTCTCCATCATTTATTCCTTGCTGTCTTGCTAAACTTTGTCATTGCTATTGGGGTGATATGGTATCTCATTGTGGTTTTTATTTGAATCTCACTTATTGTCAGGGAATTTGAGCATTTTTTCATATGTCATGGCCTTCTGAAGGTCTTCCTTTGTGAAAAGTCTTTCCATATCTTGTATTCCCATTTGTAATTGGGTTCTTAGTCTTTTTCTTCTGGAGGCCTAGTGGTATTCTGTAAAATTATGTTATGAGACCTTTATGTGAGATGGTATTGCCAAATGTTTTTCCCAGTTGATAGGTTTTCTCTCCACAATGTTGGAAAAAGTTTTTTATGATCACAGAGATTTAATCTTTAAAATATTCCATTCATGAATTTTATCCTCACCAGATTGTGCAATTCTTACTGTATTTCTCAGCCAATTTATACAATAGAAGAGGCCTTCTAAGATTGATCTCAGTTTATCGATAATGAACTTTATTATTATAGGTTTTCTTCCCCAGTCTCTGATCCACCTTGAGGTGAATTTTGTGTATAGTGTGAGATGTGGATCTTATTTCAGCTTTCTGCAGTTAGCAGTCTAGTTTTGGCAGTATCATTTGTTGAAGAAGTTGTCATTCTTCCATTTGATAGGTTTAATTTCCCTATCAAATATCGGTTGACCATAAATAAAGAGGTCCAATTTTGGGCTCTCTATTCTGTTCCATTAACCTATGTGACACTGATTATATACCATGCTATTTTGGTTACTACCACTATGTAATAGGTTTTGAGGTCAGGGAGTGTTATATCTCCAATTTAATTTTTTGTTTTTCAAAAGTGCTTTGCTTATATGGGGTTTCTTTCCTCTCCTATTAAATTTGACAATATCACTTTTATCTCTTTGAAAAATAAGTCTGGTGTCTGCATTGGGATTGCATTGAACATGTAGATTGTTTTTGGTATGATTATAATTTTCACAATATTGAGCCTTCCAATCCATAAATAGGGCACATTTTTTTTCATTTATTAAGTTCTGTAGTTTTCTTTGTAAAGGTCTTTTGTGTCTCTAGTTAGGTTCGTTCCCAAGTATCTCAGTTTGTGGTTGGCTATTGTTAATGCTGAGAGACTGAAATTTAAAATTTAAGACTCAGATCACAATATTGAAACATTCCATAGTCAATATATTAAATGACCCAGAAAGCATTAAAATAAGATGGAGGGAATATATAGAATCACTGCAACAGAAATAATTGACATTCAAATATATCAGGAAGTGTATGAGCAGGAGCCAATGAAAATGAAGGTGAAAGTAGAAGCTGCATTGAAATAATTGGTAAAAAATAAGGCCCCAGAAATCCATGGGATACCAATTAGCTTATTTCAATTAAAAGATGCAGCTTAGGATGCACTCAAACAGTTTAGCCAGGAAATTTGAAAGACAGATGTCTGGCTAACAGATTGGAAGAGGTCTATATTTGCTCCCATTCCCAAGAAAGGTGATTCCATTAAATGTGAAAACTATTGAACAATATCATTAATATCACATGTAAGCAAAATACTGCTGAATATCACTTAAAAATGCCTACGACAGTACATAGATAGGGAACTGCCAGAAGTTAAAGCAGGATTTAGAAGAGGACATGGCACGCAGGATATCATTGCTGATATCAGATATATCTGGCTGAAAGTAAGGGATACCAGAAAAATGTCTGTTTGTGCTTTATTGACTATGCAAAGGTATTTGACTGTGTGGATCATGACAAGTTGTGGATGACATTGAGGAAAAATGGGATTCTCAGAGCACTCATTCATGCTCATGTGGAACCTACACCTGGACCACAAGGCTGTTGTGCAAACTCAGCAGGGGAGCACTGGATGGCTTAAAATTTATACTATTTGTGGGACCTCAGGGTGGGATGGTAGGTCATAGTTCAGCAATGAGGTAAGAAATCATAAGCTAGAATTATCATTTTTGATGCAAACTCCATTAAATATCAACCATCTGGTGAGTTCTGGTTAATATTTGCTTGAATCATAAAAAATACACCAATGTGTTTGGCCTTCTGAACTATGAGCTCAGAGTGAAAAGGATATGTACATTTTTATTTCTCATTGTCCACATTTTAAAGGATTGATTAAACTGAATTTATCAAGTAATTGCTATACTTTCTTGTGTTTAGATCTACTCTTATTTTCATCAGCTTTGATAATTTTAAATTAGTCAAGCATGCAATCAAGATGAATTCATAATTACTGGTGATTGGAAGGCATTTTGTGGCTTTGTTATAGTAACAGTTCAAGAGATCACATGATCCATGATACATTTTCAAGGATATGAACATGTACGGCTAAGCACAATTAATAACAGTGCATCTA
>NW_006399796.1:2302343-2312476 GCF_000299155.1 Elephantulus edwardii
AAAAGATCAGATGGTCTGCTGTGCCTACAAAAGTTGAGTCAAATTCCCACCCACCTGCTCACTCTTGGACGCTCTCCCAGGCAGTTGATGGTGCCCAAGAAAACGTAGATAAATTCCCAATGGTCCACCCATTCCTGAGCAGTCAGCATAGACCAAGAGAACTCAGCCAAATTCCCACCAGTGAGCTCGTTCTTGTGCGCTCTGCCAGGCAATCGGAGGTGCCCAAGAAAACCCAGTCAGTTTCCTACTTGCCTGTCTGATTGTGGGCGGTTGGTGGAGACAGAAGAAAATTATGTCAAATTCCAACAGACCCACTGGGTCTTAGTGGGTCTTAAGAGAACTCAGCCAATTTCCCTCTAACCTTTCTAATGTCGGATGGGTTCCTCAGAAGTTTGGCTGGTGGGTTCTGGCTTTGACTGGGTCCATGGTGCGGCCTGCAGTGCAGTTTTATGTTCCTGTAGCTCTGAAACATACTGTTCCAACAAAAGTTCTGATTCAAATTCCTACTGTTCACATTGCACAACAGGCCCACTGGGTCTTAGTGGGGCTTAAGAGAACTCAGCCAATTTCCCACTAACCTTGAGGAGAAGGATAGCATAACAATAAAAGAGTTTTTCTTTTACTTTTCAAAGAGAAGAGTGAATTGAGGGGGAAGGGATGGGCAGGGAGAAAAGTGCAACAATGAATGACTGAAAATCCTAAGTCTCTGTAAAATTTCATTAAAATTAATTAAAAAAATTAAAAAAGGATAGTAATCCTTATTTTTTTTTAAAAAAAGAGATCACATGGGGAGCTCTGGTGGCCTAGTGGCAAGGAGCTGCACTGCAATCCCAGAGGCGCAAGGTTCGAACCCTCCAGATGCTCTGCCGGGGAAGGAGGGACAATCTCCTCCTGTACCAGTCAGATCTGATTTGACGGTATACGCACACAAAAAAATAATAATACAAAACAAACCAAAAAAAAAGAGATCACATGGTACAATTTTGGAAGACCAATGACTTGTTCATTGAAAGTATCTTTTTCAATAACATGTATGTGAATTTCACCAAATGGAACACACACGAATGATATCAACTACATCTGTAGAAAGAGATGACACATATGGTTAATATAAATTATAATAAGGGCAAGAGCCAACTGATGAACAGTCTATTAAATGCTCATATGGATAATCAAGTTAAAGCTGCAGAAAATTAAAACAATCCGTAAGAGTCAAAGCTCAAACTTGAATATTAACAACTCAACTAATTGACATCAAGTGGGAACTGCCTCATAGTCGACGCACCAGGGTTTTCAGAGCTTGTGAATCACATAGGAAAATATTTCCCATCTTTAATATAGGGAGCTAGAAACTTGTGATAGGCAGATGGCACAAATTTGCTTGAAGTACTTACTGATGAAGATTAAAGAGTAGACTTCAGTATGGATTATACTTTAACATACAGGGGAAAATCAAATAGACAAACATCATAACAAATGTAAAAAATATTGAAGTTGTTGAGGTTTCATTTTACTTTGATCTATAATTAACTCTGAGTTTTAGAGCTTAGAAGAGTCCCTATTGTGTATATCAAACAGATAACCTTGGGTTACATAAATTAGTGTAATGTTAGAGTCCTGTTAACACATACAATTATTATCTTTCTGTGGCTTGCTTTAGGATTTTCTTGGCATGAATCTTTAAACTCAAGCTAAATTATTCTTTCCAGCAGTCCATTAGTGTAGGTTTTAATATGCAAAAGACATATTATTTAAAGATAAATAATTGGCACATTGCACTAGTTTAAATTCTTAAAACGCATTACCTTAAAGACATAATTTCTAGGTAGGTGAGTTGGCATAAATTGTTCTTTTAGAATCTACCAGTGCTCCCACATGGTCTGGATGCTCTGATTATGAAATCATCAAATCCCATCCTCACTCTCAGCACTCTAGTTATTAACAGGGATGAACTGTGAGTTACTCACCTTTATCTGTGGGAAGTGAACAGTGTGTGGGCAGTGAGATGTCAGATCAGGTCTTTTTCTTCTCTTTAGTATTAATAGTTTTAACAGTTCAAATAATTTAGATTGTACACAGCTTCTCTACTGTATGTGTCCAGACAATAGCCTCCTCCCTCCTCTCTTTACTTTGTTACAAGGGAGTTACATTTCTGGTTTTTTATTCAAGAGAAGAAAATGTCCCTTGCTCTACATTCAGGTAATGTGGTTGAAAGTTCATTTTAGCTAAGATGGTCAGAAATTGCTGTTGCCAGTTTATAAATTTTATTCTGGCATTTTTATGCCACTTTCAACTTTACCACCACTCCTCTGTCAGTTTGTTTTAATGTAGTGGGTTGGATGTTGCCAAGATGTCAGGAGCTAACACTAGTATTTAAAATACCAGGAGAGTCATCCATAGTGGATAGGTTTTAGTGGAGCTTCTGGACTAAAATTAGCCCGCATTAGCCAACGAAAATCTCACTGGTAAAAACAGAGCACTGCCCAAATTATTTTATTGGAGAAATTAAAAGAAGAGAACATTTTGGGGGGCAGTCTTTTTGTTTTGTATCATAGAGAGCCAGCAAATGCAGCAAGAGGTAGCACTTTGGTGAGAAGAATTGGTTAATGCCAGAATTTATAAGGATGTTAAAGGAACAGGTGGCATTGTGTTCTATTTAACATAAAATCTCTCTAAGTTGGAGTGGACTTGATGGCAGCTACATGTCTTTGAATCTCCAGTACTGGATAGTAAGTAATAAAGTTCAACTACTCATAGCCCTAATTGAATTCTGTCATAGAGACTGTTCATGTTTCCAAAAATCAGGAAAATAAATGTCAGTTGGTTTCTTATCAATTATAAGAATAGTCTTAATATTCTATCTTATAAATCAAAGCTAAATTCACTTTAGTCTCTATTATAAACCAAAGCTAAACTCGCTTCTTTTGAGTAAATTCTGAATTAAAGTGACCTTCCACTTGGTTTCTGAGTCTGAAAATGGAAACAGACTGATCCTTTTTCTTTGCTTTGTGCAATGGGTGAATTTGAAATCTGTTTTGCAACATATAACATTTCGCACAAAGACAGTAACATAGGCTCTGTCAATGTACAGAAAAATAAGCAGAAATAAGAAGCAGATAATTATCTTTCCAAAAGCAAGTTTTAAAAATGAATGACTTAGTGGTTTATGCTGATGACTCTTAGGAACTGGTGCTGAAGAATGTATGAACAATTGTTAAGTAGGTTTAAATGTATCTTGACAATCTTTAGGATAATTTGTCAGAATTCTTAAATTTGTAAATATGATGATATCCTCTCCTAAAGAAAGCGAAATATAAATACAATGTTTAAGTAACTCCATAAATTAAAAATTAAATAAATTATCATTACTGTGATCAAAATAAACCTTATATTGTCTTACATTTTGCCATATTATATTGTTAACCTTTAACAGCCTTGAATGCACACAACCAAATAACTGCCAGTGAATGAGGAGGTATGTTACTATGGAGTGCATGTGACAGGTATGCAAATATATGTGCCTTTGTGTGTGTATATGTGAAGGCTCCAGCAGACTCTGAGCACATGTTCTGAGACACAACCTTGTATTTCTTGGTTTCTTCAGACAGGGAGGAAGCAGTTCTGCAGCAATATGATTATCATCATTTTCTCTGAACTTTGCATTATATACAGTAAAATTTTTCTTTACATTTATTTATTATTACCAATAGTAAATATCAGGTCACTGTATTTGTCACACTAAAAATAGAAAATACATAGATCTTGATTTTCTAAAAGGTCAAATTTTAATTAAATATATATATATATTTTTTTCATATTTAAGCTTTCCTTTAAAAAAATGCCCACACAAATAAAAACTGCCTTGCTGAGCAAGTAAAGCACTGGCAAGAGAAATTTCTAAATTTATATTTTTTGTTTGTTTGTTTCAGTTGCATCAATCTAGGTAATAAGATTTAAGAGAACAAAAATCAAGTCCATTTTATTGAGTATTTATACTTACTATACATTTCAATGTCTTGCATATAACAAGTACTCAGTTAATATTTACCCAGTGAGTGAAGTATTTCTTACTTCTAAAGTAATAGATCTAAGGCACAGTAAGATTATACAGTCCTTTATTGGATAGTATTACATTTATTAATTTTAAACATATTCTCTAAACAAGAAGGATGGATTAAAATTTCTTTCAATCACTTAAATTTCATCTAAATCCTTTCACTACAGTCTCATTAGCTAGATGGATTAAATTTTTGATTTAACAACTTGTTCCACTCCATAAAACTTAACATTGATTCAATAGTAACATTTCTTTTCATGATCAAGAAGTCCCTCATGCACATATTTACCAAGAACATTGGCGCTTTATTATGGTACTCCAGAGTGAAGAATTACAGGGTAATAGTTACAGAAATCAACTAAGGGTATTATGAAATGATGTTAAAATTTAATTTTTTACTAGTGCACCCACATGCAATGGGTAATGTACATTTTATAAAAACCCCAACAACCTTAAAATACAAAAGCAACTTAGTTTTTAGGCTCTTGAGGATCTCATGCAAGGTGTCTGATCCAGACAAAATACATAGAAGGATCCACAGAAGAAAAAAAAATATGGATTAATGAAGCTTGATGGATCAGGAGGTTTTTAACAAGATCAAGGCGATGCTATGTGGTTTAAAATTAGAAGATGTACCACAGAATATATATTTTCACTTACTCATTCAGCTTGTATTCTATACAAATATTCTAAGAATATTGTATGAAGAACACATTAGATCAGAGGAAGACATTAATATTTTTTGATATGCAGATGACACACCTTGTTTGCTAAAAATGAAGACTACTTGCAGGTGAAGGTGAAAAGTTACAATCTTAGAGTCCATTTTTTTACTGAACGTGAACAAAGAAAATTTCAGATTCAGACCAATTTTAGGTGCTGTCAAACTGACTACAATTCGTAAGGCTCCTATGAACAGCAAATCAAAATCTGTCTGTCCCATCATCAAGACAGACTTCTGCTATGCTCAAGTCCTTTGTCATAGTCACTGTGTTAATTAGGGTCTTTCTTTCACTGACCCTTTCCTTTTCTTAGCATGATGTAGTTTTCTAAGGACTGATGCCTTCTGAGAGCATGCTCATATTATGTAACTCAAAGTTTCACCAGCCTTGCCTTTGCGGTGTAGGATGGTCAGTAGCTTTTGCCAGGCTCTGAAGCTGCCTCTTCTTTTCTTCTCCTTCTCGAATAACACCAGTTTTGCATAGTTATCTCATCTTTGGAACCTCGACATGTGTGAATGTAGTTGTAACAAAGGTCTGAAAGATTTTAACATTTGTAAAGACGACACAGAACCAAACAATATTCTATATAAGGTCTCCAAAGCAATCTATGGCAGTTATCAAGAATCAATCTTTATTCTCACTTCTTCTGGTCAAGGAGGAGGTGAGACAATGATACTTTTCTAAATAAACACACAGAAGTCTTTTAATAGCACAACATGAGATGTATCTATTGGACTAAGTGAGAGGCTATTCCTATCACAGTGGCAGCAGGACACAGAGCATTTTGGCAAGTGAGAGTCTCTCTAGTGGCAGCTGTGCACCGAAAGCCCATTTCCTGTGTTCTATAAGCAGAACTCATAAGGGAAATTGAACTTGCCTGGAGCCATTTCTAATTCTGTTCAAAAGAACTTCTTAGAGAGCTCAAAAATTCTAATACTGTGGGGCAGGGGTGGGTGTTGGGGAGGGGAACTGTATAACAGTGAAAGAACTTTTTTTCCTAAAGAAAAACAAACTGGTGGGGGTGGGGGAGGGAAGAAAATGTACAACAATGAACCAATGGAAATCCAAGTTCTTTATAAACTTACAATAAAATCTCAATTAAAATTAAAAAATTCCAATAGAAAGTTCTTGTATGACATTGAGAATTGGGATTTGAGTGTAAGTGGCTATTAGAAGAAATGCGCAGTTGTCTTAAGAAACAAATCCAGGGAGAAGAGAGACCCTCTAGAAAGATCAGAAAGGTTCTGATAAGGAAAATCATATCTGTACATTCGCCACTGAGAAGAGCTCATTTCTTAGATGACCTGCACACCATTTCCATCAATGTTGTTAGGTACCATTCAATTGGAACCAATCCACAGCTGACACTCTAGCAGGTTTTCAGAAGTTGTAGGATTCAGCCTTTGGGTTGGCAGGACAGCTTCCTACCAGTAAGCAAGTAGATATTTTTCTTTCTCTCTATCGTCCTCTCAAATTTAACCCTCGACAGGGTAAAGATTATGGTCAGCAGGAGAGGACACATACACTGTAGAGAAGGAAGATGTGACCCCTTTCTTTCCTTTGCCTTTATAACCTACTGACCTTCAATAATATCCTGTGTGTGTGGCGGGGGTGGGGAGGAGTTGACTTTTGGTTATTATCTTGGGCTGGATAATTTTAATTAGCAAAGTGAGTGAATTTTGGATTTTAAAGTGGCTAGAAAACATTTTATACTATAAATGAAAATAGAAAGCTTACTGAGTTTACTCAAGGATGAGATTTCATTCAAGGGCAAGAACAACTTTTAAAGGGACAATAGAAGAAAAATCAAGTTGCATTTTATTGCATTTCATAAGGTATGCTAAGCCAAATTGTCTGTAAAATTAGTTTAAGTTAAAATGAATTCATGGAAATGTTTTATTATTGGAGTTGAATGTCAAGACACATATATATGTTGGAAACAGGAAGTTAGTCTAGAATTGGAAAGCAATCAGTAGCCTCATTTTCTCTTTCTCAAATTATCTCTGTTTTCTTTGCATATCTGCTTCATTCTTTTCTATTTTTACTTTCAAATCAGCTTTCTCTGCTTTTCTATGTGACAGCTGCTGGCAGCCACACCATCATTTTAGTTCAAGCACCAAAGAGAATAACTCTTGTCTCTATGTCCCATGCACACCCTGGTAGACAAAGAATCTTATGGGCCCTTGTCGACTTGCATGTTCATTCCTTGTCAGTCGAAGGTCATTGTGGGTAAGCAACAGTTTCTCTGAAAATAGAGTACATCTGCTAGTCGTATGTTCTGTGACTACAAAGAAATGCAGTAAAGATGCCTTAAGAAGAATGCTAGCAGTTCTGGGGCTGGCAGTTTTATTTGGAGGATAAGTGCATTGAATGTTTCAGATTTAATTGTCCTAATAAATTTCAATGAGGAGTGCTAGTGACACAGCGCCCAAACACTTGACTGCTAGTTAAGAGGCTGGCTATTCTGACCCACTCAGTTCTTCTTGGGAGAAGAGAAGACTTGGTGATCTGTTCTCACAAAAATTAGGTTCTAGTACGTCTGTTATATGGGTTTGTTATGAGTAGAAAATTTACTTTACGTCACCTAACAACAAGTTCAATCGTTATATTGTAGCTTACAAATGTATGATATTTTGCATATTTTTGTTTTTGTTAAGTGCTGTAGAGTCATAGTCAACTTATAGCAACCCTATGAACTAAAGACCTGAGCACTTGTATAACTTTTATCGTTTCTCTACATTCATAGTTTCCTGAGGCAAGCTATTTCAGAAGTGGATCCTACTCTCGCTTCCAAGATATTTTGCATATGAATATGAATTCTATATTTTCTGATAATTAAACATTATTATAATACTTAGTAACTGTGATTAGTCTGTATTGCACATCGGTCTGTTTTTTTTTCTAGGAAAAATGAACATAGTAGCTAGTCATTACTTGAGAAAATTAACACAGCTTTGCATGAATTAAGTATAAGTTTGGTCAATTTGACCAGCTTGATGTACTTTCTTAATGAAGACTTCTGTGCTCAGTTGAAAAAAATTTTATTTTAGCCGACAGATTTGGGAGTTGTGAAAGACCAATGTAGCTAGAGTTCTCGGGGAAGAGTACTATAACTGAGAGCTGCATAGACAGGGAAATGGGAATCTGCCAAGGTGTTAGTTGACTATTCAATCCTGGGGAAAAGCAAATAGAACAATACTCAGAACTCATGCAGGACTGGAGACTGGACATTCTCATCAGTCAAGTAGAGAAGTCTTGTTCAACACAAAGCAAAGGGTAAGTATTTGGGAGGACTGCTTCATTAAACAAATAAACAGAAAAATCAGATATACTGCTATTGGTTGATTATGACCTCCACACACTCTATAAGAGAATAAACTGTCTCATAGGATTTCCAAGACTCAGTTTTCTTTCCCCTATGGAACACGTGGTGTATACAAACTGCTCCTTAGTAGCTTAACAGTCCAGAAATGTAACCACTGTGACACCTTATCATTATCAGACAAAATTAGTTTAGAGTAAAAGCTGTTTTAAGAGCACTGTTGGTGTAATCTGTATACCATGCTTTGAGCTGGTAACTCAAAGAAGGCACCCCTTTGGCTATTCCAATCCACCAGTTGTTTCCTGGAGAAAGATGACAGCTCTGTGCCATTTACAGATTCTGAAAACTTGCTGCAGGGCCAGTTATGATCTGGTTCTGACTTTGTGGTAAGGAATTGCACTGCCCCACTAAAGACATACGGTTCCAATTCACCAAAAAAGATGGGGAATTTTCTCCTGTGCCATTTTCTGTCTTTGAAAATGTGCTGGAGGGTTAGCTTTGAGACAGCTCTGCCTCAATAGAATGTAAAATTTAATAGTAATAACACATGGCAATGAATTCCTGTTGTGCTTTCTGTTTGTTTTTCCTTAAAACCACATTGTTCCCTACTAAGGAAGCTGCTCTGGTCACTACCTATAGTAGGCACAAATCCCTATCACAGAAATATCACAAATGGATAACTTTAACAAATGGAAATTTATTCTCTTAATGTTCAGGAAGCTCATAGATCAAATTCAACATGCCAACTCTAGAGAAAGATTACTCTGTCATCTGTGTTTTAATAGTTTCCCAGTGCATAAAACCAGATGCAAAGAACGTATTCAGCTTCTGACCCTTTGTCGTTGTTGTTGGTTTTCAAGTCCCTACCTCTCGCTCTCACCTTGCTGTATTTTCTCTCTTTTTATCTCTTATGAGATGAAAGATGATATGAATAACACCACCAATCCTACTTCCTTCACTTCAAATAAGGGCAGAGACCTAATTAATGATATTATATTACACCCTAATCCTACTACTATGAATTAGCTGATGACTTCTCAGATTGAACTATTTTGAGTGATGGCATCTTACATAACTAATCTCTAATCTTGCTTTGTTAGTCTGGTAAAGATTAACATTTACAACATGGAATACTTATTTAATAGTAAGATTAATAGCTTAGCCAAGATAATAGGAATTTTTAGGGGGTAATATAATCCATGATAAAAACTTAAAAAATATGCATGACTAACATGAAATACCAAATTTCTCAGTGTTGGGGCTGAGATTAACATTTTTTTCTGTTTTCTGACTACAAAGAAGGAGAATCTATAGATTTTCAAGACAGCCCCTCTTATACATTTTGCTTTAAATTTGAAATCTATCTCCTATCAGAATGTTAATGTCTTTTCTCAGTGCACCCATAATCCCTGCTGCAATCATCAGATTTTATGACACAAATTGCTATTTATTCAGCTCTGTCTCATAGTGATATCACATATAACAAAGCAAAATATTATTGGATGGTGTGCCATCTTCACTGTTGAATGTTGACTACATTGTTGCAGCTGTTGTGTCGTTGTCGTGTACCAATGAGTCAGAATTGACGCATAGGTGACTCTGCAAATATATTTTCAAGGCAGTAGATCAAATAGGAGGAGTTTATCCATCTTTTTACCACTGAGAAGTTGGTAGATTTGAGCCACATGCCTTTTACATTGGTAGTACAACTCCTTACCGCTAAGCTACCAGAGATTGTTAGATACATTGTCTTCTAACCTAGTGGCTCATCTTGAACAATACTTTGTTGTTTTATGTATGATTTCTACTTGAGCCAAAATATGATTTTTATTTCATCCCACCTGAATTTCAGAACCATCTCAGGAACAGGTTTGAGGCCTTGAACACTAATGAGCGAAGACCAGATGAGTTATGGGAGGATGTCAAAGGTATCATCCAGGAAGAGTGCAAATGGTCATTACAAAGACAGAAGAGGAAGAAAAGACCAAATGGATGTCAGAAGAGATTCTGAAGATTGCATTGGAGCGTAGAG
>NW_006399796.1:2314571-2315447 GCF_000299155.1 Elephantulus edwardii
AACAACAACAATTTTCAGAAGTGAACTACTAGGTTTTCTTTCTCTTTGTTTTAGTTAAAATCTTTATTATAACTTGTCCATCTTGAGTGAACCTGCTAGTCTTTGACAAAATATCATTACAACAAGAAAACCACCATAGTGGGACAAACTGACAGAAATTAATCTGATTTTTCACATCTTTGAAACACTTCTTCCCCTAAGCCTCTCAAATTCTTGAGACATTGTACTCACAACTGCTTTCAGATACATTGATATCCACCTGTTTGCCACAAGATAAGTTTTAATATTTGTGCCACCATAGCAGGCCAGAAATGTTCTGCAATATACCTGTTGGTGGTGAAGGGGTCTACATTGGCTGATTTTTAAAACTATATTTTATAATTTTCTTTACAGGATCACTTCCACTATCAACTATATAAGGTTGAATTACCCTGAAACAGATTCTGAGAATTGAGGGATTCTCTTGGTTACCATGCCTACAAGAAATTAAAGGAAGCAGAATTCAAGGAATCTATTGTAATTGCACTTACGATAGAGGCTTTAGCAGAATAATCAGATTTCTTTGAATCTTCTTTCAGAGTTGTTTCAAATTAACAGAAGAGGCCAAATTGTACTATTTCTGTTTTGATCAGTAAATGGAGACAATTCATTCCATTAGAAAGAAGCATACACTTATTTCAGGTAGTTGTCTTTGTTGCTGTTATTATGTGCCTTTGAATTGACTATGACTCTGAGAAACTCTATAAACAACAAGTTGGAACAGTGGCCTTTCCTACACATCTTCAAAATTGCTGTCATGTTCAAGGCCTTTGTGTTAGTAACAATGTCAGACCATCTTGTTTGTCTTGTTCTCTTTTTCTGACTTGTCTCATTTCT
>NW_006399796.1:2316207-2319623 GCF_000299155.1 Elephantulus edwardii
AGTGTCTATGGGTGTTGATTGTGGTACAATAACACATTAAATAAAAAATTAAATTTTACTTGGAACAAGTAAAATTAAATCATTAACAACTTCAATCTTTTCTCCATCTCTCACAAGATTGTCTATTGTTCCAGTGGTAAGGATTTTATTTTCTTGATACTGAGCTGTAAACTATATTGAAAGCTGTAGTCTTTGATCTAGAAGCAGGAGTGGCATCCACTTCTGAAATAGCTTGTCTCTAGAAACTCTATGAACGGGGAGAAATGATGAACGTTATACAAGTGTTCAGGTCTTTCATTCATTATGAGTCATTATGAGTCACCTAAGACTCGTAAGCACTTAACAACAACAACAACAACAACAACAACAACAGTCCACTTTATAGAAACAAGGTTGGGCCATTGGCATAACATAGGTTATTGATGAGTCTTCCTGTAATCCTGGTGACACATTGTTCCTTTTATAACTCAGCTTCCCAAAGAATTTGTTCAGTATACACATTGAATGGCTATGGAGAAAGGGTCTAAAACAGATGCACACCTTTCTTGAATTTACACCATTTCATGTTCCCTTTTTTGTTTGGACAACTGTTTCATGGTCTAGGTAGAGGTTTCACATGAGTACAAGTGGCTTTGCCACAGAATGATTCCTTGAGAAGAGATGTGGCTCGTAGCCATCCATATCTAACCTTTAAAGCAGTTGAGGGAACGAGGATCTTAGAACAGGAGGGAAGAGCACTGAGCAGTTGAGCTAAGGTGCCTCTACATGTGCAGTGAAATCATAGAAAGATGGCTTAAAAATATTATACCATACTCATTATTAAAGAATCATAGTAGTCATCAATATTTATGTTGTTGTTGTTGTTATGTGCCGTCGAGTCGTTTGCGACTCATAGCGACCCTAGGTACAACAGCTCTAAGCCCTGCTCTATCCTGCACCAACCGCACTGCCTCTGACACACCCATCCCGATTACCCCAGTCACCGAATCAATCCATCTCATAGAGGTTCTTCCCCTCCTGTGCCATCCCTCCACCCTCCCAAGAATGATGTCCCTTTCCAAGGACCCATCTCTCCTGCAACATGACCAAAGTATGTCAGACGAAGCCCCAGAATCCTTGCCTCCAAGGAGCTGCTTGGTTTAATCCTCTCTAGGATGAATCTGTTTGTTTTCCTGGCAGTCCATGGTACACTCAATACTCTTCTCCAGCACCACAGCTCAAAGGCATCAACTCTCCTTCTGTCCTCCCTAGTCATAGTCCAACTCTCTGATGCATAACAAGCGATTGCAAAGACCATGGCCTGTATCAGGCGCACCTTAGTCTCCGGAGAGACACCGTTGGTCTTGAGTACTTTAGAGAGGTCCCTAACAGCAGACTTTCCCATCGCAATATGCTTTTTGATTTCCTGACTGCTGGTGCTAAGAGTGTTGACTGTGTAGCCGAGCAAACTGAAGCTGTGAACAATCTCAATCTCTTCGCCATCCATCCTGATGCTGCCAATTGGTCCAGGGGTGAGAATCTTTGTCTTCTGAGCAAATCTATTATTTAAGTAGAGGGTCTTGAAGTATTTCAGTTTAACCTGTAAAGCATTCCTTTGCAATATTTATTATTTACAACATGTTTTACATTTTTTTGTTGGAAGTTAGTTGAGGGTAAAAATTGTATGAGTCCTTCAAATTCCTTTCTCTTGAATCAACTTTTTTCTCACTTGGCCTATTTTAAGACTATATAACAAGGTCTGGCCAGGACATCCTCCTCCTTGTTCCAAGTACGTGTCTGTTTTGACTTGGCCTACTTTCAAGAGAAAAAGGTATTTATGTACAGTCAGGGAGGGCTTCATGTTAATCTTTCTGGTGGCTATTCATTCTATCAGCATTGTTTTTCCTGATAGAATATCTATTATCACTGTTGAGTTGTTTTGCTAACTCAAAGGCCATGGATGTCTAATGGTTCAAATCCACCAGCAGTTCTATGGGAGAAAGCGGGCCAATCTTCTGTGTGATTTCCAACCTCAGAAATCCACTGGAGGGTTTTCTATGAGCTGGTTCTGATTTGACAGAAAAAAAAATGACTTTTGAGATGTTTTTAGTTTTACGAGGTTTTTATTGTGTTGTTTATTTTCTTCAGTATTAAGCATGCATGTTACACTTATAAGAAATGCACAGAGGAAGTGGAGGATTAACTGTGAGGTAACTAAGGAGGGAGACAAAAATCTATGGTGTTACACTCAACGAACGCAGTTAACATGCATATGAAGCCATCATAGAGTTATCTCAATTAGCATTCTAAGCAGGAATGATGTATAATAAAATCTAGTAAGTACACTGGACCATGAAGGAATGGAACACAGCAAGAAAATTTCTGTGCAAAACTGCAGGAATAAGGGAGCAGATATTTGAGAAAAGCAGTCACATGACACAGACAAGCTTTTGGTGGCTAAAAGAGAAAGACTGAATGGATAAATAATTAAGATCTTCTGAATTCCGAAAACAAGCCACTAAAGTTATTGGAATGGCCTAAGAAGAGGAAAAGCCTGGGAATAAAGAAAAAACTTGTCTATGCTACAGTTTTGCCTCAGGCCAGCCCTTCTCAATTTAATTTAACTATCTCCTAGAACACATGATATGTAACATTAACTAAATCATCTAGATGTTGGAATGTAATGTTAATGTCTCCTTAAAATGACAACTATTAAATGTTCAATGTCAATATGACTGATGTTAATCAGGGTGCTATTATAGTACCTGCTATTTTACTATTTACATTGATGTTTGGATTAGTATAGAATTTCAACTTCACTTCCCAGGATATACCTGTAATATTTTGCATTTTAAAATAAAATACAACTTTAGAAACCATTATCCATAGCAACCTGTATCTAGAGTTTTGCTTGTTTTTGTTAGAACAAGTAATTTACAGTGATTTCTTTTCAATGGGATTGAAGGAATAAGGAAAATAAAGAAGTAAGAGGTTAAGAGAAATTTTTCTAAAACTCTCACCAGGTATTTAGCTGCTTATTTGTTGTGTTTTTTTTTTCTTTTAAAATCTAATTATTTTTCCAAATTTCTACAGTTGTTTGCTTGATTTTTTAATTTTCAAAGACCCTCTAGTTACACCTACATTTCTAGATAGATAACAATTCAATATTTTTGATTACACATTTGCACATTCACATTATATATATATATATATTTGGTTTCATTGTGGAGTCATATAT
Source organism: Elephantulus edwardii (assembly GCF_000299155.1). Lineage (NCBI taxonomy): Eukaryota > Metazoa > Chordata > Mammalia > Macroscelidea > Macroscelididae > Elephantulus > Elephantulus edwardii. The sequence continues at coordinate 2,319,425 of NW_006399796.1, forward strand.
TTTTAACTCAACTTGTTATCCTTTGTTGTCGGGTTTTTTGTTTATTCTTTTCTCTCTCTAACTTGCACACATAAACACGTTCATTCCCTAGATTATATATTGGCATAATAATACATCGGTTGTTGTTGTTTATTGTCTTCAAGTGAAGTATGACAAAAGGCCCAAAGCCCCTGTACAACTATCGACATTTATCAAAGTT
>NW_006399796.1:2323598-2325174 GCF_000299155.1 Elephantulus edwardii
CCAATTTCCCTCACCCTCTCACCCATCAAATTGCACAACTCCATCATTAATCCTCCCCTTCCCCTGCGCATCCTTATCTCTTTGCTTTTACCCTCCCCCACCCCCTTTGGATCCTTAAACTCATTCTACAATAGTGGTTCTATACAATAATTGTCCTTGTGGGACTGGGTTAGTTTACTCAGGATAATGCTTTCCAGTCCCTCCCAAGTTAAGTAACAATTTACAAAATCATTACTCCTGTGTGATGCATAGTATTCCATTGTGTGAATATACCATAATTTTTCAATCTATTCATTTGTGATAGTATATTTGAGCTGTTTCCCTGCTCTTGTGATGTTGAATAATGCTGCTATGAACATTGTTGTACAAATATCAGTTTGTGCCTCAGTTCTATTTTCTCAGGGTGTATTCCAAGTAGTGGAATACCTGGGTCATATGAAATTTCTATTTTCAGCTTTTGAGGAAGTGCCAAACTACCTTCCAGAATGACTGTATCATTTTACAATCCTACCAACAATGTATGAAAGTTCCTTTCTCCCAACATCCTCTGCAACATTTATTATTTGCTGCCCTGTTAAGCTTTGCCACTGTTACTGGAATGAGATGGTACCTCATTGTGGTTTTCATTTAAATCTCTTTTATTGCCAGTGATTTTAAGCATTTCTTCATGTGTTTGTTTACCACTCAGCCTCTGTGAAAATTCGTTCCATGTCTTTTGCCCATTTTAAAATTGATTTATCAGTCTTTTTCATATGGAGGCTTAGGAGTATAAAATGAACTTTTGTTATAAGACTCTTGTCTGAGATGATATTACCAAATATGTGTACCCAGTTGGTAGGTTTTCTTTTCACTCTGTTGGAAAAAAGTTTTTGATGCACACAGGGATTTAATCTTTAGAAAGTCTCATTCATCAATTTTATCCTCTTCAGATTGTGCATTTCTGGTTGTATTTGGCAGTCTCTTTATACCTGGGATTAGCTCTTCTAAGCTTGATCCCAGTTTGTGTTTTATGAATTTTGTTTTGGGCTTTATTCTTGATTTTTGTTATGGTGTGAGATGTGGATCCTGTTTCAGCTTTCTGCAGGTGAAAGTCCAGTTTTGCCAGTGCCATTTGTTGAAGAGATTGCCATTCATTCTCCATTTGATAGCTTTGATTTCAGTTGACCACAGGGAGCTGGATCTATTTCTGGGTTTTCAATTTTGTTCCATTGGTCTATGTACCTGTCATTGTAACAGTGCTATGCTGTTTTGGTTACTAATGCTGTGTAGTAGGCTTTGAGGTCAGATTGAGTAAGCGGCTTTAAAGAAAGTTTCATATTATGTACATGTCTGGACTTGACAAAAATACTGAGTAGTATTGGCTATGCAGATATTTACTAGACTCGTGTAATCCCAATTGTTGTTGTTGTTATGTGCCATCGAGTTGTTTGCAACTCATAGCGACCCTATGTACAAGAGCTCTAAATGCTGTTCTATCCTGTGCCAACCTAGCCATCTCAAATGCACTTATTCCCACCGCTCCAGTCCCAGGATCGATCCATCTCATCGAAGGTCTTCCTCTCCTTCGCTGCCCCTC
>NW_006399796.1:2325709-2327561 GCF_000299155.1 Elephantulus edwardii
CTCCTCAGTTTCAGCAAGTAGGGTTGTGTCATGTGCATAATGCAGGTTGTTGATGACTCTTCCACCAATCCTGATGCCACATTCCTCTTCGTACAGCCCATTTTTTCAGCAAGGTATTGTTTCAACTGTAATCTTGATTCAGTAAATAAAATATAGAAGATAGGTACTTGGATAGCTGAATGGAAGACATCAATATTTGTCCTCACTGGAATGCGGGAATTATAAAAAAAATCATAATAACTCATTAAAGTGAAATACTGTTATTATTAGTAAAAAAAAAGAAGAAACAGCACATCAAGGGGGAACTGCAAGAAATTCAAAGTGGATTCAGAAAAGGCCACAGAACGAATCTTATTAGTGCTGATATGGGATAGATCTTGACTGAAAGCAGAAATTACCAGAAAGATGTTTATTGTTGTTTTATTGATTGCGTCAAGGCATTAGACTCTATGGATCATAACAAATTGTTACTGTCATTAAGAAGAATTGAAATCTCAGAGTACTTAATTGTGCTCATATCCATAGAACAGGAAACTATTGTCTGAACAGAATAAAACAAAACAAACACCCAACAAACAAAACAAACACCCAACCTCAAACAATGAACTAGATGTTTTTATGGGAAATAGTGAGAAAGGATATCAGTTTGGAGATTAAGGTACTCATTACCAAAGGGTTCATATTTTCATTTGTTTCCTATGCATCTCAAAGTTGGACAAGGAGTTGTATTAGAAAGACAGAGGAAGAATCAAAGTCACTGAATTATGGAATATATATAAAACTGTTAATGGAACTTCTGCAAGGATATACAAATTTATCTTGCAAGAAAAGCAACTGAAGTGCTCCTGAGATGCAAGGATGATAAAACTTTGCCTCATTTACTTTGAGCATATTTTTTTAGGAAGAACCAGTTCTTGGAGAGACGCATCATGTTAGAAAATCTGGAAAGTCAACAAAAGAGAGGCAGTCCCTCAACAAGATGAATTGGAACAGTTACTGTAACAACAGGCTCGACCCCTATCACAGATAGTTAGTATGATGCAGAATAGCGTTAGGTTCAGATCTGTTAGGGATAGTGTGTCTATGAGTCAATGTTTACTTGTTGGCACTTAACAACAGGAATCTTCAATAAAGAAAATTATCATGAAATCTGTCAAAAGAACCAAAAACTCTTTCTTGAAGGAAATTCAGGCAGAATCATCCCTAGAAAAGAGACAAAAACTTGTTTAACTTAATTTCAGAACTTTATGAGGAGAGGCTAGGCTCTGGGGAAAGACATCAGGCATAGTGTAGTTGAAGATCAATGGGGGGAAAAAGGAAGACTCTCAATGAGGTATATTGGCCCAGGGACTACAGCAATGGGGTTAAGAACAGTACAGGATGGTACAAGATAGGCCAGTGTCTTAGACTGGATTATCTAAAGAATCAAAAACAATGAGGGGGAGGTCAAATCTTTAGGTTTTTCTCTTCTTTTCTGACCCTCCTGCTTTCCAAGCAAGATGTCCCGTTCTATGAACTGATTCCTTCTAACCACATGCTAAAAATATATGAGATGAAGCTTCATCGTACTTGCCTCTAAAGAGCAGTCTGGGTGTTCATTCCCCAAAACAGATGTGTTTGTTTTTTTCGAAGTCATGGTATATTCAATGCTCTTTACCAATGCCACACAGTCACATGGCATGGCTTTGGTAAAGAACATTGAATATACCATGACTTGATCATAACAAACTGTGGCTGACTCTGAGAAGAATGGGATCCCAGAACACTTGATCATGCTAATGCAAAACCTATACTTTGACCAAGAGGCAGTCCTCAGAACAGAGCAAGGGAACACTGCATGGTTCAAAATTGG
>NW_006399796.1:2327981-2347527 GCF_000299155.1 Elephantulus edwardii
AATGGTGTCTCTCTGGAGACTAAAGTGCGTTTGATACAGGCCATGGTCTTCCCAATCACTTGTTATGCATCAGAGAGTTGGACAATGACCAAAGAGGATAGAAGGAGAATTGATGCCTTTGAGCTGTGGTGCTGGAGAAGAGTATTGAGAATACCATGGTCTGCTAGGAAAACAAACATATTCGTCCTGGAAAGGGTTAAACCGGGTGGCTCCTTGGAGGCAAGGATTCTGAGGCTCCGTCTAACATACTTCGGACATGTTGTGAGGAAAGACCAGTCCTTGGAGAAGGACATCATGCTTGGGAGGGTAGAGGGACGGTGCAGGAGGGGAAGGCCCTCTATGAGATGGATTGATTCAGTGACTGGGATAATTGGGATGGGAGTATCGGAGACAGTGTGATTGGCACAGGACAGAATTTAGGGCTGTTGTACATAGGGTCGCTATGAGTCGCAAGCGACTCGATGGCACATAACAACAGCAACAACATCTTTACCAACGCCACAGTTCAAGGGCGTAATTTTTCTTCACTATTCTTTGTTCCTTGTTCAATTTTCAGAAGTATAAAATACCATGACATGAGTCGAGTTCATAACAATCTTTGAACTTACAGCCTTCATTTTTAGTATTTTAAAGAGACAATTAATTGACATCAGATTTTTCCAGTACAATGACTCTTAATTTTTTCCCTATTGATTTCAAATCTGTTGTTTGTGAATCAAATAAAAAAAATATCTTTGCCAAATTTAATCTTTTCTTCACCTGTTACGGTGTTGCCTATAAATCCAGTTGTAAGGACTTTCATTTTCTTCATATTCAAGTGTAATCCATACTGAATCTAATCTTTGGTCTCAAAATACTTTAATCAACTAGAAAGGTCAAGTACATTACACATAGCTGCATAGGCTGATGAATTGGTCATTGGTAAAGTAGACAATTGGTCCAAGAAAACAAAGCAATGAAGAACCAGATAAACAACAGAAGTCAATAGTTAAAAAACAGATCAACTCCATCAAGACTTCCTGAACATACTTATTGCACATAGGAAATACCATTAAACGAATGATTAGATTATATCTGTCCTTATAGAGAAAATGACCATATCATGACCACATAGAGAATCATAAGCATCCATGTTCCCAAATAACTTTTCTTTAATCAAAGATAGTGTGTGTCATTCTGAAGAACATACGATCTCTAAGAGCCAACTCATGTATATTTTATAATGACAGTTATGGTGGCGGTTGTTGTCAGGAGAGCTGTTAAATCAAGTATGACTCATAGCAACCCTATGAATAAAAAAATCAGAACCCTTTTCTATCCTGTGCCATCCTCACACTTTTTGACACGTTAGAATCCATTGTGGCAATCCCCACATCAATACACCTAGCTGTCAATTTTTGTTGTTGTTGTTAAATGCTATCAAGTCGTAGACAACTCACAGGGACCCTATGAATGAAAGACCTGAACACTTCTATAACTTTCATCATTTATCTGAATTAATCGAGTTTTCAGAGGCAAGCCATTTTGGAAGTGGATGCCACTCCTGCTTCTAAACTTTTTTTAATCTGGCAGATCTACCAAACACTGTCCACCATGGGTCACCATTTTCACATTTGACACATCAGTGTCACAGTGTTTGTCATCACAGCAAATGGATAGACCAGTGCTATACCACTCAGAAGAACATTCGAGCAAAAGCAATTAAAACCAGACCTGAAGGCCATAGATTAAAATCACCCATCTTTGGCTTGGTAGCACAACTTTCTATCCAATTGGACAACAGAGATATCTCTATGTTGTTGTTAACTGCAGTCGAGTCGTAGAAGACTCATAGTGACCCTTGAACGAAAGACCTGAAAAGGTGTATAACTTTAGTTATTTATCCACGTTCTTTGTGTTTCCAGAAGTGAATTTCTTTAAATTACTAAAGAACAAGGATGTCAGTTCAAATACTGTGATGGACTCCTTCGTTTATCCTACACTTTTATTAGAAACATGTCCTTCTCCAAGGAATAGTCCCTCCTAGCAACAAGCCCAAACATCCTTGCTTTGAAAGGGCACTCTGACTCTACCCTTTTCAAGACATATTTGTTTGTTCTTTTGGCTGTTTCTGGGACTTTCAGTGCTTTTCTCTATCATCACAGCTCAAAGCATTAATTCTTCTTCTGTTATTTATTGTCCAACTCTCAGATGCATAGCAGGTGATCAGAAAGACTACGGCCTAAATCAAATGCACCTTAGTCCTCAACAGACATTATTATTCCTCAATATTTTGGAGAGGTCCTTACCTGTAGATTCTTCCAGCGTAATGCATCTCCTTTTTTTCCTGACTTCTGGTACTAATTGTGGATCCAAGTATGATGAAGCTGTTAACAGTTTTAATCTCTTTTCCATCCATCATGACACTGCCTATTAGTATAGAAGTAAGCATCTTTGTTTTCTTGACATTGAGATGCAATCCATACTGAAGGTTGCATTCCTTGATATTCTGCAACAAGTGCTTGAAGTCCTCCTCACTTTCAGCAAGCAAGATTGTGTCATTAATAACCTGCATTATACAGGTTATTAATGAATCTCCCTCCAATCCTGATGCCATTCTCTTCATAGAGAGAAGCTTCATGATTACCAAATAAAAATTTCAAATGCATTAATAAGTCTGTTACAATACAATACTGAAACCATGACAAAATAAAACAATAAGTATGTCATTTATGTCTGTAATGAAAAGATGACTCATTTAAAAATTCAATCATACAATTAAGCATAAAAATAGATCAAAGGTGAAATATTATGCTACTCTTCTTGAAACAAATCTAACCATTGTTTTAGAAGCATTCCTATTAAATTCTAGAATAAGTCAATGATGATAAAAATTCCCATATTATACTGGAAATATTGCCCAATGGAATATTTGAGGAAAACAAATACAACAAGAAGTACAAACGCAATTAATTTCCAAGTTAACTTTGACTCATAACAACTCCATGTAGCAAAGTAGAATGGGTATGTAAGGTTTCATAGGCTGTAGTATTTATTAAAGTAAGTTGTGAGAATGTATCCCTAAAAGTCTATTGATGTCATTTCCTGCATAGCAGATCACTTGATTATCTGATTAAAATCTATTTATAGTATATCTAAATTGCCCAGCATTTCTTAAACTAAAGGAACTAAAGAAGAAATTCAAGGTTCAAGTTGCAATACTTAAGGATGCTGTGTTCAGAATATTGAATGATGCAGGAAGCGTCAAAAGAGGATGGGAGGAGTACACAGAGTCACCGTACCAAAAAGAATTTTCTGACACAGAAAACTTTCCAGAAACATCATATGATCAAGAGGCAATGGTGATGAAGGAGAAAGTTCAAGCTGCTCTAAATGAATTGGGGGAAAAAACCCAAGGCCTCTGGAATTTATGGAATATAAATTGACATATTTCAGCAAACAAATGCAGCCCAAGACATGGTCACTAGGCTGTGCCAAGAAAGCTGAAGGAAAATCACTTGGACAACTGACTCAAAGAGATTAATATTTATTCCCATTTCAAATATGGTGATGGGACAGGGTGTGGAAATTATTAAAAGACATCACTAATACCACACTCAAGCAAAATCCTACTGAAGATCATTACAAAGTTACTGAACAGTACATTGACAGAGAACTACCAGAAATACAAGCCAGATTTAGAACAGGCCATGAGCTGGGATATCATCACCAAAATCAGATAGAACTTTGCCATTAGAAGAGTACCAGGGGAGAATTCCTATCAGTGTTTCATTGACTATGCAAAAACATTTGACTGTGTGGATCACAGCACATTGAGATTATTAACCTTGAGAAAAGTGGGAATCCCACAATCCCTGATTGTGCTCATGTGAAACCTATACTTGGGCCAGGAGGCAGTAATCAGAATAGAGCAAGAAAACACTACATGGTTCAAAATCCGGAAAGGAGTGCATAAGGAATACATTCTGTCTCCATACCTTGTGTGTGTGTGTGTATGTGTGTGTGTGTGTAGCAGCTCATTTATGAGGTTGGACTTTATGAGGATGAATGTAGTAGCATCAGGATTGGAAGATGAGCCATCCACAATTGACATTATGTTGATGATACAATCTTGCTTGCTAAAACTGAGGAAGGCCTGAAAATTCACTGCAAAGAGTCAAGGACTGTAGTTTGCAATATGAATTGAAGCTCAATATCAAGAATATGAAGATTTTCATCCCAATTAGATGTGCCAATTGGCAACATCATGAGAGAGGGAGAAGAGATTGAGGTTGTTAGCAATTAGAGCTTCATTGATTCCACAACGAACACTCTTGGCACCAGCAGTCAGAAAATCAAAAGATGAATTACACTGGGAAAAAGTCTGTTTTCATGGACCTCTTTAGCGTGCTAATGAACAATATTGTTAGTCTACAGACAAAGGTGCACCTAATTTAGACCATGGTCTTCATAAGTACTTGTTATGTGTCAGAAAGCTGGACAATGACCAAAGATTGCAGAAGAATTGATGCCTTTGAGCTGTGGTACTGGAGAAAAGTATTGAACATACTATTCACTGCCAAGGGAACAAATTGGTCTGTCCTTGAGAGAGGATTTTGAAGCTCTGTCTCACATGGTTTGGGCATATCACCATGAGACACCAGAACTTGGAGAAAGACACCATGAGTGGAAGTGTGGAGGGACAGTCCACGAGAGGAAAACTGTGAACCAGAAGTATTGACACAGTAACTGAGGCAATGAGAGTAGATGTGTCAGTGAGATTGACTCAAGATAAAGTAGGGTTCAGAACTATTGTACATTGGGTTGCTATGAGTCATTGTTAACCTGGAAGCACACAACAACAACAACTGAATATCACACGGAAAACCTTGCTCCTTGAAACTGAGGGGAACTTGAAGTGTTTGCTACAGAAACTGAAAAACGGCAGTCTCAATATGGATTGCATCTCAACATCAAAAAAACAATAATCTTCCCCACCACTGGGACAATAGATGGCATCATGATAGATGGAGAGAAAACTGAGATTTTTAACAATTTCATCTTGCTCGGATCTACAATAAATACCCTTTGCACAAGCAGTCAGGAAATCAAAAGACAGTTTGCACTGGAAAAATCTACTATCAAGGACTTCCACAGAATGGTAAATAGCAATGATGTCAGTCTAAACACTAAGTAGCACCTAATTCAATCTCTATCCTTCTCTACTATTGCTATGCGTCTGAGAGCTGGACAATGACTAACAAAGACATAAGAAGAATCAATGCATTATAATTGTGGAGAGAATATTATGGGCAATCAAGAAAATAAACAAGTCTGTCCTGGAGGGGATGAAAGCAGGCTGTTGAATGGAGGCAAAGATTTTGAAATTTCATCTCATATACTTTGGGCATATTGTGAGGAGAGGTCAGTCTTTGGAGAAGGTGATCATTCTTGGAAGGGTAGAAGGTCAGTGCAAAAGAAGAAGATCTTGGAAAACATGGATTGATACAGTGGCTGTGGCAATGTATCAGGTGTGTTGGAGACAATAAAGTTAGCTCAGGATAGGACAGGTTTCAGAGTGTTGTTCATAGAATCTATGAGTCATAATTGATTTGACAACACCTAATAATGATATCTACCAAGCTGAAGGCTACCTATCTAAGTGATAAGAGATATGAAGAGATAATGAAAAGAAAATCTTATTGACAATAATGGAAAATAAAGTACTAAATACTTAAAAATATCAAATTTAGTAATGACCACATGGAAGAAGTGTTTATCAGTCTAATACTGCCTTTGAAATGACTGCAAATGTTAAACAATGTAAATACAAGTTCAATGTAAACAATATCTCTCTGTCACACACACACTATGACTTTATTGTTATTGTGTACCATACTGTAGAGTCTGAACCGACCTATACTTGATGCTCTAGAGGGTTTTTAGAGGCAGTTATTTGCACATGAGGAAGTTGCCCATCCTTCTCCTATGGAGTCACTTGTGGATTCGAACCATGCATCTTTGGGATTGCAGCACAGCTTCTTGCCTCTATTTCAAGTAAAAGATGGATATTGTGTAAGTTTTATATACACACATGTTGTTACTCTTGAGTGTTATACAATCACTGTTTGAAGTACAATATACTTCAAGTAGAAGTAATGGTCTCACTGGGACAACGATGCAGAAGCCAGATACTGGAACTGACAAAAAGAGTCTAGTTTAAGGAGAAAAATCTCTGTGAATAAGAAACTGCAGAGAAGAAATTCCCAAACATGTGTACAAATGGCACTCAAGTTATTGACTGAGTATAAAGTTAGGCATCTGCAGGGTGAGATTTCGAGAAAATGTCAGGATAAACAAGTTAACGCCTATGAATTTATTGTTTGTTTCTTCCTTCATATTCGTGTTAGGTATTTCTTTTCATGTTAATCCATTTTGTCTCTACTGTTGCTGTCAATTTCTCAATTTGTAATCTAGCTTTTTCAAAGATTCCAAACAAAATTTTCATTTATGAAGAATATGACATTCTAAGTTATCAGAAAGGATACATTTTGCTGTAACTCCAGCATCAATTTAAAACGGCCAAGCCTTGAAGGCCCATAGATTAAAGTTGCTGTAAAAATCCACTGGCTAAACTAACCCTAAATAATCAAATGCCCTTGCTCTGGACTACACACCAATTAACGTGGAATCTATGAAATAGCAAAGGAAAGATATCTGTTTGGTTTAGTTAAAAAAAATCAACTCATCCTGTTCCTGTAATTAAACTTATGTCAACTATGAAACTGCATAGTTTTTAGTTTAAAATTGTTTAGCCAGCATCTGTCTGGCAGAAACAGCTGTTCTGAGGAGAAAGCTGGTTTTTTTTGAAGGTCAATTTGCAGAAACTTCATGCTTCCTTGACTGAGTTTTACCTCCATCTCTCTAACAAGTCTCCTTTATTTTGCACATATACTATTAGCAATCTTAAAATAGAATTAGCCCCTGGAGAACTAAAGGATACAGGCCTAAGGCCTCCTTTACTCACCTTCTCATCATTCACTGACCTGGGAAAAAGGAATTTACTTGAATTTCATTTTGCTTCCTAACCTCTTTTGTATTTTATCTTTCCCGTACCTACGAATATCCATTGTGGTTGTTCAAATGTAGAAGTAGTTTTGTTGCCCATATCAAAATTCTCTCATATCAAAAAGAACATGTACAGGTGCATGAGAATCTCTCTTTTGGCATCTTGATGTGAAATGGAACTTTACTATTGTAAACTGGAAATAACCTTTAATGCTGTAACTTGTATCTATTTTGAGAATTGAGTAAAACTGCCTTGTTAACTATCTGTGTTCGCCACTCTTTTACCTATTTATTTTTTCCCCTTTTTACACAGCATGCTAGAATAAACAACTTTTATTGATTTTTCATATCTGTAGTGGTTACTGGTTTGCCAACCCACCCCATCATCTTTATCTAACCAAAGCCACCTATCTCTAGCAGCTGAAGCCCACCAGAAGCTTCCAGAATAAAAAGGAGGAGTTTCCTCCTGTGAGATTTACAGTCTTCGAAACACAGTAGAAGGTCATTTATAAATTGGTTTTGAATTCATGGCAATGAAAATAATATGGGATTATTTGTGTACTGTGCTGCTAATTAAGAAGGAGGTCAATTTAAATCTACTAGCCTTTTGTGGGTGAAAAATGTGATAGCCTCCTTCTGAAAATATTTACAGCCTTGAAAACTGCTGGAAAGTCCCCACGAGTTAGAAGGAATTGACTGTAGCAGTAGATTAAGTAATTTGTGAGGATTATGAAAATTTTTTTGACATATATTAGGCATTTTATCAGAAGAGGCTGATCCTTCAGATCCAACTTCATGTTTGGTAAATTCGAAAGTCAACAGAAAAACAGAAAGATCTTCAATCATGTTCATTAAGACAGTGGCTGTAATGTAAAGCTTCAGTACAGCAGTGGTTATGAGATGATATAGCAGAGGACAGTGTTTTGTTGTAAATGATTTTTTCCTGTAATTCCAAAGCACCTAAGAACAACCGTAACAAATGTAGTATATTTCTAACTATCCTTAAGCTTTTTGCCCAACTATAGTGTATGTACATGCCATATATAAATGTTAGTAAAGAATCATTATGCCTAGGAAACTTTGAACACATGCTACTGTGTTAAGGAGACTTGAACTCCTCCTAGTCAACTATGAGGAACTGAATTAGATTATATCAGTTATGGAGAGCTTCTCATAAAAGAAGTAATACAAACTCAACTCAAGATAAAAGTTCCAAAATATGGAGCCTGGGTTACACAAGCCTTGTTTTGATTACCTACTGACCTACAGGCTGGTGGTTCAAACCCAACCAACAGCTCTGCATAAGAAAGGCTTGACTCACTATTCTCACAGCTAATATGCCAAGAAAATTCTATGAAGCAGTTCTACTCTATAATAAATGGTGCAACCATGAGTTGGGACCCAACATAATGGCAGCTAACAATGAAGAGCACTGATAATAATTTTCTTGTTTGTTGTATGTGCTTCATGCCCTGTTTTTCAGAGAATTCATAGATTTGTTTAATTGTTTCTTTGTAAATGCAATAACTGGCATCTGATTTTTACATCACAACCAAGAGAAGGAAACGATGCTTTGTGTACTCAAATTGTCTAAGAATTTTTTATTTCTTTTTGTCTTTGTTTAACTTATATTTTGTTTTCCTTGGACATAAGTAAAATACTGTGATAATCAACAATATATTTCAAAATTTTTCTTTGAAATTTTCTAAAATTATTTTGAATTCCTAAAACTTGATTATGTTGGAATCTGGTTGTACAATGGAAAATAGGTCTTTTCCTTACTGAAGATGCTGCTACGTAATCATCTTCCTATACACTTCTTTTCTGAGGATTAATGACGGTCTGCGTTAATGACCTTAAATGTTCAGGAACATTAGTTTTCCTATCTATTCATTAATTCATCCAAAATGCCAAGACTAAACTAATTAGCATCCAAATAAAAGCCAAAATAATGGGATTCAATTGGATGCTGGCAAGATGTCAGAGGGAGCATTTAGAGTGAAATTTATGAGAAAGTATAAAATACATGTAGCAAATTGGTTGGCATATGAAATGAACTGAAAGCAATTAATTATTGGCATAAAAAGAAAATGGGAATAGAAAATAGCAAAGGTTGTTAAAAAAGAATGGATTGGTAGCCTATTTATCATTCAGAGTGTGTGTAGATGGAGAGGATCTGACCAACAGGAAAAACAAAAAATTGCTCACCTAAAATGATAGTGGGAAATAGTAGGATTAATATAATCCTAGTAGTCATTTTAACTGGATTTGAGCATCACAAAAGTCTTCAATTGAATGTGGGCCTTATAGATACAATTATTAAAATACACTTGATAAAATAAGCCAATCAATTCTCAAAACTTATACCTGATAAAATGGGTCTGTCAAGGGTTTACGAAGGATAAGATTTTCGAGAATGCTCCTGCCAAAAAGCTGTATAGTGTTCTGAAAGCCTCATTTTCCACAGAACATGGACATTCATATGTATGTGTGACAAACCTAAAGGAAAGTAGTTATCTCTCCTGTTCAAAACTCAAACTGTAGGAAATATAGAAGCAGCTTTTCTTCCAGTGCCTGAATGTAATGTATGTAGGTCTGGTGGTGTAGGCTGTGGACAAAGATGCTTCCTAGAGATGGCACTGCTCCAATGGTTTGAATCTACCATCAGGTCCATGGAAGAAAGATGAGCATTCTCCTCCTGTCCAGTTTACAGACTCTGAAAACTCATTGAAGGACTAGCTATGAGGAAGTTCTGGTTCAATGGAAATGAGTTTGAAGGGTTTGCTTTTTAAAAACGCATCAGAACATATTAAAATGAAGATGTAATGATGTTTGATTTCTGGAAAGCATGCCTCAAGTTGCATTGGAATAAAATCAATATTTTGTGAAATGAAGGAAAAAAAAAGAACGTGCTAGTTCTTTAGTTAACTTATGCCATGAAGAATCTGGACATAATATAAAATTGTCTGAAGAAATTGGTGTTTCTAAGAAGACTGTTGGAATGGGAAATTGGTGTTTTTAAGAAGACTGTTGGAATGGTGATTAGACTTCTATTTAATTCAGAGCATGAGAAAATTGGACCTAGAATATAAAAGAAGCCAGAGGGCTATTCTGGGTAGAGGTTGAGTATTGCTACAGAATTGTACTGAGTCACTCCTCAGCACTTAAGCAAATGATTACCAGCAGAAAACAAAACACTTGAAATTCACTCCATGTTACTCTGCAACACAGTTCCAAGGACCATAAATCTTTTGTGCAAGCATAATGTAAGCATGACTTCCTTTATTCTTGTTGTTTTAGCATTACCTTAGTCATTCTTGTTACAAAATCATAGAATCAGAGTTGGAAGAACATCCAGAAATGTCAGCTAACTCACTTCCCTGCATCATCTGACTTACCTTTTGCATAAACGTTTCCAGGAACAAAACATTTTGCAACTATCCCAAGGAGATTGCTAAATCATTCCAGTGCTTATAAACCTCAGCGGCTAGGAAGTCTAGTTCCATATGGGAACTGTGCTTGGCTTCAGATCTCAGTTCCTCACCCTTTTCTCTCCCAACTCCATCCTGCTTATTATTTGGATCTCATATTGCTTCTTTTAAGAATGGCTCCATTCCTTACTTCTTTCAATTGCCATTTCAGCATTTGTTGTTATTATTTCCCCTAAGGCTCCAGTGCCCAATTTTTTAGCGTGTATCTCTTCAAAACTTCCTCAGAACATTTTATTTTATCATAAATCCCCAATAATTTTGTTTTTGTTCCTTTTCTTCTCTTTGGATTGACAGCAAATGGACCAAAATACTATAAATGAAACTGTGAGAAGCTGTGAGGAAAATGAAGCAATTGAAATATGGATATTCACAGTTTAAACTTCACCAATTGCAGGATTTACAAACATCCTTACAGTCAGTTTAGGAGAATCTCTGTGGGCATGGTGGCTGGCATCTCTGTTAGGTTTATTTACCCAGGCAAAGTTGTCAGAGTACGCTCTGGTCCACATCCTATTAGCATATATAAACCTCTATTGGAAGGTTTACAGAATCAATTAGAGTTTAGCATATTTTTAAAAGCATGGTTGAGGAGATTGTTTAATGAATTGCACTTTAGGACATTTTTAATTCTTGTACAGATTGCTTGTAAAATATTAGCAGGTTACTAATTAAGCTATGGAAGTTTTTGTGTTTACAGAGACATTCGTTTAGGTATGTATTTTCTATTTCATTCTTAGTACAGCATTTTGGAGAGCCTACCAACACCTGAGTCCTAATTTCATGAATTCTAAGCATTTTAAAAATAACAATCTTTACTTTTATCAAGAATAGGGAGCTACAGTGGGATATTCCATGGGGAGTTACTCTACTAACCCCAAGACCATACCTCTCTGGCAGCTTGAGTGCACCAGTGGCTCTGTAGGAGAATAATGAGCAATATTTTCCCATGCCATTTTCAACCTCCAGAAAACAAATGGAAAGTTAATTTTGAGTCAATTTCAACCTGGTAGGAAAACTTGAGTAGAATTTGAGTTTATCTAGAGTAACTGTTTAAATCAAAGTATAATAAATCCAGTGTTTTTTTTTTATGAGCTAGATTTCTGATTTCTTTACATTAACGGTATTCAGAAGAACCCTGCTGAGATTTTCTCATCAGGGCTGTTGCCTTGATTTTATTAGTGTAAATGTTTATTTTTATGCTAAGTAAGGAACTTAGTTATTCCAAAAGCCTTGGTTCATGATAGCCATAGGATTATATCCTAAAAAAAGGATTATATATATATATATATTTTGATTATTTTGATATAGAAAAATAAAAGTAGATCTGCAAAGACCCTGTTTTAAAATAAAAGCACATTTATTAGTAACAGGGAGTAGGATAAACAAATCTGTCTTGGAAGAAGGGCAACCAGACTGCAGACTGTTCCTTAGAAGCCTAGATGGTAAAACTTCGCTTCAAATACTTTGGACATGTTGTTAAGAGAAATCAGTTCTTGGGAGAAAAAAAACCCATCATGTTAGGAAAGGCAGAGGATCAGAGAAAGAAAGGTAGACCTGCAACAAGATGAATTGATACAGTGACTGAAACAATTAGCTCAAGCATATCTGGAATCAAGAGGATGTCATAGGACAGGGCAAGTTCCCTATCTGTTGCTCATAAAGTTGCTATGAGCTGTAACTGGCACAAGGCATCTGACAACAGTAACAATAGGGACTGTGATTGGAGCACTTCCTTCGGAAGAACACAAATGAACCCATGACAGGTATGTTACTAAACATATGGACCTTGGATCAAGTAAGGAAAGTATACTCCCGTTCCTTACTTGAATCCACTTCCCTACTTCGTGTTACAAAAAACAATCTGAATATTATTTCTTAGGTTTAAGGAGATGAGAATACCTTAGTAGTGGTTTTTACATATTTAGTTTAAAGAATCACTTTTTTCCTGAATACTACGAATGAAGGAAATTTCAAAGTCAGTAGATGATACCACTGATATGACCTTAATCATGCAATAATTTTAATTCAATTAATATTAACAATATTAATTGAATAAGCAACCACCAGTAATATTTATTATGTGTAAGATATATGTCTAAGATCTTTATTACTTAACCTCCACAGGTTTAATTTGGTTTGATGTCTTTGAGTTGTGCTGGGAAAGAGTCTTGAACATACCATGGACCTCCAAGAAAACAAATCTATCTTAGAGAGGGTGAAACCAAGTTTTTCGTTGGAGGCTAGGATTTTGAAACTCCATCTCACATACTTTGGGCACATGAGCAGGGGGAACTGATCTTATGAGAAGAACACCGTGTTTGAAAGGATGGAATCACAGCACAGGAGAGGAAGACCCCGGATGAGATAGATTGACAACATTAACTGGGGAAATAGGGGAAGGTGTGTTGGAGTCAGTGAGAATGATTCAAGACAGGGTAGGCTTACAGGGCTATTGTACATAGGGTCGTTATGAGTCACAGGTGATTTGACGGCACATAAAATCAACAACATCAGTGGTATTGAGATGATAGATAGATAGATAGATAGATAGATAGATAGATAGATAGATACGTTGTTTGTTGTTATCATGTGCCATCGAGCCACTTGTGTGTCATAGCGACCCTATGTACAACAGCGCTAAATTCTGCTCTGTCCAGTGCCAATCGCACCGTCTCTGACACACCCATCCCAATTACCCCAGTAACTGAATCAATCCACCTCATAGAGGGCCTTCCCTCCTGTACTGTCCCTCCACCCTACCAAGCATGATGTCCTTCTCCAAGGACCAGTCAGTCTCTCCTCACAACATGTCCAAAGTATGTTAGACTGACCCTCAGAATCCTTGCCTCCAAGGAGCCTCCTGGTATAACCCTTTCCAGGTTGAATGTGTTTGTTTACCTAGCAGTCCATGGTACCCTCAATACTCTTGTCCAGCACCACAGCTCAAAGGCATCAATTCTCCTTCTATCCTCCTTGGTCATTGTCCAACTCTCCGATGCATAACAAGTGAGAGCAAAGACCATGGCCTGTATCAGATGCACCTTAGTCTATAGTATTTTTAAGTGTCGTCGAGTCGTAGGGCTCTCATAGCGACCCTATGAATGAGAGGCCTGCACACCTGTATAACTATCATCATTTCTCCAGGTTCATAGGTTTTCTAGAGGCAAGCTATTAAGGAGGTGGATGCCACTCCTGCTTCCAAGCTTGTTTTAATCAGG
Organism: Elephantulus edwardii; assembly: GCF_000299155.1. Taxonomy (NCBI): domain Eukaryota; kingdom Metazoa; phylum Chordata; class Mammalia; order Macroscelidea; family Macroscelididae; genus Elephantulus; species Elephantulus edwardii. The sequence goes on from NW_006399796.1 coordinate 2,341,738, forward strand.
GAGCTACACCAAACACTGCCCACCAAGGGTAACCATTCTCATATTTGACTCATCAGGGTCACAGTGTTCAGCTCCTCAGCAACCACGAGTTACCTCTCTACAGCAAGTGGACATACCTGAGGGCCGTGGATTGGAGTCACCCACATTTGGCTTGGGGGCATCACTTTCTGTCCACTATGCCAACTGATCTCTCTCTATGCTGCTGCTACTGTTGTTGTTGACTGCTTTAGAGTCACTGGAGACTCATGTGACCCAATAAACAAAAAACCGGGACATTTATATAACTTTTGTCTTTTCTCCAGATTCGTAGGGTTTCCATAGGCAAGCTATTATGGAAGTAGAAGCCACTTCTGCTTCCAAGCTTGTTTTATTCGAGGACCTCCACCAAACACTGTCCACCATGGATAACCATGCTCACATTTGACACATCAGTGCCACAGTGTTCAGCCCTACAGGATTTTAAGCTCCACTCTTACTTACCCTTACTCCAAGGTTCAGGTCCACACACCCACTTTTGAAGGGCTAAAAGAGAAAAGTAACTCACAAAGAAAAGGACCCCAGAAACTTCTCTTGCCTGTCTGCCACCAAGATGAGCTGCCATCGAGACTCCAGCCATCCCGCCAATTAGCCAGCCTACTTCCAGAGTTGGGGGATACTCCGGTTGTCCCCGAGCCTCATGAAGAATTTTAAGCTACCTCCTCAATGAGACTCTGCACGCTACACTCTTACCTACCTGAGATATCTATCTATCTGATATATATATATATATCTCACTGATATATGTATATCACTGGTATACTGTATATCACTGATATATATGTAATTGTAAATCTACAGATATATATCTATAGATGTATATACTTTACATTGTTGCTGTTAAGCACTGCTGCATGGCAACCAACTCTTAGCAGACCCTGCAGAAGCAATAAATCCTATAGAAGGTTACTGATTTCCTATCTTTATTCTTTAGAGAAGCTGGTGGATTAGTAGTGCATGCCTTTGGGGTGGCAGTACAGCTCCTTACTACTAGGTTACTAAAGCTTCCTCTATCATATATTCATTGGTGTTGTTGCTGTGTATCATCAAGTCAGAACCGACCCATACCTGACCCTCCTGCGCATCCCTCCTCCCTCCCAAAACGATGGCCCTCTCCAAGGACTGATCCCTCCTTGCAGCATGTCCGAAGTAGGCCTGATGAAGCTTTAGAATCCTTGCCTCCCAAGGAGCAGCCTGGTTTCACCCTCTCTAGGTTGTTAGTTCTCTTAGCAGTCCATGGTATTTTCAATACTCTTCTCCAGCACCACAGCTCAAAAGTTTCCACACTACCTCTATTATCCTAGCCATTGTCGAACTTTCTGATGTATAGCAAGTAATTGCAAAAACCATGGCCTGCATCATGCATACTTCAGTCTCCAGACTGACATCGTTGCTCTTCAGTACTTTAGAGAAGTTTCTGACAGCAGAGTTTCCCAATTTAATTCCTCTTTTTATTTCCTGGATGCTGGTACCAAGAGTGTTGATTATAGAGCCGAGCAAATTGAAGCTTTTAACAATCTCAATCTCTTCACCATCTATTATGATGCTGCTAATTGGCCAAGTGGTGAGAATCTTTGTTTTCTTGGTGTTGAGTTTCAATCCATATTGAAGGCTGTAGTCCTTGAACTTCTGTAACAAGCGCTTCAGGTCCTCCTTAGTTTCAACAAGCAGGATTGTGTCATCTGCATAATGCAGATTGTTGATGAGTCTACCTCCAAACCTGATAATCACATTTCTCCTCATAAAGCCCAGCCTCCTCGATAATCTATTCCACAAATAGATTGAAAAGATATGGAGATAGGACAGTACATAAATCACCTCCTGCAGCACAAATTTTACCACCCCACTGCACCCTGCAACTACCATGCCTTGTGCTCCAAAATATGAAGATGTCTGCCTTGACCCATGCGCTTCTAGGGGATGTGGTGATTCAGCTGTCACACCACACAGGTATTGATATGTATATATACTAGAAAGTCTAAAAAAGCTTCTATACTAATATAAAATAAAATTGCAATTAATGAAAGTACTGACATAATTTAATTGGCAGTCAATTTATTTTTCAATTTTAGTGCTACATAAAAGAATGATTGGTGCATTCTTATAATTTATACATTTTTTATTTTATAAGTACAGAATTAAATATGGTAGAAAATGTTGATAAAACTTAGAAGGAAAAATATAAAAGCATCAGAAAATTATAAGTATGAGAATTTTTATTATGTTCTTCAGCATTAAGAGACTTAAAATAAAGAAAAATTAAACCTTAATGTTCATGTCAATCAATAATATAGGAAAGAATTAAGGTTACAGTAGGCTTGAAGAAATCTCCTGAAAGGCATTACCATTGTCTGCTTTGTCATACTGTTTTCTTTTCTTTTTTTTTAAATATCCCAGTCACAAAAGGACAAATATTACATGATGCCACTGTTGTAGAATGGGACTAACCTCAGGGTTGGGGAGAGCCTAAGTAAGATGTGTTCAATAATGTATACTGCACTGAAACAGAGGAGGGGAGAAAACTGTGTAAAAGAGATATGTGATTTCTGTCATACTGTTTTCTAAACACCCACACAGATGTTTGGCATAGAGCTAGCTTCCCGTAATGTTTTGTTGATTGTGAGTAAGAATAAGGGGGCACTGAAGCAAAATTGGTATGGAAGAGAAGCAAAGGCTAGGCAGACTGTTCAGTCTGCTGTGAAGAACTGCAGAAACTGTGCTTGTCAGAAGTATGTCTCCCTTGGACTCTGAAAGGTTAAGAGTGTTTATCAAAGTTACTTTTTTTCACTTGGTCTCTGAGTTCATGTTTAGACTGAGAAGCATGCGTCAACTGCACTGATATTCAGAATTGCAGATTTTAGTTCTAGATCTGACCCTGACCAAAGAACTTAATCAGTTTGAATTAAATAAAAACCAAGCATGAGATATATTTGAATAGTTGATATGTCTGTATATCAGCAATTTAGACCTTGAAAAAACCTTTCTAATAATCTTCCTTGTACAAACTCTACTTTAATCTTGAAAGAAGAAATAAAAAGCCCAAGGATACCAACTTTTGTACCAATTTTGAAAGAAGCAGATGCCAGCTACACAGAATTCTTACAGAACTTGTTTCCATATGGCCTACAGTATGTTTTGTTCTTGCAATTTTTAGTCTGGAATTCTTTGGAATTGCTTAAGTGTTATCACCACCCAAGCAAAACCAAATTCTTACAAAACTCAGAAAAGAATCTTTTTGGTTAGAGAACTTATATTGTTTTTTAAAAAAACACTTTTCAATAGATCTTAAGATTCTGAGATGATCTTAGATCTTAAGACACTCAGCTTTTGCTGAGGTGTTCAGAATTTTAATATATATGTGTTTTGTTACTGTTGCTATGTTTCATCAAGTTGGAACCTACTCATAGCTGACACTCCAGTGTGTTTTGAGGGCTATAAATCACATAGTAGAACATTGTCCATCTTTCTTCTATGAATCAGTAGGTGGATTTTAATGACTGCTTTCAGGTTGGCAGTTACTTACAATTAAGTCACCAGAACTCCCAATATAGCTATAGGCCTTGTCTTTATGCTCCTTCTAATATACTATTATCTCGTTCAAAACTTTTTCAGTCTCCTTTTGTTTCTCTGAAGACATTGTATAATCTCACAAATTTATTGGCATTGAGTAAGAGTTGACTCAGAGCCGATATCCCAATGGATTTTTCCAACTCTAAATTACATGGTAGGAGAAGGCTCATTTTTCTCTCTCAAAGCACGACATCCCTCTCCAAGGACTGTTTCTGCTTAGTAACATGTCCAAAGTATGTTTGACTAAGCTTCTGAATTCTTGCCTCCAAGGAGCAGCTTGGTTTCACCCTCTCTAGGCTGAACTTGCTTGTTTTCTTAGCAGTCCATGGTATATTCAATGAACTACTCCAGCACCACTACTGAAAGGCATCAATTCTACTTCCATCATCCCTAATCATTGTCCAGCTCTCTGATGCATAACAAGTAATTGCAAAGACTATGACCTGGATTGTGCACACCTTAGTCTGAAGACTGGTATTGTTGCTCTTCAATACTTTGGAGACGTCTATGACAGACTTTCCCAATGCAAATCACCTTTTAATTTTCTGACTGCTGGTACCAAGAGGGTTGACTGGGGAGCCAAGCAAACTAAAGTTGTTAATCTCAATCTCTTCACCATCTATCCTGTTGCTGGCAATCGGCCCAGTTGTAAGAATCTTTGTTTTCTTGATGTTAAATTCAATCCACATTGAAGGCTGTAGTCTTCAACCTTCTGTAGCAAGCACTTCAGGTCCTCCTCAGTTTCAGCAAGCAGGTTTGTGTTATTTGCATAATGCAGATTGTTGATTAATCTTCCTCCAATCCTGATGCCACATTTTTCCTCATAGAGCCCACCTTCCTGGATAATCTGTGTTGCATATAGATTGAAAAGGATGCATGCCTGTCACACTCCTAATTTTGAACCACATGGTGTTTCCCTGCTCTGTTCTGACAACTCTCTCCTGATGCAAGTATAGGTTTTGCATAAGCTTGATCAAGTGTTAAAATTAGGAGATGGTAATATATATTAAGAAATTGGAATATTGTTCTATATGTTCTTCTGGTTATGTGCCATTGAGGTGGAACTGACTCATCTTTGAACCCCAATTGGGTTTTTGGAGGCTATAAATCACATTGAAGGGAATTGCCCATCTCTCTCATATGGAGCTGCTGGAAAATCCAAATTGTGTGCCTGTGAGTTCACAGCACAGCTCCTTGCTACGAGACAAGACTATTCTAGTGCACACGAGATTGTTCTCTGTTCTTTAATGTGTGTTAAAATCTTGTGAGAGAAATTGTAAGTAAAATTAATATGCTAAGGTACAAAAACACCCACAACAAGAGATTCATTAAGGGTAATAGTTTTGATTATTTATTTATTTTATTTGACATTTTAATGAAACTTTATAGAGAACTTAGATTTCCATTCGTTCATTGTTACAGATTTCCCTCCCTGCCCTCTTCCCCCTAGTTTGCTTTTCCTTTGAAAAAAAATTATATATATCTTTCATTGTTAGACAGTTGCCCAAATATGTTTTCTCAGTCTGTGGCTTCCTTTTTACCCTGTTGGAGAAGTTTTTGGATGCGTATAGGGATTTTATTCTTAGAAGATCTCAATCACCTATGTTATCCTCTACGTTGTAGGTTTTTCAGGATGCTTGGAAGACTATTGTGAATTAGGGCTTCTAGAGTTCTTCCAAGATTTTTCTAATGAAGTTTATAGTCCTTGGTTTTAGTCCTACATCCTTGATCCACTTTGAGTTGTTTGAGTTGTGAAGTGTGGGTCTTTTTTGAGTTTTCTGCAGATAGTTTCCCAATTTTGCCAACAGCATATGTTAAAAAAGCTGTCATGTCCCCACTTAAATGATTTCATCTCCTTGTCAAAAATTAATTGACCATAGGTAGATGGACTGATTTATGGGTTCTCATTTCTATTCCATTGAACTATATGTCTGTCATTCTTTCAGTACCACCCTGTCTTAACCACCATAACAGTGTAGTAGGATTTGAAATCAAGGAGTGAGATACCTTCAACCTTGTTTCTCTTTTTAAGGAGTGTTTTGCTTATTTGAATTTCTTTCCATGCCAAATGAAATTGGAGATTGCCATTTCCATCTTGTTGAAGAACGGAATGGGTGTTTGTATTGGATTTCATTGGAAGTCTAGATTGCCTTTAGTAGGATTGTCATTTTTAAACTATTGAGT
>NW_006399796.1:2351532-2373771 GCF_000299155.1 Elephantulus edwardii
TCAGCTTCCAAATGTATGGTTTTCCCCCCTCTTTATCCTCTTTTTATTAATTTTTAATTTTGTAGCATTGTGCTTTGAGAAGATACTTTGCATTATTTCTATTTATTTTAAATTCATTGATGTTTGCCTTATCACCTAAAATGTGATCTCTTCTAGAGAACGTTACATGTACATTGGAGAATTAGGTATACTGTGCTTTTTCTGGGTGAATTAACCTATAAGTATCTATGAGATCTAGTTGGTTTATTAGGTGGTTTAATTCTCCAGCGTCTTTGTTGAGTTTCTTTTTGGAAGCTGTATCTTTTCTTGAGAGTGGTGTATTTAAGTCTCCAACTACTATAGTCATGTTATCTACTTCCTTTTTCAGTTTTCATAATGTTTGTTTTATATATTTTGCAGTTCTTTCATTTGTTGCATAGATATTCATTATTGTTATGTCTTCTTGTTCTAATGACCCTTTAATAATTTTGTAGTGACCTTCTTTGTACTTTGTGAAGGTTTTTGCATTGAAATAATTTTTATCAGAGAAAATATTGCTACTTTTGCTTTTTTCTTGTTGCCATTGGCTTGTTATATCTTTCTTCACTCTTTTATTTTTAGACTTCTTTAGCTTCATTTTTTATATGTGTCTCTTGTAGAGGTAGAGAGCATACTGATGAATTTTGGGTTTTTATCCAATTTGCTACTCTTTTTTCTCTTCAGTGGTGCATTTAAACCATTTACATTCACTGTGATTATTGAGAGACAAGGTTTCATTGCTATCATCTTGAGTTTTTGGTGTTGTTGCTAATTACGTTGGTCCATCCTAATCTCTGTGGCGCTTCTGTAAGGAGGCTGTCTCTCAGTATTTCCTGCAACACTGGTCTTGTTTTTACAAACTCCCTTAGGTGTTGATTTTCTGGGGATATCTTGATCTCTCCTTCATATTTTATAGACAATTTCACTGAGTACAATATTCTTGGTTGACAGTTGTGTTCTCTGAATGTTCAATATATGTCATTCCATTGTCTTCTTGCTCTCATGATTTCTTTTGAGAAATCTTATTTGCTCTCCCTTGTAGGTTACTCTTTGTTTCTCCCTCACTGCTTTCAGAATTCTCTCCTTATATTTGGTTCTGACAAATTTGGCTATGATTTGCCTTGATGTTTTTCTTTTGGGGTCTATTCTATATGGTGTTCTCTCAGCTTCTTGAATATATATTCTCTCATTCTTCATTATGTCTGAAAGTTTTTTTCTAATAATTCTTCCATAATACTTTTGGTGCCCGTTGCTTCTTTCTGTTCTTGGACTCCAATTATGCTGATGTTATTTCTCTTGTTGATTTTCCACATTATTCTTAGGGTTTCTTCTTTTTCTTTCCTTTTTGATTGATTCTGCTTTCTGTTCTAGCAGATCAGTAGTGGCAATTCTATCTTCTGTATTACTGGTTCTGTGTTTCTTCTCTTCTTGTTTCCCTCCATCATGTTGACAGCATCTGAAATATTGGTAGTTATATTTAGGATTGTGGTTTCTTTTTTTTTCAGAGCCTCTAATGCCTTGTTGTTTTTTTAAAATCTGCATTGTTTTGGATTTTTTAAAAAGCTCCTTCTGATTTTTGCTTGCAGTGTCCTTTACTTCTTATAGTTTGTCTTTCACCCATTAAAAATATTCATTGTTCTTTTAAATCCTGTTTTGGAAAAATTCATCAGACTTTCTGGCTTCAGGAAATTCATTGATACTGTGTCACCTTTTGTGAGTGGCATCTTGCTTTGGGCTTGTGTAGGTAGTGAGGTAGCCTGCTTCCTATGTGACATTGCTGTAGTAGAGTTTTTCATGTCTGATGCGATAGCAGGTTCTTGAGCTGAAATCACCTCTTTCTGTCCTGATAAAGGTCTGCTTCAGTTCAGTAGAGAAATTGCCAGTGAAAGCAGCCTCCTCTGTTAGACAACTGTTACAGCAAGGGTAGCCCAAGGTGCTCCAGGCTAAAGATGATGGACGGGATGTGAGGAGACACCTGGCAGAGTGTGAAGACCTGATTGGAAAATCAGGAATCCTTGGTTTTTTCCTTCAAGAATGAGATCCACCTGTCTCACTCCTTTCTGATCATGTTTAAAGAGCCCCACGTGATCCATCCAAACAGCAATAACACCCCACAAAGTACCTCCCTCAAGTTCCAGTATTGTTCCTGGTGTACGTCACTCCCAGAGGGTATCATTCTGCTCATCGCATCAGGACACCACACACATTGGCATCAGGAGGTCCCAGAATGGGGCGCTGGTGCCAAGAGAACAAGGTTAATAGTTTTTGTAGGCATCTTCTTAGAGGGAATGAATCTTGCTCAAAGTTATATGATACTGTAGAAAAGCACTGAGACATGCTGAAATGTAAATGGGCAAGGAAAAAGTAGAAGATCCTTAACAAGATGGATTGACACTGTGAATGTAGCATTGAACTCTATCATAACGGAGATAGTGAATATAGTGTAGAAATGGGCAATGTTTAAATCTGTTATTCATAGACTCACAATGAGCTGAAGTAGACTTAGTGGCACCTAACAACAACACACCTGTCAAGGAGCTAAAAGTGAAGTTTCAGAGATCAAAGTAGTGAATTTAGATACTAAGAGAAGGAAATGGCTTGAATATAATGTGGGGAGGGGAAGGTTAGTATGGGAGTAGAGAAAAACTGCTACCTGAACAAAGTATGTTCCTTGATAAAAATATGAGCTCTTGTGGACCAGGGTTTAAGGAGTCATGCCACCAAGCTAAAGGTAGACAGTTCCATAAATGCATTTGAATTTTAGTAAAAATCTCAGAAGTATTGATGACATATGTATCATTCATCAATATCTGTTCAAAACTATAGATTAACTATAGCATGATAAATGTGAATCTCATAATTATGCAATATATGTGTGTGGCTGACTCTAAGAAGAGTGGGAATCCCAGAACACTTGATAGTTATAATGCGAAACCTATACTTGGACCAAGTGGCAGTGGTCAGAACAGAACAAAGAAACACTGCATGGTTCAAAATTGAGAAGGGCGTATGCTAGGGACGTGTCCTGTCTCCATACCTTTTCAACCTGTATGCAGAATAGACTATCCAGGAGACTGGACTCTATGAGGAGAAATGTGGGGTCAGGATTGGTGGAAGATCTATCAATAATCTGTGTTATGCAGATGATACAACCCTGCTTGTTGAAACTGAGGAGGACCTGAAGTGCTTGCTACAGAGGGTCAAGGACTGCAGCCTTCAGTATGGATTGAAGCTCAATATCAAGAAGACAAAGATTCTCACCACTGGACCAATTGGCAGCATCAGGAAGGATGGTGAAAAGATTGAGATTGTTCACAGCTTTAGTTTGCTTGGCTCCACAGTCAACAGTCTTGGAACCCGTAGCCAGGGAATTAAAAGTTGTATTGCGATGGGAAAGTCTGCCATTAGGGATCTTTCCAAAATTCTGAAGGGTAATGATGTCTCTCTGGAGACAGTGTGTCTGTAGCAGGCCATGGTCTTTGCAATCACTTTTTATGCATCGGAACGTTGGACAATGACTAGAAAGGAGTGAAGCTGTGGTGCTGGAGGAATGTTGAGGGTACCATGGACTGCTAGGAAAACAAATAGATTCATCCTGGAGAGGGTTAAACCAGACGGCTCCTTGGAGGCAAGGATTCTGAGGCTTCGTCTAACATACTTTGAACATGTTTTAAGAAGTGACTGGCCCTTGGAGATGGGCATCACGCTTCGAAGGGCGAAGGAACAGAGTAGGAGAGGAAGGCCCTCTATGAGGTGGATTGATTCAGTGACTGGGGTAATCAGGATTGGTGTGTCAGAGACAGTGCGATTGGTACAGGACAGAGCAGAGTTTAGGGCCGTTGTACATAGGATTGTTATGAGTCACAAGCGACTTGACAGCACATAACAACAACAACAACAACATATTCAAGTTGGGTCTAACAAATAGAAAACAAATTAGTTTGTGGTAAAGAATAAAGACAGTAATTGTAACAAAATGAAAAGTAATGTAAACTAATGCAGTAGAAGTAAAGAAGGAAGTGAGTAGGCCTTTTAAGTAGTAGAGTACCTAGGGAAAACATTTCTAAAGAGTTGACTTTCAAATCAACACCTAAATGATAGTAACTCTTTTGGCAGGTATTTATATTAAGCTCCTTTTTGCAAATGACAGCATTAAAATATTAGGAAGCTTTGAGCATGCTTACACATATAGAAAATAGCAATAATAGGCTTCAACGTGAATGTGTCTCTATTCTTATTATAGTGTATTGTAAATGAAGGCTGAATATACTTTAGTTTACTGTTGTGACCTGTAAGAGAGATGATAATGCCTTGGACTGCAGAGCAGGAGAGTAAGAATTAAGTGATAAAACAGGGGCTAATAGAAGGGTGGTAATACCTGAGTGGTGCAGAGATTTAATGTCCTCTACTGCTGACTGAAAGGCAGGAGTTATGAACTCACACAGTGGAGGCCTCATGATCTACTTCTGACAAAATAGTCTTTACAAATCATGTGAAGTACAGTTCTATTCAGAATTAGCTTTACATCTATTGTTTTCTTATCTTTGGGGGTTTTGTTTGTTTTTTTCCTTGCATGGTGCATTTGTATATAGATTTATTAAACTGAGTCACAAAAATCTCATTAAGTCAAATAGAAAATGTTTGTGCTGATTAAACAGAGAAGTTATGAAACACTTAGAAATTTTGGGAAGTTTAGTGATAAAATAAACTTAAAATGATATGTTTGATAGGCTAAGCAAAACTGAATTGGAATTGAAAAATCTGGGCACCTGGGATATCTAAGAATTGTGCTATCAAGAGTGCTTGGGTTGGTGGTGTAGATCTGGGTGGTTATATGAGAAAGATGGTCTTAGTATTAAAAAGGAAAGTATGGTTTTGGTTTTGTTTTTTTGTTGTTTTTTTTTTACGCTTCTCGCTGATCTTTTCTGTATCGTTCCGATTTTAGTATATGTGCTTCCGAAGCGAGCACAGGAAAATATGTTTATTCCCAGACTGTAGGTTTTCTCTTCACCCTGTTGGAAAACATTTTTGATGTGCACAGGGATTTAATCTTTAGAAGGTCCCATGCATCAGTTTTATCCTCTTTAAATTGTGCATTTATGGTTGTATTTGGCAGTGTCTTTATACCTTGGACTAGTGCTTCTAAGTATTGATCCCAATTTGTCTCTTATGGATTATAGTTTTGGTCTTTACTCCTAGGTTCCTGACCCACCTTAAGTTGATATTTGTGTATGGTGTCAGATGTAGATCCTGTTTCAGCTTTCTGCAGGTCCAGTTTTGCCAGCACCAATTATTGAAGAGGTTATAATTTCCCCATTTGATAGCTTTGATTTCCTTGGCAAATATCAGTTGATTGTATGTAGCTAGGTCTATTTCTGAATTCTCAATTCTGTTCCATTAGTCTGTTTGTCTGTCATTGTGCCAGTACTGTGCAGTTTTGGTTACTACTACTGTGTAATAGGTTTTGAGTCAGGGGGTGTTATGTCTCCAACCTCATTTTTTTTTTCTCACTATCTCACCGAGGGCCTTATAACAAAAATTTACAGACTACACCTGGGCCTTCACAAGAAAAAGACTGATAACACAATTAGAAATTGGGCAAAAGACATGGAACAAATTTTCACAGAGGGAGATATTCGAATGGCAAACAGACACATGAGGAACTGCTCCGAATCACTGGCAATAAGAGAGATGCAAATCAAAACCACAGTGAGGAACTATCTCACTCCAATAACAGTGGCAAGGTTTAACAGGGCAACAAGTAATAAATGTTGGAGAGGATGTGGCAAGAAAGGAACTCTAAGACATTGTTGGTTGGGTTGAAAATGGTTCAACCATTCTGGAAAGCAGTGTGGTGCTTCCTCAAAAAAGCTGAACATACAAATTCCATATGACCTGGCTATTACACTACTTGGAATATACCCTAAGAATATGAGAACTGAGGCACAAACTGAGATTTATACACCAATGTTCATAGCAGCATTATTCACTATAACAAGAACATGGAAACAGCTCAAATGTCCAACTACAAACAAATGAATTGAGACATTATAGTGCATTCACATAATGGAATACTACACAGCAAATGGGAGCAATGATTTTGTAAGTTATTACCTAACTTGGGAGGGACTGGAGAGCATTACGATGAATGAACTCACTCAGTCCCCCAAGGATAAATATTGTATAAAACCATTATTGTAGAATGAGCATAAGGATCCAAAAGGGATTGGAGAGGCTGGAAGCAGAGGGATGTGGATGTGCAGGGGGAGGGAGCTATTAAGCATCAGTTTGTACAATTTGATTGGTGGACAGGTGAAGGAAATTGAAAGAATTTGTATTAGAATTTTGTAAATAAACTAGTTGTTTTTGTTATGTGCTATCGAGTCCCTTGTGACTCATAGAGAACCTATGTACAACAGCCCTAAAACCTGCTCTGTCCGTGCTGACCTCACTGTCTCTACCACACTCATTCCCATTACTCCAATCACTGAATCAATCCATCTTATCTTGGGTTTTACCCTCCTGTGCTGTCCCTCCCCTCTCCCAAACAAGATTCCGTTCTAAAAACTGATCCCTCCTAGCAACATGGCCAAAGTATGTCAGATGAAGCTTCAGAATCCTTGCCTCTAAGGCGCAGCCTGGTTCCACCTTCTCCAGCACAAACCCATTTGTTCTTGAAGTCCATGGTGTATTCAACACTCTTCTCTAGCACCACAGCTCAAAGTATGGCCAATTTTTAGAGAACTCTCTCCAAATGAATAAAAAGGAGTGAAAAAAGATTGTGACATTTTGATACATTTTGTCAGCCACTACCACTCTGTTTTTAGATTTTCATCTACTCACAGACAGAGCTAACACACCAAGACCACCTGAACCAGTCCTCTTCAAATTATCATCATGTCTCTAGAACGTACTGTACATAGACTGAAATGGTAAAATTAAAAACTTACATGCTGCTCATGGTTTATATATATTTTAGTTTTTATAGCTTAAGTCTCTTCGTATTCTATTACCACAGTAAAAGTGAGGTTGGATCACTGCTCTTGTGTAACTCTACTTTGATTTTGCAAGATTCTCCATGTTTATGGGACAAATGTAATACAGGACAAATTCTAACATATTAAGAATAACACGATTTTAACATTGTCTTTCACAAATCCCAAGGGGTAAAACGGAACTGTTTTTACTTGGTTTGGGTAAAACATTCTCCTAGGTCATATAGCCCTAGTCTGTCCACTTGCTGTACAGAGGTAACTTGTGGTTGCAGTGAATCTGAACACTGTGACACTGATGTGCCGAATGTGAGAATGGTTACCCATGGAGGACAGTGTTTGGTGGAGCTTCCTGGCTAAAACAAGCCTGGAAACAGAAGTGGCATCCACTTCCAAAATAGTTTGCCTCCGGAAACCCTATGAACCTGGAGAAAGGATGAAAGTTATACAAGGGTTCAGGTTTTTTTTGTTCATAGGGTCACTATAAATTGCCTACGACTCGACGACTCTTAACAAGACAACAACAGTAAATATATCCTTATTTAAAATTTCCCTTAAATGTTAAGTCAACAAAATAAAAAAAAAAATCCAGAGCTCCTGTTATCATAGAGTGTTTCTAGACTAATTTATCCAAATATTTTCTTGATACTTTTTCAGTTGGTTTATTCTTTAAAGATTTCAAAATAAAATATACAAAAATATCTAGAAATCCAGTCAGTTACTGTTGTGTCAATACTGAATCATGGTGACCACATATATTTAACAGTCAAACTCCATTTTTTTGGAAGTGGATCACTAGGCCTTTCTTTGAAGCACATCTTATAGGACTCATAGTCTAAAACCTTTAGTTAACAGCCAAATGCTTAATTATTTGTATCAGATGGGGGGAACAGCATATAGCAACAATAATTATGTTGTTTTTGTTGTTAGGTGCCATTGAGTCATAGACAACAAATAGCGACCCTATGAAAGAAAGACCTGAGCACTGTTCATAGAGTTCATCTGGAGGATTACCTTTAAAATAATAGACATATTTGTAAAATCACAGGATGAGGAACAGAGTAGGACCAGGAATGGGTAGTATGTAAAATGTACAGACCAGTACTATACCACCTAGAAAAATGTTTGACAAAATACAATTTGAACCAGACCTGAGGGCCACAAGCCCAAGAGCTTTTCAGGGCTTTAAGCCACCTCCTGCCTTAAACCCTAGGCCAAACCGCAGGGACCTCACTCCTGGGGTAAGAGCAGTTCTGCACATTAAACATAAGCCCAAAAAAGCAACAGGACCCAAAAAACTTGCAATTACTCAAGCACACGGACCAACATGTGCTGGCAGCAAGAAGCCACAGAGACCAGAGTGGAGTCATCCAGGAAATAATATATACATTTACTTTTCTTTGTTTGACATAAATTTGGTATTAATTTTTTATGATCTATAAAGTACAGATAATTGTACTTTGTTTTTGCCCTACGGGAGTTAGTTATCTGCAGAAAAGAACATTAACATGTCATTTCCATTATTACACAGGATGAGGTCATGTTAAGTCAGGAACTATGAAAATGCCTCTTTTTGAGGAGAAATTTAAATATTGCTAAAATGAAGAGAGAGACAGAAGAAGCTTTAGGCAGTCAGGTGGAGTGAAATAGAGCATATGTTTCCATCTCAGACAGCTTTGTAAAATCACAAGATGAGGAGCAGAGTAGGACCAGGAATGGTTAGTATATAAAAAAAGAGTTTATGATGAGTGAGGACAGAATGGTCAGGTCTGGGTGGGGTGACTCTAGGCTCATTTAACTTATTCTTAAAGGGAAACTTGGAAAAATAAGCTGCATACATTGGCCATAATAAACAAAAGCAAGGATTGTTCTTATGGTGACTTATTGCTTTGAAAGAATAGCCAGACAATCAAGTTTTAAAAAACTAAAACAAACCAGCCATTGAAAACACCAAGGGGCATAGTTTCACTCTGACACACATGTCATAATGAAGCAGAATCCAAGCCATGAAAATTGAAGTATTCCCTGGGAATATTGCTCTTAGTAGAAAAGGAAAGTATAGTGGTCTGTGTAAAGCCACGTTCCTCTTGGTGGTTCAAATCCACTAGTAACTGTGGCAAAATAATGGGCAATCTTCTTCTGTGTGATATAAAAACCTTAGAAACCCAGGGGAGGGTAATCTCGGAGCTGGCTTCAACTCAATGGCTGTGAGATCTGAAATCTGATCAAATTACAGGATAAGATTGTGTCAGATAAATAAAGAAGTGTGCAATTATTGAAGCACAACACTTTTAAAATTTAATATTATTTTAAAGATAAGCCTCCAGATGAAAAATTGAGATTGTGCCATTTACTGTTTGAGTGGCATAGATTCCATTTAAAATAGTGTCCCAGTACTGTCATGAGACTCAAGTGAGATGACATGGATGTGTTGTACACCACAAATGATATCAAATAAGAAAGGTATAATTATAGGAGATATTTTCAAAGAAATGATAGGCTTTGGCATTGCACTGTGTGCAGAGTGTAAAAGATGAGTCAGAATTTAGTCATTAACACATTATGTTCTCTTTTGGCTGTAAGCACTTATGGGATTCTATAATTGAAGATGATTAACATTAGTTTGAACATTAAGAGGCATATTGGCAAAACAATTTTTTTATGTTGGCCTTTTGTACTGTAACTTTTAAGCATTCCAAAGCTGGAAAGAAATTTTTGAACTCATTTTGTTTCTGTGTCATTTATTTAGCACAAATGTCATCAGATCAATTATATATATATTTTTTTTTTTTACTTTCTGATCAGTGTGGTACTGGAATAAAGAACTTTATTTCTTGTGAAGACTTTAATCTCTCTCCTTTTCTGTATCATTTATGGATTTTTTTTTCACCATTACTTTGCTTTTGAGGGCCTTGTACAGGGAGTTTATTTTTGTCATGGTGTTCAATAGAATTATCACATAGTTCTTGTCTCACACTTATCATTACAAAACAACTGCAGGCTCTGTACTTCTGTTACTCGGAGGAACCTTGGATAAAACTTTCCAATCTGTAGCTTAAGACTTTGACACTAAAATAGCCTACTTGCAAATATAATGAATGGTGATAACATCATAATGATGCCTTTTGAAATATAATTTCTAAACATTGCATAGCTGGGAAAGACATCTTTATGAAAGATATTTAAAATCAATCTAAAATATATTTCCAAGTAGGAATAAAAAAAGAATTAAACAAAGAAATAAGAAAAAAGATAGAATCACACCTGTAAGCTAGAGAGACTGACGTTACAATCTGTCTGCACTTCCGGGAAAACTGTATTTAACATGCCAGGTTCAAAACTCTTCTGCACCTGCCTATCTTATTATTAAAACTTTATAATATCCTTCCTGAAGGTTGTTATTATGTGCTTTCAAGTCACCTGAGACTTATAGCAACCCTATATACAGCAGCTCTGACACCTGCTCTGAAGTCAGTCTCACTGACTCCCACACATTGCTCAAGTTACTATATCAATCCATATCATCTGGGGTCTTCCTCTCATGCTTTGCCTCTCTCCAATGCCCTTCTCCAATGCCCTTCTCCAATGATCATGTGCCAAAAGTATGTGAAACTGAGCTTCAAAATTCTTGCCTCTAAGGAAAAACTTGGCTTCACCTTCTCCAAGACAGATCTATTTGTTTTCTTGGTGGTCCATCATATGTGCAAGACTCTAGCACCACAGCTCAAAGGCATTGATTCTTCTTTTGTCATCTTCAGTCATTGTTCAGCTCTCTGATGCACACATAGCAAGTAATTTTGAAGATCATGGCCTGAATCAGGGACATCTCAGTCTCTAGATTGACATCATTGCTTTTCAGTACTCTGGAGAGGTCCCTGACAGCAGATTTTCTCAGTTCAATTAGTCATTTGATTTCCTGATTGCAGGTGCTAAGAGGCTTAGTTATGGAGCTGAGGAAGCTGTAATTATTAACAATTTCAATCTCTTTTCCGTCCATCATTGCTGCCGTTTGGCTCAGTGGTGAGAACTTTGTCTTCTTGATGCTGAGCTTCAATCCATATTAAAGATTACAGTCCTTGACTTTCTTCAGCAAGTACTTCAGGCCTCTTCAGTTTCAGCAAGCAAGGTTGTGTCGTCTGCATACCACAGGTTGCTGAAGAATCTTCCTCCAATCCCGATGCCACATTTCCTCCTTATATAGCCCAGCCTTCTGAATGATCTGTTCAATATAGACTGAAAGGTAAAAGGGAAGTAGAAGGTTCTCATGACAACTTTTGGTATCTGTGGCACCCATTAACATCTAGAAATACATTCTGCCAGCATCATCACAAGCCAAAAACAGGATAGCTTTTAAGACAAAGATGATGTAGTAATCAAGTATGTCTACTTAAAATGCATAGTCTACCATGTAAATTTCTTATACTTCTGCACTATTTTAATGAGCTAGTCATGTTGAGTCCTCTACTTGGATGTGACTGGGTTATTGTGGTTTTTGTTATTGTTATTTTAATGTTTATGGAGGCAAAAGTGATACTAGGAAAAACCTTTGTCAACTAGCAACATCAGTGGTGTTTCCTAGAGTTCTCATTGAAACTACCAGAGAAAAGAATACTTAAGTTGGGAATTTAAAAATAACTCTTAGATATTAAATGAAAGAAATAAAATCCATCTGGCCATGGTATACTCTAAACCAGAACTCAAAAAGACAAGCCTATTTGTCTTTACTCAAAGATCATTCTTATTGCAATTCAGTTTTGACAGATTGATAGATAATCCTTAAGTGAGTTTTCAGAGAGCCTAAATCTCACACAAGGAGATGGCTATCTTTTCCCTGAAGAATCACTGGTCAATTCCCACCACCAGAGTGTTGCCACTTTTGGGTTAGCAGCATTACTTCCCACAGACTAGGCCACCAGAACTTCTTTTTTCATGTTAGTTGCTATTGTTAGGTGCCATTGAATCAAGTATGACTCAGTGACTCTGTGAACAACTGTCCTATGCCATGCCATGTTGTTGTGTACCACTGAGTTGGAATAAGCCTATAGCCAACCCTCAAATGAGTTTTCAGAGGCAGTTGATTGCTCAGTAGGAGATTGCCTATCCTTTGTCATCAGAGCAATTGATGAACTCTAACTGATTGCCACATTGGTATTGCAGTGCAACTTCTTGCCACTAGGACAATGGAGCTACCATACATGTTGTTGTTATGTGCCATAGAGTCATAGCAACCCTATGTGCAACAGCTCTGATCCCTCCTCTATCCTGAGCCAACCTCATCATCTCAGACACACCTAACCCCATTACTACAGTCACTGAGTCAATCCATCTCATTGAGGAACTTCCCCTCCTGCACTGTGCCTCCACCCTTCCAAGCATAATGTCCCTCTCAAAGAACTGGTCCCTCCTTACAGCATGCATAGCTATATTTAAATATCTTGTTCTTCTGTTTATCACAAGTATTTGCTCAAGAAGTTTCTACTTTTTCAATATATTGGTAAAACACTTCTACTTTCCATGCCTGAAATCATTCTAATAAATCCCATTATAATAAATATGCTTGCTTCTTCAAATCTAAAAATATATTCTCTTCTTTTTGTCTATGCATTCAGAGAACATCTACCATTCACTATATTAAATTCTATATGTAGATTATATTAAGTAATAATTCTAGATAAGCATTTAATAAAATGGGGACAAGATAGAGTGGAAAGATTTAAGGGAGACTATTATATTATTGTCAATATTTTAATTGTTGAACAATGGCTGTCCATTTTTTAAAAAAACCCAAAACTTCAAGGTAGTTCAATATGTGGTCTGAAAAATAATGCATTCAAATTTTGTAAATGTTGTTGTTGTTAAGTGCCAATGAGTCATAGGCGACTGATAGCGACCTTATGAATGAAAGTTCTGGACACCTGTATAACTTTCGTCCTTTCTCCAGGTTCATAGGGTTTCCAGAGGCAAGCAGTTATGGAAGTGGATGTCACTCCTGCTTCCAAGCTTGTTTTAATCGGGGAGCTCCACTGAACACTGTCCACCATGGGTAACCATTCTCATATTTGACTCATCAGTGTCACAGTGTTCGGCTTCACAGCAACCATGAGTTACCTCTGGACAGCAAGTGGACATACCAGGTTTACATGACCTTGGAGAATGTTCCACGAAAAACAATTAAAGGCAGCCCTGAGGGCTGCAGAGGAGAGTCACCCACCTTTGGCTTGACAGCATGACTTTCTGTCTGCTAGGCCAACTGCACCCTCTCTCTCTCTGCTGTTGTTGTTAAGTGCCATCGAGTGGTAGGCTAGTCATAGAGACCCTATGAACGAAAGTCCTGGATACCTGAATAATTTTTATTCTTTCTCCAGGATCAGGGCTGCCCACCCACCTTTGAAGGGCAAAAAGAACAGTAACACACAACAAAAAAGACCCCAGAAACTTCCCTTGCCTGACCACCACCAAAAGGAGCTGCCATGGAGAAGCCAGCCATCCCACCAGTACAGAGATAGAGATAGAGAGAGATAGATATAGATATAGATGTATATATGGATGTATATAAGGAGATATATATACACACACATCCACTTCCATTATATATATATATACTTAATGAGGTCTGGAGTCTTAGTCAATAAGAAGTCAGTGATAGACAGTGCTTCCAACTCAAAGGTGGGCAATTCAAATCCACCAATTGCTCCATAGGAGAAAGATAGACATTATTCTCTTGAATCAGTATAATTTATATTCTCTAGAAATTCCTCTAGAGGGACAGTTATAATTCGTTTACATCTTGATAGCAATGAGGAAAGAGATGAGTGTCATAGTTGTTTGTGTGTGTGTGTGTGTGTGTGTGTGTGTGTGTGTGTGTGCTTCTAGCATTCTTTGCTTTCGGCTAAGTTGCATCTGACTTCAATGATATTCATGGTGCCATCACTTCTTTTAAATGCAGCTTGAACGTCTGTCACTGCTCTGTCAATGTACTGTTCTAGCCAATTTTTTTATGATTTTCAGGAATATTTTGCTTGCAAATGATATTGTTTGATACTTTCTGTATTCTATTGTATCACCATCCATGAGAAAGTGAACAGATATGAATTTCTTCCAGTCATTTGACAAAATAGCTGTGCTCCAAATTTCCTAGCATGAAATATCGAGTATATCCAGGATTGTATCTGTTAGTAGAAACATGTCAGTTGATATCCTGCTTATTCCTGGGACAATATATTCTGCCAATGCCATCAGTTCACCTTGAACTTCTTTTTTATTTCCATTGGTTGTTGTTCTTAATAGTACTTCCTGAACTTTTTAAGTGTCAACCAATTCTTTCTGGAATATTCTATGTATTCCTTCCACATCATTTTTTTGGTTAAATGTCTGTTGGTTTGCGTATAATCATTCATATACATCATGTTTTGTACACATACTTTGTGTTTTATGTAATCCTTCATACGCATAATATTTTATATCATTAATTTCCATGGCTCTATGCCTATAATCATCCTCTCATGTCAAGCTCCCGTTGAATCTTTCCCATGACTTCATCATCCCTCCCTCTACTAACCTCTGATATCCCAGTGATATTTTTCCCCTTCATCTTCCACCACCTTCCTTATTTCTTTTCTCTTTGAAACATTTTCATTTGTACATATCTTACTTAGTTATCCTCTTATTTTCACAATATTGGCCTTAGGCAATATTTGTCTTTGTTCTGGTGAGGTATTTCACCAGTTAAAAGCTCCCTAGGATCTCCCAACATAGAACATTTTATAAAATTGTTACTTTTTACTGCTGCATAGTATTCCTTTGTGTGAAGGCACCTCAACTTCTCAATGCTTTAATTTGTCGATGGGTATTTGGGTTGCTTCCATTTTCTTGCTATTGTGGAAAAACACTCCTATAAAAGAGGCACACAAATGCATGTCCATATCCCAATTCTTATTTCCATGAGCTATATTAAGCTTCTTAAGGAAATACCAAATTACCTTCCATAGAGATTGTACCATTTCAAATTCCTACCAGTAGTGCATACGAGCCACAATCTTTCCACATCCTCTCTAATATTTGTTGCTAACTGTTTAGTTGAACTAAGTTACTTATTCTGGAGTGAGGTGGTATCTCATGGTTTTTATTTTCATCTTTCTTTCTTCTAGTGATTTTGTGCATTTTTTCTATCCAAATGTCCTCCTTTGGGAGGAGTCTTTTCATGTCTTTGCCCATTTTGTGACTAGATTATCGGTGTTTTCTTCTGGAGACCTTGCAGTTTTCTTTAAGCTTTGGTTATGAAACCCTCATCTGAAATATCACTGCCAAAAGCTTTCTTCGAAATCTGTAGGGTTTCTTTTTGCTGTACTGGAGCAAGTTTTGATGCATACAAAAATTTGAATTTGCAAAGATCACATTTGTCACTACCATCTCCTCCAGGTTGTAAATTTTTGGCTATGTTTGCAAGCCAAAATAAGCTGTAGGACATTTATGGAGTTTGTATTTCAAAATCATTTTTCTGGTGTGGATGATTGGTATGTAGATGAGAGATGACTGGTGTTTTGGATAAGTCAACCTGAGAATGGAGTATATTGGCTTATCCACAAAGATACTTGCTATCTATTATTCCACAACAAGATTGGCCAGTCTCGACAATCAACAAGAAGATTGGCTATTTTCTCCAATAAATTGTACAGCTCTAGCTGTAAAGATAGAATCCTCCCCAACTAGAGATGAGGAAATAGACTTTTCCCACCCTGATGAAGAGGAAGCAGGAAAATGTAGGGTACACTTTAAGACATAGCGCAGCCAGGACTAAACTGGAGAATTGACATGACATGGGATTTTAGGTGGAGGAGGAAGCCAATATTGGCAGAGCTGAGAACCTGAGAACATCACGAGGTTCAAAGTTTAGTTGCCAATGTGCACATTTCTGTAATTGCCTAGACTTTATTCTATTACAAATTTGAATTATAGCATTTTGACTTCCCCAATAAGGTTATGTTTGGTCTGTGAGCAATCACACTGGATTTTGGATCCACGAAAGCAGTAAGATTGGTTTTGAGATGAGTAGAAGGAAGCATGGGAATGTGGGGAACATGTCTGACCTTATAGGAATTGGTTTTGTGTTACTGATGCCATGAAAAGGGAAAGATAACCTCTGTGAAACTGATAAAGGAAAGATACAGCTATCCCCGTGTGTTCTTTGCTCTTTTTCACCAGGACTTCTAATTTTGTCCTCATTTTGTCTCATATAACCTTTATGGTTTGGGGTTTTATCCTTAGGTCTCTAGTCCACTTTGAGTTGGATTTTGTGTATGGTCTGAAATGTGTGCCCTATTTCAATTTTCTGAGGGTCAATATCAAGTTCTGCCAGTAGCATTTGTTAAAGAGACTGCCATTTCCCCATTTAATGAATTTTATTGCCTCGTCTAATATTAGTTGACCATAGGTTGCTGAGTTGACTCTATCCCAGTCTCGATTGTACTTCATTAATCTATCTATGTCTCTTGCACCAATGCCATTTTGTTTTTACTACAATGACCATGTAGTAGGATTTGAGATAAGAAAATAAAATGCCTCAAGCTTCATGTTTGTTTTTCAAAAGAGCTTTGCTTATTTTGAGCCTTCTACCATATTTTTTTGATGATTCTGAATCAATAAAAATTTTGCCCATTGCAACACTCAGTATAACAACTTGAGGTTTGAATTTGTTTTCTAATTCTTTTGCTTGAAAAATGCTGAGCAAGTTCTTCCCTCTTCATTCTTCCATTCTAGTTCTTTGCAGGTGCTTTTATAGTACTTTGATTTGTCTTCTTGAGATTCCCTTTGAAATCTATTAATCTCTTTTACTTCTACATTTCTAACTTTTGTTTTAGCTTCTAGTACAACTTTCAGAGTTTCTTCTCTAGTATATTTTGGTCTTTTCTTCTTCCTCTGTCTTTGTAATGACCTTGTGCTGTCTTCATGGCTAATGTATTTGATGCCATTCCATAAATCATGTGGTCTTTGGTCATTAGTGTTCACTGTCTCAAGCAGGATATGATTTTTAACTTGGGTGAGAGAGACTGAAGGTTGTATTTTTGGGTTTTGTGGGCTAGTTTTAATTTTCCTAATGTCCAGTTTAAACTTGCACATGAGTACTTGATGGTCTGTCCCACAGTCAGCAACTTCTTTAATTTTGACTACTGATACTGAGTTTCTGAAATCAATCTCTCCACATATGTGCTCTATCTGATATTTTTACAGTCTATCAGGTAAGGTCCCTGTGTAACGTTTCTGTTTGTGTTTTTGAGAAAAGGTATTTGTGTTTAATAAATGATTGAGCCTACAAAATTCAAATATTCTGAATTTTTGTCACATATCTCTCTTTTTCTTTTTTTGCCTCATTTCTATCACCAACACAGTACTTTCTAACTACTAGTCCTTCCTCATTACTTCCAACATTTGCATTCCAGTTACTAACAATTTTTTTTGGGTTTCCTCTTTTGCGCTAATCCACTATTTTTCATTTTCCCGTTATTATTTTTAATGAAAGTTTACAGATATTTTGGATTTCCATTCATTCATTGTTGCACTTTTCTCCCTGTCCACTGCTCCCCTCCCCCATTCATTCTTCTCTTTTAAAAGTAAAAGAAAAATTCTTTCATTGTTATAAAATCCTTTCCTCCAAGTTTACTCCACTATGTAGCCTTCGTTCTGAGCTCCTGTCATGGCAATAACACCTAATAATATATCCCTTTTAAACAGTTCTCTCCCTCATCTGTTTCAATGCAGTGTACGTAATTTATCCCATCTTTCTCAGTCTACTCCCCAACCTCGATGTCAGTCCAATTTTACAAGTGGCACTATGCACTATTTGTCCTTTTGTAATTGAGATAAGTCACTCAGCATAATGTCTTCCATTATCACCCATTTTGAATAATATTCAATGAGTCCCATGTTTTTCAATACAGTGTAGTATTCCATTGTGTGAATATACTATAGCTTCTCTATCCATTCATTTGTTGATGGGCACTTGGGTTGTATCCAACTCATTGCTATTGTGAACAAAGCTTCCATAAGCATGGGTGTGCATATATCTGCTTGTGCGGCAGTTCTAGTTTCTTCGGGTATATTCTCAGTAGTGGAATTACTGGGTCAAATGGTATTTCTATTTGCAATTTTTTGAGAAAATACCATACTGCATTCCATAGTGGTTGCACATTTTACACTCCCACCAACAGTGAAGATGGGTTCTAAATTCTCCACAACTACACACACACACACACACACACCAACAAAAAAAACAAAAAAAAATAAAAAAACCAACTCAAAATGGATCATGGACCTAGGTCCAAAACCAAGGACTATAAACTTCAATAAAGAAAAGCTTGGAAGAACTATGGTAGAAGTCTTAATCCACAACTTAAACAGTCTTCCAAACATCCTGAAAAATCTACAACCAGGAGAGGATAAAATAGATGAATGGGACCTTCAAAGAATCAAGTCCTATGCACATTCAAAATCTTCTCCAACAGGGTATAAGGGAAGCCAGACTGGGAAAAAATATTTGGTAATGACATGTCGGATAAGGAACTTAAATATAGAATGTATAAAAACCTAACGATTTTCAATGCATCTTGATTAAATATTTTGTCATTTTTTATTTGTAAAAATTAGTAAAAATCCTTAATTTTTGCCTCTTTGGCTTTAATAGTTTGGTAGGAAATAGTACATTGAGAGATAACTGCTTGAAGAGTTTAGAAGTGGCCATGGCACAAGGGATATCCTTGCTGATATCAGGTCCTTCCTGAAAATAACGAGTACCAGAGGATTATATTTCTATATGTGCTTCATTGAGTATGCAAAGACATTTAACTCTATGGATAATAAGAAATAAACCATGGCAAACATTGAGAAGAATGGGAATTCCAGAGCAATTATTTATGTTTATACAAAACCAGTATCTAGACCGAGAAACTATTGTCCAAACAGAGCAAGGGAACACTGCATAGTTTAAAATTAGGAAAGTTGTACATCAGGGTTATATCCATTTCCCATATCTATTCAATATGTATATGGCACAAATCATTTGAGAAGCTGGACTATGTGAAGAAGAATGTGGCCTCAGAATCACAGGAAGACTCATATAGAACCTGCGTTATGCAGATGACACAATCTTCCTTGTTGATAGTGAGGAGGACTTGAAATAGTCACTGTAAGGGATCAAAGACTATAGCCTTCAGTATGGGTTGTATTTCAACATAAAGAAGAAAATCCTTACTACTGGACCAATAAGCAACATCATAATACATGGAGAAATGAATGAAATTGTCAATGATTTGACATTACTTGCATCCACAATTAACGCCCTGTAATCTGTGACTCAAAGCTACCTTACATAAAGCAATTCTTCTGAAATCTGCACTATCTTAAGCCAGTCTCACTGACTCCTAGGCTCTTACACACATCGCCCCAGTTACTGTAGAAATCTATTTCTTCTGAGGTCTTCCTCTCCTGCGCTGTCTCTCTACCCTTCTGAGATGATGCTCTTCTCCAAGGACCTGTTCCTCCTGGCCATATGCCCAGAATATGTGAGACGGAACTTAAAAATCCTAGCCTCCAAGGACTTGGTTTCACCCTCTCTAAGACAGAGCTATTTAATTATTTATTATATCTTCTTCAGCACCACAATTTGAAGGCCTTGATTCTCCTTTCATCTTTAGACATTGTCTACCTCTCTGATGTATAGCAAATAACTGTGAAGACCATGGTCTGCATCAAGTGCATCTTAGTCTCTGGACTGACATTATTGCTTTTCAGTACTCTGGAGAGATCCCTGACAATAGATTTTCGTAGTGCAGTTCATCTTTTGATTTCTTGACTGTTAGTGCCAAGAATGTTGATTGTGGATTCAAGCAATCTGTAATTGTTAACAATGTCAAACTCTTCTTCATCCCTCATGATGCTGCCAATTGGCCAGGTGAAGAGAATCTTTGTTTTCTTGATGTTGAGCTTCAATCAATTTTGAAGACTACAGTCTTTGACCTTCTGTAACAAGCACTTCAGATTTTAAATAATATATATATATATAAAACATGGAAGATTCTGTATAATGTTAAAATACTACCTAATGTGGAAGAATCTATAGTGCACTAAGCTAAGCTGCGTAAGGACATGTACTGCATAAGATCACTGCTGTGAACACTGGATAATAACTGAGCAAGTTATGTATGAATGTTCAAAAGAGAAAGGGGAGAAGTGGAATCAGAAAGATTGGAAGGGGGAAAAATCACTGGGATACCACATGGGAATTTTGTGAGGGAGGGGAATGAAGGAATGAAATATGTTCAATGGAGACTTATAAAGATAAGGTTATAATAGACAAAGATCAATGATATATAATATTTATTAATATAAAAATATAAGAGAATTTATTGAAACCCAATATATGTGAATAAATGTATAAAACATAAAGTACATGTATGAAACATGATGTAAATGAACGGAATCAAGTGACTAAAATTTTTTTGGGATAAGAAAACATATCAAGGTTTAATATGTAAAATATGTAGAAAAATTCTACAACTTAATGGTTAAAATACAATTGTTGTTGTTGTTTGTTGTTATGTGCCGTCGTCTTAAAATACAATTAAGACTATCAAAATGTGGCCAAATAACGTGAACAGACAATGCACTGAAAAAGATATTCAAATGTGTCAACAGGTGCCTGGAAAAATGGTCAACATCATTAGCTACCAAAAAAATAGAAATTAGAATAACAATGATATAATATTTTAATCCCAGTTGGATGGCCAAAATGAACTTTAGTGACTAAATAGGTAAAGTGTTTGTTACTAAGAAAGCTACTAGTGGATTGGCTGCTCCATAAATGAAAATGTGTCAACCTTCTTTCATGTTTCAATGTTGTAATCTTAGAAATGCTATGGGAAATTTTACCATTGTTTATGGGATGATATATCAGAATAGACTCACTGGCAATTTGTTTGAGGTTTTGAATTAGAATGACCAGAATTTAAAAAAAAGAAAGAAAATAAAACGGAAACCTGTGAAATAAATATTACAGAGTATCTGGAGAAATTGGAATTCTCAAACATTGTTGCAAATGCAGCCATTGTGAAAAACAGTCTGCAGATTCCTCAAAAACTTAGAGATAGAGTTGTCATAGGCTGCATATGATAAAATAATTTTACTCCTGTTTACATTTACCAAAAGTTTAATAGAGTTTAAAGGTACAGATGTATATAAATCTATATCCACAACAATAATATTTACAAGAACCAATTAATGGAAATCACTTAAGTTCCAATCCAGAGATGAATAGGTCTATGAAATGTGGTACATAAATAAAATGGAAACAGTTGGTAGGTGCTGTTCAGTCAAATACAACTCACAGACACACTATGAACACAAAATATGAACCCTATTCTATCCTGTGCCACCCTCACACTTCCCAACATAAAACTACTCACCAATAAAGTGAGTCCCCAAAACAATGTGCAGTGTGGGTGATTGTGCAGGACATTATCTTGATTGAAATAAGTCAATTACAACCACAAAGCACCCAAAAGCATATGTTCTCACTTTGATGAATTGACATTAATGAGTGAAATAATAAATATATATGTATAAAGTAATATATGGAAGGAGTGGTATCCACTTCCACAATAGCTTCCCTCCGGAAATCATATGAACCTGGAGAGATGATGAAAGGCACCCAAGCATCGAGGACTCTCCTTCATAGGGTTGCTATGAATCTCCTGTGACTCCTCGGCACTTAACAACAACAACAACGACAACAACAGCAAAGTAATATGGCCTAGTGGCAATAAGCTGCACTGCAATCCCAAAGGAATGTGGTTTGATTCCACCAGAGGCTTCATGGAAGAAGGATGGGCAATTTCCTTCCCATGTTATTAACTGCCTCTGAAAACCTGGCAGAGAATCAGTTATGGATTGATTCTGACTCAACAGCACACAACAACAACTATGTATATAGTTGTTGTTGTTTGTTGTCAAGTTGAGCACGACTCATAGCGACCCTATGAACAAAAGGCTTTGAAGCTTTTCAAAGCTATTGTCATTTATCAAAGTTTGTTGAGTTTCCAAAAGCATGTTGTTGCTTAGAAAGTGGATGCCATTCCTGCTTCCAAATACACACACACACACACACACACACACACACACACACACACACACGTATGCTTATATATGTATATATTTGTGTGTGTATATATGGGTGTGTATA
>NW_006399796.1:2374566-2376670 GCF_000299155.1 Elephantulus edwardii
CTCTATGAGGTGGATTGATTCAATGACTGGGGTAACAGTCAGAGACAGTGAGATTGGCACAGGGCAGAACAGGGCTTAGGGCTGTTGTCCAGAGGATCCCTGTGAGTTGCGGGCGACTCGACAGCACATAACAACAAGAATAACAATGTGTGTGTGTGTGTGTGTGTGTGTGTATTTGTTAGTAATTTCTAGAGCAGATGAGTGGGAAATAGGGATTCACTCTTCAGATAATTGTTGTTTGGTGCCATTGAGTCAACTCCAAGCCATAGTGACAAAATAAAACACTACCTGATTTTATGCCATCCTCACAATCACGATTATGCTTGAGCTCACAATGTAGCCACTTTATCAATCTATATCGTTGAGGTTCTACCTCTTTTTTCGAATCCTCTCTTTTACCAAGTATTTATCCAGACACTGGTAGTTCTTGATAACATGCTCAAAACATGTGAGATGCTATTCTCACTTGTAAGGAATATTCTGTGTTTCTCACAAAACAAAATTGTTTGTTCTTTTGGAAATTTATAGTCTGTTCAGTATTCTTTCCCAAGACCACAATTCAGAGACATTAACTATTCTTTGATTTTCCTTTTGCATTGCCTGGTTTTCACATGCTAAGACTTGGGTGAGGCCCACCTAAAATGACATCTTTACATTTAACATTTTATTTTGAACATAAAGTATACATTTGTCCACTAAAATAAAAAAGTAAAAGTTAAAAAAATTAAAAAATGCAACCTTTAAAGAAACTTTCTTTACTTAAGAAAAAAGAATAAGGGACTTTGGTAGTTTGATAATTGGAAGGAAAGACATCAGAGGAGTAAGAGACTGTAGTAGAGAAACAAAAATTGAGTACGATTATTTTCTTGATACATGAAATGATATTACAGAATTTAATGTCTTGAGAAAATAGCAGTACATCAAGAAGGAAAAATGTGAAGTCTTATCATAGGGAAGACGAGATTGTCCAAAATATCTTTTTTAAAAATAAGAATATATACAAACTTTGGAAATAAACAAGTATATTGTAGCGTTGTTATGTGCCATCAAGTTACTAGCAACTCATAGCGACCCTATGCACAAGATCATGTGCCAACCTAACCATCTCAAACACAGTCATTCCCACCACTCCAGTCTCATTAAATGTCTTCCTCTACTGCGCCGCCCGTCCACTCTGATAAACATGATGTCCCTTTCCAAGGACCAGTCCCTCCTTGCAACATGCCTGAAGTATGTCAGACGATGCTTCAGAATCTATTCTGGCTTCACCCTCTCCAGGACAAACCTGTTTGTTCTCCTAGCAGTCCATGGTATATTCAACACTTTTCTCCAGCACCACAGCTCAAAGACATCAATTCTCTTTCTATCATCCGTATTCACTCTCCAACTCTCCGATGCATAGCACATAATGGTGAAGACTACAGCCTGGATAAAGTGCACCTTAGTCTCCAGCCTGACATTGTTGCTCTTCAGTACTCTTGAGAGGTCCCTCACAGCTGACTTTCCCAATGCAATTCATCTCCTGATTTCCTGGCTGCTGTTACTGAGAGTGTTGACTGTGGAGCCAAGTAAACGTTATGTTGACTATCTCAATCTCTTCATCATCCACACTGATGCTGCCACTGATGGCCTAGTGGTGAGAATCTTTCTTTCCTTGATGTTGAGCTTCAATCCATATAGGAGGCTGCAGTCCTTGACCTTCTGCAGCAAGCAATTCAGGTCCTCCTCAGTTTCAGCAAGCATGGTTGTGTAATCCACATAAAGCAGGTTGTTGATGACTCTTCCACAAATCCTGATGCCACGTTCTTCCTTGTACAGCCCAGTGTCTCAGATGATCTGTTCTACATACAGATTGAAAAAGGACTGAAAGACTGAAGGACCCCTTCTTGATTTTGAAGCAGGTAGAGTCTCCTTGCTCTGTTCTGATGACTGCTTCTTGATCCCAGTAAGGGTTTCGCTTTAGCACAATCAAATGTTCTGGGACTCTTGTTCTTCTCAGAGTCAGCCATAGCTTGTTGTGATCCACACAGTCAAAAGCCTTTGCAAAGTCAATGAAGCACAGGTAGACATTCTTCTGGTATTCTTTGCTTTCTGCCAAGATCCA
>NW_006399796.1:2377396-2389240 GCF_000299155.1 Elephantulus edwardii
TGTTAACAATCTCAATCTCTTCACCATCCATCTTGATGCTGCCAATTGGGCCAGTGGTGAGAATCTTTGTCTTCTTGACACTCAGCCTCAATCCATATTGAAGGCTGCAGTCCTTGACCCTCTGTAGCAAGTGCTTCAGGTCCTCTTCAGTTTCATCAAGCAGGCTTGTGTCATCTGCATAACACAGATTGTTGATAGATCTTCCACCAATCCTGACATCACACTTCTCCTCATAGAGTCCAGCCTCCCAGATAATCTGTTCTGCATACAGGTTGAAAAGGTATGGAGACAGGACACATCCCTGGCATACACCTTTCCCAATTTGGAACCATGCAGTGTTTCCTTGCTCTGTTCTGACCACTGCCTCATGGTCTAAGTATAGGTTTCGCATTAGAATGATCAAGTGTTTTGGGATTCCTATTCTTCTCAGAGTCAGCCACAGTTTGTTATGATCCACACAGTCAAACACTTTTACATAATCAATGAAACACAGATAGATAGACATTCTTCTGGTATTCCTTGCTTTCAGCTAAGATCCATCTAACATCAGGTACAATATTCATAGGACCACGACCCCTTCTAAACCCAGCCTGGACTTCTGGCAGTTCTCTGTTTATGTACTGTTCCAGTCGCTTTTGGATAATCTTCAGTAGAATCTTGCTTGCATGTGAATTCAATGATATTGTTCTGTAGTTTCCACACTCTGTTGAGTCACCCTTCTTTGGGATGGGAACAATTATAGATCTTCCAGTCAGCTGGCCCAGTGGATGTTCTCCAGATTTCTTGGCACAACTTGGTGAGCACATCCACGGCAGCATCTGTTAGCTGAAATACGTCAATTGGTATACCATTTATTCCTGGGGCCTTATTTTTTGCCATTTCCTTCAAAGCAGCTTGAACTTCTTCCTTCATCACCATAGGCTCTTGCTCATATGTTCTTTAAAGTCCTCTGTATCTGCCAATTCCTTTCTGTATAATGACTCAGTATATTCATTCCATCTTCTTTTAATACTTCCTGGATCATTTAATATTCTGCCCAAAGCATCCTTGATTACAGCAACTCTAGATTTGAATTTGTTCTTCAGTTCCTTGAGCTTAAGAAATGCTGAGCGAGTTCGGCCCTTTTGATTTTCTGACTC
Source organism: Elephantulus edwardii (assembly GCF_000299155.1). Classification (NCBI taxonomy): domain Eukaryota; kingdom Metazoa; phylum Chordata; class Mammalia; order Macroscelidea; family Macroscelididae; genus Elephantulus; species Elephantulus edwardii. Next base: position 2,378,536 of record NW_006399796.1, read on the forward strand.
TAGCTCCTCGCACATTTCATTGTAGTATTTTGCTTTGTCATTCCAAGCAGCCTTTTGGAATCTTCTGTTCAGCTCTTTAGTATCTTGAATTCATTCTTCCTTGTACTTTGGCTTCTCTGCACTCCAGTGCAATCTTCAGAGTTTCTTCTGACATCCATTTTGGTCTTTTTTTCCCTCTTCTGTTTTTCTAATGACCGTTTGCACTCTTCCTGGATGATACACTTTACATCCTCCCACAACTCAGTTCATTCCACCTGTTGATATATAGAATATAAAAAATAAGGTCCTCAACTATTAAATTGCTTCTTCCACCCCCACCCCCCTTGATGCTATTTTCTGTTCCCTATGTAAATTTTCTGCAAAGCAATTCAACATACAGGGCATGGGTTTTCTTTTTGTGAAGCTTAACGTGGAGAGTTTGTGTTTTTCACCTTATCTAGTATGGAAAATCTAGTATCTACTATAATTTTTATGATAAGGAATCAAAACTAAAAATATTTTACTAAGGAAAAATTTCATTTATTGTCCTCAATTAATGACCGGTTTAAGGGAAATGGGAAAACTGTATTTTTGGTAGTTAAGATGAAGTTCTGAATATCTTTTCATACTGAGAAGCTTGTTTGTCCTTGATGTATAATTTGTAGTGTATTAGTTGTAGCAGAGATCAGTGTATTATAGTTTAAATTGTCCTGCATTTAGTGCATAGAAAACCTAGCCATCATTACAGTATTTATTTAATGGATAAATACTATTGCAAATAATAATCGTAAGTCTGTTTAGAAGTTGAGAATTTGTCCTAATAATCTATGTTTATATACATTTGTAAAAGTATTGAGATTTATACATAACTGAATAATGGTAGTTCATACTTAATGTGATGTTTTTCTTTATCTATTTAGTTATAAATGAGAGTTTCAGCTCACTCTCTCTATCTCATGCGCTCTAACTTAATCGTTCATTTCCACTGAAATTAACCTGACCCACTGCCACTGAATCAATGTTGGCTCACTGATCGTCTAATAGCTTTCTTAGGCTGTTGAGCTTTACAGAAAGAGAATGCTATATTTCTCCTGTGGTGAAGCTGGTGGATTTGAACTACTAGCCTTTGGAACAGTAGCAGAACTTGTATCACACTGCAGCACCAGTGTGTTAAGGAATAATGAAGTCCAGATTGTGCCCAGTTGCTTTCTGTTGTCACATAATTTAAAGGGCAAAGTTTGCTCCAAAATATTATTTGAATTAACGTCTCCTATATTATTATGCTTATGGTAGGTTAAGCAAAGGAATGAAATAAAATATATATTTCATCATAATATCCTTATTAGGAGAAACATAGGCAATTTCTTCCTGTGTGGTTTTTAGCTGTAGAACCTAGTGGAGGATCAGGTGTTCATTGATCTTAAATAATTATCAGCGAGTTTGTAATATCCTTATCCATAGAGTGCCAGAACTTCTGCTGTGTGTGTGCTCAGGGTCAATAGCATGGCTATTGTCATTAGGTGCCTTTGATTTAGAACTGACTCATAGCTGACCCTACATCAGGTTTTCAGAAGCTGTAAATCACAGTGGAGGAGATTGTATGTCTTTCTTCTATGGAGCAGCTGGTGGATTCTAAACAAATGCCTTTTGTTTGGTAGCACAATTCCTTACCATTAGACCACCAGATCTCCATAGATACTATATTTATTAGTGAAGGGAGCTCTGGTGGCATGGTGGCAAGAAGCTGTGCTGCAGTCTCATAGGCTAGTGGTTCAATTCCACCAGTTGCACTGAAGGGGAAAGGCAATCTCCTCCCATGTGATTAATTGCCTCTGGAAAGCCGCTGGAGTGTCAGCTTCGGGTTAGTTCTGATGTGACAGTACACAACAGTCAACAAAAACAGTGTTAAATATACTCAGAACAAATCATTAAGGAGGCTGGACTTTATGAGGAGGAATGTGGCATCAGGATTGGAGGAAGAGTCATTAACAACCTGTGCTACTCAGATGACACAACCTTGTTGAAACTGAGGAGGGCTGAAAGCATTTGCTACACAGAGGGTCATTGACTGTAGTCTGCAATATAGATTGAATCTCAGTAACAAGAACACAAAGATTCTCACCACTGGGCCCATTTTCAGAACTATGTAAATGAAGGATAAATTGAGATTGTTAACAATTCTAGCATTGTTGGTCCCACAATCAACACTCTTGGCACCAGCAGTCAGGAAATCAAAAGATGAATTGCACTGGGGAAAAATCTGCTGTCAGGAACCTCTCCAGAATGCTAAAGAATAAAAGCATGTCAGTTAGGGACCAAGGTTGCCTGATGCAGTCCAAAGTCTTTGCAATTGCCAGATTCTTTGCAATTGCCAAGCTCTTATGCTTCAGAGAACTGGACAATAACCAAAGACCAAAGAGAACATAAGAAGAATTGATGTCTTAGAACTATGGTACTGGAGAAGAATATGAAACATATCGTAGACTGATAACAAGAAAACTAACAGATCTGTCCTGTAGAGTGAAGCCAAGCTGCTTCTTGAAGGCAAGGTCTTATATACTTTGGGCATATTCCCAGGAGGCACTAATCCTTGGAGAAGGATATCATGCTTGGACAGGTGGGGGGACAACACGGGAGATGAATACCTCAGATAAGATGGATTGACACAATAACTAGGGTCATGAGAGGAGGTATGCCAGAGACAGTGAGATTGGCCTAGGACACAGCAGGGTTCAGAGCTATTGTGCATAGGGTCGCTATGAGTCATGATCAACTTGATGACACATAACAACAACAACAACAACAAATAGAATGTAATATAAACCACATTCATAGAAAACTTTTCCTTATAATTACTGTTTTTCATATTAAGACCATGAATGTTGATTGTGGATTCAAGTAAAATTTAATAATTGACACCTTCAATCTTTTATCCACCTGTTCTGATGTTTTCTACTGGTACAGTGGAGAGGTTTGCTTTTTTGTTTCTTTTCTTCTTGATGTTGAGATACAATCTATATTGAAGTCTGCAGTCTCTGATTTTCTTAGCAATGAAGTATCATAAGGATTCTTCACTTTCTGCAAGGAACACTGCATCATCTCTATAGCACAAGTTATTTATGAGTCCTCCTCTTATCCTGATGCTATATTCCTCTTTATAGATTCAGCTTCATAAATTATTTTCTCATAGTACAGAGACAGAATAGGAACAGAAGGATATATCCTTGACACAGGCCCTTCCTGATTTTAAACCATACATTGTTTCCTTGTTCCATTCAGGCAACATTTTCTTGACATATTTATAGATTTTACATGAGCATAATTCAGTGTTCTGGGGTTCCAGTTCTTTTCAATATTAGCCATAATTTACTATTATCCTCGTAGTTAAAGGCCTTTGCATAGTCAAAACACAAATGACAATCTTCTGGTATTATCTCTTTTCAGGCAGGATCTATCTTATATCCACAATGTTATTCCTGATGTCATGGCCTCTTGTAAACTATTTGAACTTTTGAAAGTTACCTGTCAATGTACTGTTCTGGCCATTTTTGGATGATCTTCAGCAATATTTTCTTGCATGTGATATTAAAGATATTGTTCTGTATATCCCCCCTTCAGTTGTGTCACCTTTTTTGGGAATGGGAACAGTATGGATCTCTTCCACCACTTACTATGTCAAGTGTATATAGGTTTGTCTGTTTATTATTTACTCTTATTAGTAAAAACCTTGTCTGTCAGTTGGCTGTACTTGTGTAACTTGTAGGTTGATGTGTTCCTGGAAGCTGTGTGCCACCACTCCTTCAAATATGAGAAGCGTCACCCAGGGTAGACAGATTGCAGCACAGCTCCTAGATTAAGACAGAGTAGGAAGAAAGATTGACCATATATTTCCAAAACAATGGGCCTTCAAAACCAAATGATTTAACACCTCACACTTGAGAACACATATAATCCTAACTTGTTGTTTTCCACCATTAAAATTATTTATTTTAAAGGAACTAATGTTTATCATATTGGGTTATCAAAGAAGTTATAAAAATTAAAAAGAATTTTGTCTAGAGAAGGGTAGGAGTAAATTGATAAACAATTTTGTTTTTAAGAGAAAATGTTAATAATCAAGTTTACTAAACAAGTAGTTTTAAAGACAATTGTGTTGTGCATGTGTATGTATGTTTATTTTGTGTTGTTTCTGTATATTGGTTGTGTATGTGTCTGTGAGTTTGTGTTTTTCTATTCAGAGAAGTTAGTCATGTGCTATGGTATGAGAGTTTAGGAGTTGTTGAAAAGATTGCTATAGGATTCGAAGGGTGGTAAACCGTTTTTGAAAATTAGTTTTTTAAATTGATCTTTGTAGGGAAAATGATTAAAGAAAATTATGGCAACAAATAATAATTGTAAATTCTGACACTTTCCTGCTAAAAAAAATGACTTTAAAGATTATTTTCTAGATTGTGCTATCCAATCCTAATTACTTTCCCATAAAACCTCAATTGTTGTTGTGTACTATGCAATCAGAAATGACCCATAAGCAGGTTTTCAGAGGCAGTAAATCACATGAGAGAAGAAGATTGCTCATCTTTCTGCTGTGGAGCAACTGGTTGGTTTGAACTGTGTGCCTTTAGGTTGGCAATGTAACTCTTTACCACTAGTCACCAGTCCTTTTTCATTTGTTAGAGACAGAAAGAAGATAATGGTGACAAAAAGAAGTGGGAGGACAGGAATATGGCTGGATGTCTTGTTGTTGTTGTTGCTAAGTGCCGTTGAGTCACAGGCGACTCATAGCGACCCTATGAAGGAGAGTCTTTGACGCTTGGGTGCCTTTCATCCTCTCTCCAGGTTCATAGGGTTTCCGGAGGATGCCACTCCTCTTTCCAAGCTTGTTTTAATCGGGGAGCTCCACCCCACTCTCTTTCCGCACAGGATAACCAACCATTAACGCATTTGACACATCAGTGTCACAGTATTCAGCCTCACAGCAAACATAAGTGACCTCGGGACGCCAACTTGTACAACAGGGCTATACGATCTAGAGGAATGTCTGACCAAAAGCAGTGAAAGACAGGCCCAAGGGCCATGGTTTAAAATTCTTGGTAACATCACTTTCTGTCCACTGGGCCAGGTGATCTCTCTATCTCTTTCTGTGGATGTCTTGTAGTAATATTTTATTTAATGGTCAATCTGTTATGAAATAGAAAGAAAATTAATATGGTAATTTATGGTTTCTCTGTAATGAAATTAATGTTATAATTATCAAAGCAAAGATAATTTCATTACAATATTTCCTATAAAATAAAAATAATTATTGTTCAATATATTTTTAGAGTTTTGCAACTCACTGTGGTTTGTGGAGTTTTTGTTCTTTTTTTTTTTACAATAAAAGGCAACTTGTAAGGTATAAAAAGCTATTTAATTGTATAAGTGCCTACTATTAAGCTTATAGTTTTAGAAATGAATATTATTTTGAGGATTTTAGACATCAACTTAGTCAAATAATTCAATCAAGAAAGGAAAGAAAATTAATATGGGCAACTAGAAATTCTGTCTGTCTTCCAAAAATCCACAAAAAGCATTGTTCAAACCCATAAAATAAGTTATATGTTATTAACATCATCATGATAAAGGAAAAGGTGAAGTTGTCAAGGATTTTATTTTGCTTGGATTCTTAGTCAAAGACAACAGAAGCTGAAGCCAATTGATGTATTTCAATTATGCATTGATGAAGAGTATTAAATAAAGAGTGAACTCCTAAACAATAAACAAGTTTATCTTGGAGTAAGTATAGCCATAATGATCCCTGGAAATAAGGTAGGAAAAACTTGTCTGACTTGCTTTGGACCTATTAGTCCCTTGAGAAGGACATTATTTTTCATAAAATAGAGTGTTAGTGAAAATATACCATATCCTCACTAAGATGAACTGACAAGGTGACTCTAACAATTGTTTTAAATGTAGAAATGATTGGGAAGATGGCAATAGTGTTTTATTCTGAGGTTTATGGAGTAACTATATGCTCAGAATTTTGAATAATGGTATTGGAGAACATTATTGAGTATGCATGGACTGACAAAAGAACAAACAAATCTATCTTGGAGGAAGTGCAACTTGGATGTCCTTTAGAAGAAAGCATGGTGAATCTCTGTCTTAAACACTTGAATGTGCTATGAGAAGGAGTTAGTCCTTGAAAAAACATGCCATGCTGTGAAAGAATAAGGATCAACTAAAAAGGGGAAGACCCTCAATAAAATGAATTGGCACAATGACTGTAAGAATGGGCTTATTCATAGCAGAATTTGAGAGAATGGTGCAATGGTTCAGAATAAGGCAAAATTTTGATCTAATACCTGTAGAGTTGCTGTGGTTTGTTGTTGACTCAATAACACCTAACAACGTAGACACCACTAGTCAAAACTGACTTAGCATCATTTAAAAACAACATATTATTGTTGTTATATACCGTCGAGTCAGAACCGACCCATGGCTGACCATCCAGCAGGTTTTCAGAGGCAGTGAATCACACAGGAGAGAATTGCCTATCCTGGAGAGTAGCTTGTGGATTTGAACCACACTGCTTTGGAATTATTATGAAATTTCTTAAAACTTTCTCTCAATAATATTTCTTGTTTTTAGCCCTTTCATAATTTTATTTCTTCTATTGCCAAGTTTTTGTTCATAGCATAGCTATGAGTCGTACTCGACTCGATGGCAATCGACAACAACAGTATTGCCAAGTAGTCACTGAGTTTCAATGTTTTTGTAAATAAAATAGTTCTTACATTTTCGTGTATTTGTAACTGAAATGTAAAGTAATATTGATTTTTCTTTACTGACCTTATATGGAAGGGTTTTTTATAAACTCAATAATTCTAATTTCCTTCGATCTTTTTGTTTAATTTTCTAGTTTTCTACATAGAAAAATATACAATAAGCAAATAATGAGAAACTTATTTCTTTTTTCCCCGAATCATTGTATAATTATCTAGGAACACTACCTAGGAACTCCAACACTATTAAATATAATTGAGAATGGAGGAATTCTTAAATAATTATTGATCTCAAAGAAATTTTTCATTAATAATTATTAAATATTTACACAGTTTTCAAAAGATGCTCTTTACTAAATTATTACTTTCACTTCTATGCCTAATTTGCTGAGAATTAGTATCATGAATGGGTATTGCATTTTATCAAATGGAAAGAATTATGGAAATGACCAAATTATGGAAATGATCGTATTTTCTTAATTTACTTCTTATTAATTCTTTCAATTAAATAGATTGAGTATTGAACGCCAAGTCAATCTTTCTTTCAAGAAATTTCTTTCCTGAAAAAATGTGGTAACCAATGTAGATATCTTTTTTTTAGTAATATTTTGTATGAAATTTTATTATTTTTGTTAATGAGAGAATTATTTCTTCCTATTTCTTAGAACATCAGTTTTGAGGTTTTGGTACTCAGTGTTTGTTGGTCTAGAAATAAAGAATTATGAAATTAATCTTCTTTTTGTATGACTTTTTTTCAACTATGATCAATAGCACACCTTTGCTCAAGACAGTAAAGACTGAGGAAAAAACATAAATATTTACTTTTATATACCTAATATAATCCTTCATGTACAATTACATGCTATAGATCAAAGAAAGGTATTCAAAGAAGTAAAGAACTCATATATAAAGATGTTCTGAAAAGTCAATTTTTCTCCATCTTCCATTTTTACTTTTAATCTGAGTTATGGAATTAATAGTATGGCCAGATTGATTACCATGGATTTGGAACTGACTTATAATTATCCCTTAAGTATGTTGTCAAGGTTCTAAATCACATGTAAGGAGATTGTCCCTCTTTTTCCTATGGAAAAAGAATATGTAAAGTAATTATTAATTAATATGTAAGTAATTATTAATGTAAAAGATAAAATAATCTTTCACATAGCATCACTATTAGTTAAAATTAATTTGATGCCACCTAACAAGATTATCTCTTTTAACTCTTATTGGCAGTGCGTCAGAACCTACTTAAAGTTGAACTTACAATATGTTTCTGGAGGCTGTAAATTGCAAGGGAGGAGACTGTTCTTTTATTATTTTTTCTCTCTGAAAGATCTATTTAAACTGATAGATACAAAATTTTGGTTAACCACACAACTCCACAATATGTTCTTGGTTAGCTAATAATAATTGATATCACCTGAGACATAGGTAGTCTGATATTTGTAAACACCAGAAAATTATAATACACAGGGAGTATTGATTTTTGTGGTAAATGGAAGAGTGCATGCTCTGGAAAAACAAATTCACATTGTGAAAGGCCATTTTGGACTATTATTGTAAAAATAGAAGTATTACTAATAAGATGTGTACCAAAGTTCGAGGGGCGAAGGGCAGGGAGAAGAGGAACAGAGGGTTGGGAAGGAGGTATACCTTGAGGTCTCAGAGTTTGGTGGGCACGATGAGAGAGTGAAGGGATTAGGAAAGATACAGTGAGGACCAGAGAGGGAGGCGTAATATTGGGCATGGAATAATGGTGATTAATTTTTTTTTAAAAATCCAACATATGAGAGTGATAATGTGAAGCATATTGTGAATGGAAGAATGCAGGAAACACAATGCACATAAACAAAGCACAATGTATACCACATTTTCTTGTATACCACTTTTGTTTGCAACCGATATATTGTTGTTGTTGTTGTTATGTGCTGTCAAGTTGCTTGCAACTCAGAGACCCTATGTACAAGAGCCCTGAACCCTGCTCTATCCTGTGCCAACATTATTGTGTGTGACTCAACTGCCCCCATTACCTCAGTTACTGAATCGATCCATCTCGTTGAGGGTTTTGCTCTTTTGTGCTGTCCCTCCACCCTACCAAATATGATGTACCTCTCCAAGGACTGGTCCCTCCTTGTAACATGTACAAAGTAAGTCAAACGAAGCTTATGAATCCTTGCCTCCAAGGAATATTTTTGTTTCACCCTCTCCAGGATGAACCTGTTTGTTCTAGCATGGTATTTTCATCACTCTTCTCCAGTACCACAGCTCAAAGTCACCTCTTTCTATCGTCCCTAGTCGTTGGCCAGCTCTCTGATGCATAGAAAGCAAACCAATATAAAATAAAATTTATTCCAAAAAGTCCATATTGGTAAACTGAATTATGGAGAGCAGATTTAGACTGAGTTAAATAAAAAAATATAGTTCAACAATATTCTGAATCAAAGCTTACTCTCCTAAAAAAATGATACGATCTTTCTATTAGTACCATCAATTCTGAATCAAATTATTGAATGAAAAACCTAGAAAATAATATGTAAAGTCTATAACTACAGTAATTATTAAATGTGAACTAATACTCTATATTCCTAAAAGTGCTTATATGATATACAAAGTAAATAATGTGTGTTTTTTCAAATACATAAACTCACTCAACTCATTGCTATTAAATCAGAAGGTCATAGCTGGTCTTCCAACAGGTTTTCAGAGGCTGTAAATCACCTGGAAGGAGTTTCAAAGGAGGAGGTTATCTTTTTTTCCATCGCACAACTGAGAAATTAAAAACAGTGTATCAAAATTTTATTCCAGCTATTTACACATGATTTCCCTGTGCAAATAAACAATATTTTAGGAATCACAGAACAATATATAAACATAAGTACCAGTAGCAATTTAGTAGATTCTGATTTGCAGCAAATTCATGTGAGTAGCATTATGTGGTAATGTAGGATTTTCAGTGGCTGATTTGTGGAGAGTAGATTGCCAGTTTTCTTCTGATGTTAGTTGAGAACGTGAATCATTTACAACATCCAAGGTCTGCCTCTTTCTCTCTCCATTCCATCTATATTGTTGTGTTTCTGTCAAATGCTGTTGAGTCAGCTCCAACTCCTAGTGACAGAACAAAAACACTGCCCTGTCTTGTGCCATCCTCCTGACTATTCCTATGTGTAAGCCAATGTTGTTCTGCGTCAATGCCTCTCACTGATGGTCTTCCTCTGTTTTGCTGACCCCTATTTTATTAAGCGTGATGTCATAATGTATCCAAAGTGTATGAGACAAATCTCACCATTCTCACTTTTAAGAAGGATTCTGCAAAGCCTCAACACCATTTGTTTTCTGCTCTGTTGAATTTTGCTACTGTTACTGGGGTGAGATGATATCTCACAGGTGTTCTGTCTTGGATCTTTCTTAGAGTTAGGGATTATGAAAATTTCTTCATATGTTTGTTTGCCAACTGAATGTCTTCTTTGGCGAAGTGTCTGTTCATATCATGGGCCTATTTTGTGATTGGTTTGTTTACTTTTATCTTGTGGTGCTCAAGTATCCTATATATTCCAGATATAAGCGCCTTATCAGACATGTCAATACCAAATATTTATTTCCAGTCTATTTGTTCCTATCCCAAAGAAAGGTGATGCAACTGAGTGTGGAAACTATTGAACAATATCACTGCTTTCACATGCAAGCAATATTTTACTGAAGATCATCCAAAAACGACTGGAATAGCACATCAGCAGATCATCCAAAAATGACTGGAATAGCACATTAGCAGAGAACAACCAGAAGTCCAGGCTGGGTTTAGAAGGGGTCGGGTACTAGGGATATTGTAGCTGATGTTAGATGGATCTTAGCTGAAAGCAGAGAATTCCAGAGGAATGTCTATCTGTGTTTCATTGATTATGCAAAGGCATTTGACTGTGTGGATCATAACAAACTGTGGCTGACTCTGAGAAGAATGGGAATCC
>NW_006399796.1:2390175-2394375 GCF_000299155.1 Elephantulus edwardii
TGTACATAGGGTTGCTATGAGTCGCAAGCGACTCGACGGCACATAACAACAACAACGACAACATGTCTTTCCATTTTACTTTGCTGAAGTAGTTTTTTGATGTGCATAGGGATTTAACTCTTAGAAGGTCTCAGTCATCTATTTTATTCTCTTTTGGTTGTAGGTTTTTCAGGATGCTTGTAAGATTTTCATGTTGTGGATTAGGGCTTCTAGGGTTCTTCCAAGCTTTTCTCTGATGAAATGTGTAGTCCTTGGTTTTAGTCCCGGCCCTTGATCCACTTTGAGTTGGTTATTTTGTATGGCCTGAGTTTAGGGTCTTCCTTGAGTTTTCTACTGATAGTATCCAATTCTGCCAACATCGTTTGTTAAAAAAGCTGTCATTTCCCCATTTAACTGATTTCATCTCCTTGTCAAAAATCAGTTGATCATAGGTAGATGGGCTGATTTCTGGGTTCTCAATTCTATTCCATTGATCTATTTATCTATCTGTCATTGTACCAGTACCATGCTGTCTTGACTACCATGACACTGTACTTGGATTTGAAATCAGGGAGTGAGATGCCTCCTACCTTGTTTCTCTTCTTAAGGTGTGTTTTGTTTATTCTGGGTCTATTTCCATTCCAAATGAAATTGGAGATTGCCTTTTCCATCTCATTAAAGAATGGAATTGATATTTGTATTGGGATTGCTTTGAACATGTAGATTGCCTTTGGTAGAATTGTCATTTCCCCAATATTGAGTCTTTCTATCCAAGAGCAAGGTATATTCTTCCATTTATCCAGGTCTCTTTTATTTCTTGTAGAAATATTTTGTACTTTTCTTTGAATAGGTCATTAGTGTTTCTAGTTAGATATGCTCCCAAGTATTTAATATTATAATTAGCTATTGTAAAGGGAACTTGTTCCTGAATGATACCTTTGATATCCTCCCACAACTCATCTGGTCTTTCCTCATTATTGTTCAAGGCCTCAAACCTGTTCCAGAGATGGTTCTGAAATTCAGGAGGGAGAGACTCAAGATCATATTTTGGTTCCCGTGGAATTGGTTTCATTTTCCTCAGCTTCAGCTTGAACTTGAATATGAGTAGCTGGTGGTCTGTTCCCCAATGAGCTCCTGGCCTAGTTTTCACAGTTGATATTGAGCTTCTCCGGTGGTTCTTTCCATATATGTAATCAATCTGATTCCTATGTGTACCATCAGGTGAGATCCAAGTGTATAACTTGCATTTATGTCTCTTTAAAAATGTGTTTGCAATGAATAAGTCATTGATTGTGAAAATTGAATCATTCTTTCTCCAGCTCCATTTCTGTCACTGGGTCCATGTTTTCCGACTGCTGATTATTTTTCTCTGTTCCCAACTTTTGCATTCCAGTCACCCATTATTATCAATGCATCTTGATTGCATGTTCATTCTCCAACTGTAAAAGTTGGTAGCAATCTTCCATTTCCTCTTCTTCAGCTCTGGTTGTTAGTGCATATATTTGAATGATAGTGGTATACACTGGACTTCCTTGTATGTGTATTCGTTGCTTGTGTTTCCCAACGGAGTGTGAAAACTATAGAATATCATGGATTTCACATACAAGTAAGATTCTACTGAAGATTATCCAAAAACTAGACAGCACATCAGCAATGAACTGCCAGAAGTCCCAGCAGAGCTTAGAGGGGGGTTTGTACTAGTGATATTGTAGCTGATGTTAGATGGATCTTAGCTGAAAGCAGGGAGTACCAGTGGAATGTCTATCTATGTTTCATTGATTATGAAAGGGGTTTGACTGTGTGGAGCATAACAAACTGTGGCTGACTCTGAGAAGAATGGGAATCCCAGAACACTTGACGGTGCTATTGCGAAACCTATATTTGGACCAGGAGGCAGTCGTCAGAACAGAGGAAGGGAGCACTGCATGGTTCAAAACTTGGAAGGGCGTGCATGCACCAGGGATGTGTCTCGTCTCCATACCTTTTCAACCTGTACGCAGAACAGATTATCCGGGTGGCTGGGCTCTATGAGAAGAAATGTGGCATCAGGATTGTTGGAAGATTTATCAACAATCTGCGTAATGAAGATGACACAATCCTACTTGCTGAAACTGAGGAGGACCTGAAGTGCTTGCTACAGAGGGTCAAGGACTGCAGCCTCCAATATGGATTGAGGCTCAATGTCAAGAAGACAAAGATTCTCACCACTGGACCAATTGGCAGCATCAGGATGGATGGTGAAGAGATTGAGATTGTTCACAGCTTTAGTTTGCTTGGCTCCACAGTCAACACTCTTGGCACCAGTAGCCAGGAAATAAAAAAACGCATTGCCAAGTGAAAGTCTGCTGTTAGGTACCTCTCCAAAATACTGAAGAGCAATGGTGTCTCTCTGGAGACTAAGGTGCATCTGACACAGGCCATGGTCTTTGCAATCACTTGTTATGCATCAGAGAGTTGGACAATGTCTAGGGAGGATAGAAGGAGAATTGACGTGCTTGAGCTATGGTGCTGGAGAAGGGTACTGAGGGTAGCATGGACTGCCAAGAAAACAAACAGATTCAACCTGGAGAGGATTAAACCAGGATGCTCCTTGGAGGCAAGGTTTCTGAGGTTTCGTCTGACATAATTTGGTCATTTTGTAAGGAGAGACTGGTACTTGGAGAGGGACATCATCCTTAGGAGGGTGGAGGGCAGGCCCAGGAGGGGAAGGCCCTCTAGGAAGTGGATTCATTCAGTGACTGTGGTAATTGGGATAGGTATATCAGAGATAGTGAGATTGACACAGGACAGAGCAGAATTTAGGGCTGTTGTACATAGGGTTGCTATGAGTCACAAGCGACTCAATGGCACATAACAACAACAACAACAACATTGTGAAGGCTATTGTTTTTCCTAGCTATAGTTCTGTATTATCTGTCACTGTAGAGAAATCCAGTTAATTTTTGTATGTTGATCTTCTGTCCTGTCACTTTGCTGAATTCGTCAACTATGTCCAGTTGTTTTCACATTGAGTCTTTAGGGTTTTCTAAGTATGTTATCATATCATTGCATATAGAGGTAATTTTACCATTGCCAATTTGGATACTCTTGTCTTATTGTTCTCACTAAGACTTCTATTACAATATTGAATAGAAGAGGTGAAAGTGGGCATCCTTTCCTAGTTTCTTTTCTCAAAGGGAATGCCTTTAACCTCTCTGCATGAGAACAATGTTAGCTCTTGGGTTTGCATATATACTTTTTATTAGGTTGGGGCAATTCCCTTCTATTCCTATTTTGTTGAGTGTTTTAATCAGGAAATAGTGTTGGATTTTGTCAAAGCCCTTTTCTGCTTCAAAAAACAGGATCATGTGGTTCTTGTTCCTTGCTTTGTTCATGTGATGAATAACATTGTTTTTCTTATGTTGAACCATCCTTGTATACCTGTTATGAATCCCACTTGGGATTCATGGAGAATTTTGTTTTAATGTGTTGTTGGATTTTTGTCATCAAGTCCATGTTTTCCAGCCACTATTACTTCATCTCTGTTCAAAACTTTTGCATTCCAGTCACTCATTATTATTAATGTCTTGATTGCATGTTCAATCTATCTCTGAATGCAAGAGAAATATTTTACTTCCTCTTCTTTGACTCTGTTTGTTGATGCATATCTTTGAATGAGAGTGGTATTAACAGGTCTTCCTTGTATGTGTATGGATATTATCCTATCACTCACAATATTGTATTTCAAGATAGACCTAGAAATGACTTTTTTAACTATGAAGTAACCCCATTTTCCCCTCACCTTTTCATCTCCAGAATAGTAGATCATATGATCCTCTGACTCAAAATGTCCCATGCCAGTCCATCTCATATCACTAATACCTATCATGTCAATATTTATGTGTTCCATTTCTCCCATAACAGTATCTAATTTTCCTCCATTCATGGTTCTCACATTCCAAGCACTAGTGTCTGATTACAACTGTTCCTCTCTTTTGAGTTTCCATACTTGGAAACTTCACCCCAGTTGCTCTGTCTTCTAGTCTAAGTTTGTTCCATTGTAGATGGGGAAAATATATCAAGAGTGAAGAAATGAAGCTGGAGATAAAATTATAGAATTTTCACAATCAATGATTTATTTATTGAAAATACATTTCATAAGAAACATAAATGCAGGTTATATGTTGTTGTTGTTGTTATGTGCCGTCGAGTCGCCTGTGACTCATAGCGACCCTATGAACA
>NW_006399796.1:2395840-2417226 GCF_000299155.1 Elephantulus edwardii
AAAGCAGCCTGAACTTCTTCTTTCATGTTGTACATAGGGTTTTCAGAGGCCTGCTATTTCAGAAGTGGATGGCCAATCCTTCTTCCTAGTCTGTCTCAATGTGAATGTTCAGATTAAGAGAAGTATTAGACAGGATTTTACCGATTTTACCTGAAAATATGCATAGGAATCAGATTGATTACATATGTGGAAAGAACCACTAGAGAAGCTCAATATCAACTGTGAGAACTAGGCCAGGAGCTGATGGTGGAACAGACCACCAACTACTGATATTCAAGTTGAAACTGAAGCTATGGAAATGAAATTAAGTCCACAGGAACCAAAATATGACCTAGAGTCGATCCCACCTGAATTTAAAAACTATCTCAGGAACAGATTTGAGACCTTGAACACTAATAGACAAAAACCAGAGGAGTTACAGGAGGACATCAAGAATATCAACCAAAGAAGAGTGAAAAAGTTAATTAAAAAAATAGAGAAGGAAGAAAAGGCCAAAACAGACATCAGAAGAGACTCTGAATATTGCATTAAAACTCTGAGAAGCAAAAGCAGAGGGAAGAAATCAAGATATGAAAGGGCTATACAGAAGATTTCAAAGGGCAGCGTGGGAAGTCAAAGGAAAGTATTACAATGAAATGTGCAAAAAGCTGTAGTCAGAAAACCAAAGTGACCAAACTCGCTCAGCATTTCACTAAAGAACAATTTCAATCCTCAAGCTGCAATATTTTAGGATGCTTTGGGCAGAATATGAAATGATCCTGGAACTATTAAAAGAAGGTGGAAAGAGTATACATAGTGATTGTACCAAAAAAAAATGGTGGACACAGAAGAATTTCATGAAAGAACATATGAGCAAGAGCTGTAGTGATGAAGGAGGAAGTTCAAACTACTTTGAAAGAATTGTGGGGGAAAAAAGGGCCTAAGAATTGACGGTATAGCAATTGACATATTTCAACTAACAGATGCTGCCCTAGTTGCGCCAAGAAATCTGGAGGGCAATCACTTGGTAAACTGACTGGAAGAGATAGATGTTTGTTCTCATTCCAAAGAAAGATTATCTGACATAGTGTGGAAATTACCAAACAGTATCATTGATATCACATGCAGGCAAAGTTCTGCTGAAAATTATTTTAAAATGACTGGAACATCACATCAACAGAGAACTGCCAGAAGTGTAGGCTGGATTTAGAAGGGGTCATGGTATTAGGGATATTGTAGCTAAAGTTAGATGGATCTTGACTGAAAGCAGGGAATACCAGAAGAATGTCTATCTGTGTTTCATGGATTGTGCAAATGTGTTTGACTGTGTGGATCACAACAAACTGTAGCTAACTGATTAGAATGGGAATCCCAGAACACTTGATCGTGCTAATGTAAAACCAATACTTAGACTAGGAGGCAGTCATCAGAACAGAGCACGGGAAACCTGCATGGTTCAAAATTCAGAAGAATGTATGCTAGGAATGTGTCCTACCTTTTCAAGCTATATGCAGAACAGATTATCCAGGAGGCTGGGCTCTATGAGGAGAAATGTGGGATCAAGATTGGGGGACGATTTATCAACAATCTGCGTTATGCAGATACACAACCCTGCTTGCTGAAAATGAAGAGGACCTGAAGCACCTGCTGCAGAGGGTCAAGGACTGCAGCCTCCAATATGGACTGAGGCTCAATGAGACTGAGATTGTAAACAGCTTTAGTTTGCTTGGCTCCACACTCAACACTCTTGGCACTAACAGCTAGGAAATTAAAAGAACTATTGCAATGGGAAAGTCTGTGGTTGGAGACCTTTCTAAAGTACTGAAAAACAATGATGTCAATCTGGAGACTAAGGTGCGCTTGATACAGACCATCGTGCTTGCAATCACTTGCTATGCATCAGAGACCTGGGCAATGACTAGAGATGACAGAAGAAGAATTGATGGCTTTGAGCTGTGATGTTGGAGTAGAGTATGGAATATACCATGTACTGCTAAGAGAACGAACAGGTATATCCTGGAGAAGGTGAAAATAGTTTGCTCCTTGGAGGTAAGGATTATAAAGCTTCGTCTGACATACTTTGGACTTGTTGCAAGGAGGAACCAGTCTTTGAAGAGGTAAGTCATACTTGGGAGGGTGGCGCACAGGAGAGGAAGATTAATGAGATGGACTGATTCATTGACTGGGGTAATGGGGGTATATGTGTCACAGACAATGAGATTGGTACAGAATAGATCAGAGTTTAGGGCTATTGTAAATAGGGTCTCTGTGTCACAGGCAACTCAACGGCTCATAACAGCAACAACAATTGTTGAATTCTATTTGCCATGGTTATATTCAGGTGTTTTGCAGCTATGTCCATGAGCGATATTAGCATGTAGTTTTCTATTTTGGTGGTATTTTTACCTGACTTTGGTACTAAGAATACATTTGCTTTATACAATGAGTCTGGGAGAATCCCATCTTTTTTCTCTTTTCTGAAATTGTTTATGTAGAATTGATGACAGTTCTTCTCTGACTAGTTGATAAAATTCACTTGTAAAACCATCTGCTTAAGGTATTTTTTTGGTTTGGTTTGGTTTGGTTTGGTTTTGTTGTTGTTGGAACTTGTTTTATTACCTTTTCAATTTCTTCTTCCATAATGAGTCTGTTCAGGAGTTTGATTTCGGTCTGTCAGTTAGGTAGATTTTGAGTTACTAGGTATTTGTCCATTTCCTCCAGGTTTTTGTATTTGCTTGAGTATAGTTTTTAATAATATTCCATTGTTAACTTTTTTATTTTAGTTGGTTCTGTTGTTACATTGCCCTTTTTATCTCTTATTCACATTATTTTTGTCTTTTCTTTCTGTTCCTTTGTTAATTCTGCAAGTAGGTTGTCGTTCTTACTGAGCTTTGCCAACAACAAACTGCTAGTTTTTATGGTGGTTTTAATTACTTTTCTGTTTTCTATTTCACTTAATTCTGCCCTAATTTTTATGATTTCACTTTTTTTTAGAGGTATAGGGTTTTCTTTCTGTTCTTTTCCAATTTGTTTGAGATGTTGGGTTAGAAGATAATTTTTTTTCTTGCCTTCTCATGTGTTTGCTTATTTCTGTATATTGCCCTCTGATTACTGCTTTCGCTGTTTACCGGAGATTTGTGTAACCTGTGTTTTGATTGATTGCCATTTGTTATTAATTCCATTTTTTTATTACTTTTAGTACCCATTCACATTCAAGCAAGGTGTTGTTCAGTTTCCAAATGTACAGTGTTTTCTCCTTTATCCTCTTGTTATTAATTTCTAATTTTGTAATATTGTGGTCTGAGAAGTTGCTTTACATTGTTTCTATTTGGGTGTTATTGTTTTGTTTTGGTTTTTAATTTGCTGATGCTTGCCTTATGACCTAAAATATGATCTATTCTGGAGAACATTCCATGCACATTGAAGAAGAAGGTATACTGTATTTTTTATGGTATGCATTAGCCTTTATGTAGCTATGAGACCAAGTTAGATTATTGTGTTGTTTAATTCTTCAGAATCTTTGTTGAGTTTCTTTTTGGTAGTTCTGTCTTTGCTTGAGAGTTGTGTAATGAAGACTCCAACTACTATAGTGGTGTTATTTCCTTTTTCAGTTTTGCTAATGTTTGTTTTGTATATTTTTCAGCTTTATAATTTGATACATAGTTATTGTTGTTATGTCCTCTTTTCCTATTGACTCTTTAACCTTCCTTGTCCCTTGTGTTGGTTTTTGCATTGGTTGGGGAAAAACTTAGACCCTTATTCACTGTTGGTGGAAGTGTAAAAAGGTGCAACCACTTTGGAAGGCAATATGGTGCTTTGCCAGAAAGTTGAAAAAATGAGTACCATTTGATCTAGCAATTCCATTACTGAGAATATACCCTAACGAAATAAGAACTGCTGCCCAAACAGGTATATGAACATCAATGTTTATTGTGTTATTCACAATAGTGAAGAGATGGAAACAACCCAAGTGCCCATCAACAAATAAATAGATAGAGAAGCTGTGGTATATTCACACAGTAGAATACTATGCAGCCCTAAAAAATAAGGAACTCTTGAAATATTATACTAAATGAGTGACCCTGGAGAACACTATGCTGAGTGAAATACCTCAGTCACAAAAGGACAAATACTACATAATGCTGCTGTTATAAAACAGGACTGACATGGGGGTTGGGAGGAAAAGAATAAAAGAGGAGATAAATAATATATAGTGCATTGAAACAGATGAGGAATAGAACAGCTTATAAGGAATATATGATTTAGGTATTATTTGCATGACAACAGTCCAGAATAAGAGTGTATAGTAAAGTGGACTGGGGGAGGGATTGTACAACAATGAAAGAATGTTTTTTTCAAGGAGGAAAGTGAACTGGGTGGGAGGAGGATGGGGAGGGAGGAAAATGTATAACAGTTGAATGAATGGTAATTCAAGTTCTTTATAAGTTTACATTAAATTTTCAATTAAAAATGCTAAAACAAAAAACATGTAACATTTTGGCTGTATGCATTTTAAAACAGATTTTTCAGCATTATATTAATTATTCTGGCAGTTCATTATGTTTAGTACTATTTACCCTTGCTGTAATTAAAGACCATTAATTTATCTTTTGTCTTTCTTATAATTGTCCAGTTTTATCCCTATATCTGTACTTGCACCTACATCTATATTTCTCTATATAGATCATTTGATCTCTGAGCTCTGTTGGCTTAGTGGTAGAGAATTGCACTGCAACTCCAAAAGTATACAGTTCAAATCCACCAGATGTTTCATGGGTGAAAGATCAGTATAGTATCCATGTGATTTACTGCCTCTGAAAACCTGCTGAAAAGTCAGCTACAGGTCAGTTTTGAATCAGTATATAACAACAAAAATTAGCTTTTGTGACCTAGTGGGAAAAAGCTACATTGCAATATTGAAGGCACACATAGGAGAAGGACGGGAAATCTCCTTTGCAATTACAGCCTCTAAAAACTTCAGAAGGGTCAACTACGGGTCATTTCCAACTCCACACTACAAACAACAACACAACTGCTTGAAAGGAAAAAAAATATGTGTGAGCAACACCCAAAGACAGAAAGATATTAAGGGAAAAAAGGACTGAAAAATGAATAATAATAACCTAATTAGAGAGAATTATAATTTACAGTTGTAACACATAAGTCATCTTAAATTGTGTGCTTAGTATGTCAGACAGACCCAATACAAAGCTAAATTTATCACCTTTCTTTAGAAAAAGCTACAAAAGAATAATTGACATAATATTGCTAACCTTTATGAAGAAAAAAGAACAGAATTTTTGTTGTTCTTTAATTATAATAAGTCAAATATTAAACAATAATTTTACATAATGCTAGATTTATCTTGTGAAGTAAATTTTCAAACTCTAATTAAAATGTCATTTTATAAAAGCCTTTGAAATTCATAGTGTAATATTAATAAAAGTGTTGGTTCCATTCAAAAGCTGTCATTAGAGGCATGTATAAGTTTCTGGTTGCTCAGATGATAGAGCTTGGATTAATAATAAGTATTTTTCCCCAACTAGTGTATAAAAATATTTACAATTTAAAGAAATAAAAATATATCACCCATCTCCTTTACTTTAAAACTATCCCTTAAGACATTATCTGTCAGTAAAACTAGCTTCTGTAAGCATTATTTGTAACATTAAGTTCTAATCTGACCCTAGAGATATGTTGACATAGCCTATTAAATGTCATTTCTGTTCTTCCTTTGTTCTGGTTCATTCTCATTAAGTTATTTAAGCAGAAACTTCTGATGATGGATTGTCGCTTTGATATTATGTGGGTTTAAAAAATCTCCATAATTCAATGTAACAAGGTGTCATTTTGTCAAAACTTCCTATTGCTTATCTATCATATACTTCTGAATTTGTTCAAGATACAGCTTTTCTCTCTTTTTTCTAGCAGTAATGAGTTTTAAATTTCTTAGAATCACTGTTACATATCTTTTATTAATAATTGCATGGCTAAATACAGGAACAAATATTCTTTCGTGAAGCTTAAAATTTCAGTTCTAGGGATCTGTCCTTTGCTTTTTACAATGACAGGTCTTAGATTGTGAGATTGGCTTTATGTGTTCAAAGAAAATTTAGCTTTTTACATTCCCCCTTCTAATGGTAGGAATATAAATATTATTATTGCTTCTGCTACTACTAGGTTAGGAGCACAATGGTTAAGGGCACTGAACAGCTGTGGTGTCTTTTTAAGGAGGACAGGGAAAGTCTTTTACTTACATTTATCTATACTTAGTAACACTAGGCCACTAGAGATCACTCAGTGGGGAGCTATAGTATCATACTTGTGGCCAATATTGAGAAAAATGTGAATTACAGAAGTCTTGATTATCCTTTTTTGAAATCTATGCTTAGACCAGGACACAGTTGTATGAACAGAGTAGGGAAACACGGCATGGTTCAAAAATCAAGAAAGAAGTGTATTAGGGATGTGTCCTTTTTCTCAAATATTTTCAGTCTATATGTGGAACAGATAATAGGAAGGCTGAGCTTTATGAACAAGAATGTGACATCAGGATTGGAGGAAGACTCGTCAACAACTCGTATTATATACAACTTTGGTTGCTGAAACTGAGGAGGACTTGAAGAGTGTATTAGAGAAAGTCAAAGACTGTAGTCTTTATGTAGATTGCATCTCAACATCAAGAAAACAAAGACTGTTACCACTAGGAAAATTGATAGTATCATGATAAGATGGAAAAGAGATTGAGGTTGTTAATAATTTCATTGTGGAGTTGACAATAGCAGTTAGAAAATAAAAAATGAGTTGCTTTGAGAAAGTCCACTATCAGGGACCTCTCCAGAGTGCTATGGAGTAATGATGTCAATACTAAGTTATGCCTGATCCAAGCCGTAGTCTTCTCAGTTACTGGCTATGCCTCTGAGAGCTGAACAATGTCTAAGGATGACAGAGAATAATTGATGACTTTAAGTTTTGGTGCTGGAGAAAATTTTTGAACATACCATGTCCTACAAAAAAGAGCAAACAGATCTGTCCTGGAGAAGGTAAAACCTGTTAATTTCTTGAAACCTGGAATTTTGAAACTCCATCTCATACACTTTGGCATGTTACTAGGAGGGACCTATCCTTGGAGAAGAGCCTCATTCTTGGAATGGTAGAGGCTCAGCAGAAGAGAGGAAGATCCTGGATGAGATGGATTGACATGGTGACTGTGGCAATAGGGGCAGGAGTGTCAGAGACGATTAGATTGGCTCAAGATAAGATAGAATTTAGAGCTATTGTTCTGGGTTTCAGTGAGTCATAGTTGACTCTAAGGTACATTATAACAATAAAGTGCCCTACTAGTAAGAAGCTACATTGTAAACGCAAAGACATGTGGTTTGAATCCATGTTGCTTCATTGGAGAAAGATGAGCTATATCATCCTTTCAGAGGACTTACAGTCTCTGAGAGCATGGTGGTTCAACTATGAGTTGATTTTGAGTCAATGACACATAACAAGACTAACAGTATCTATAAGTTAAGTATCTCTGGTAGTCTAAATGGAGTTGCTATGTTAACCCAGATGGTACTTATTTGGAAATTTTAATTCATTATTAGCTCAATGGAAGAAAGATGGGCAAACTTCATTTGTAGTCTTAAAAACCCAGTTGAGAATTAACAATGTGTTTGACTTGACCTGATGACAGTGAAGAGAGAAATATTTGTAAATAGAGGTTCCTGGACAGTAAATAGGGTTTCTGTGTCACCAATTAAAAAAAAAAAAAAGCTTGGTGACTTATTATATTATTAAAGCCACTGAAAATCCTGGGATAACAGTTCTACTCTAAAAGACAAGGAGCTGTCAAGAGTCAGATTAGGCATGATGACAACAGTCTCTTTTTCTAGATTTACAGATATATGTGGTATATTGGGTCGGTTGCTAAAACTTTTATTTCCCTAGCTATTGTTTAAAATTCGATGCAGCTGCCTCAGCTCTACATGCTCCAAAAAAGTGTTGGCCCATCTATAAAATTAATATCTATATAACCTAATGAGAAGTGGGAGGATGTCAAACGTATCATCCAGGAAGAGTGCAAACGGTCATTACAAAGACAGAAGAGAAAAAAAAGACCAATATGAATGTCTGAAGAAACTCTGAAGATCGCACTGGAGCACAGAGAAGCCAAAGCACAGGGAAATATTCAAGATACTAAAGTGCTGAACAGAAGATTCAAAAAGACAGTACAGTATGACAAAGCAAAATATTACAATGAAATGTGCAAGGAGCTGGAGTTGGAAAATCAAAAGGGCAGAACTTGTTCAGCATTCCTTAAGCTCAAGCAACTGAAGAACAAATTCAGACCTCGAGTTTCTATAATCAAGGATGCTTTGTTGTTGTTGTTGCTGTTGTTAAGTGCCGTCGAGTCGCAGGAGACTCATAGCGACCCTATGAAGGAGAGTCCTCAATGCTTGGGTGCCTTTCATCCTCTCTCCAGGTTCATAGGGTTTCTGGAGGCAAGCTACTATGGAAGTAGATGCCACTCCTCCTTCCAAGATAGGATGCTTTATGAAGAATATTAAATGATCTAGGAAGTATTAAAAGAAGATGGAAAGAATATACTGAGCCACTGTATCTAAAGGAATTGGCAGACATAAAATTTAATGAAATAACATATAAGCAAGAGCCTATGGTGATGAAGGAAGAAGTTCAAGCTGCTTTGAAGGAAATAGCATAAAACAAGGCCCCAGGAGTAGATGGTATACCAGTTGACATATTTCAGCTAACAGATGCTGCCCTGGATGTGTTCACCAAGTTGTGCCAAGAAATCTGGAGAACAACCACTTGGCCAACTGACTGGAAGAGATCTATATTTGTTCCCACTGCAGAGAAGGGTGACCCAACAGAGTGTGGAAACTATAGAACAATATCATTGATTTCACATGCAAGCAAGATTCTACTGAAGATTATCCAAAAACGACTGGAAGAGCACATCAGCAGAGAACTGCCAGAAGTCCAGGCTGGGTTTAGAAGGGCTCGTGGTACTAGGGATACTGTAACTGATGTTAGATGGATCTTAGCTGAAAGCAGGGAATACCAGAAGAATGTCTATTTGTGTTTCATTGATTATGGAAAGGTGTTTGACTGTGTGGATCATAACAAACTGTGGCTGACTCTGAGAAGAATGGGAATCCCAAAACACTTTGTCGTGCTAATGCAAAACCTATACTTGGACCAAGAGGCTGTCATTAGAATAGAGCATGGAAACACTACATGGTTCAAAATTCAGAAGGGTGTACGCCAGGGATGTGTCCTATATCTGTATCTTTTCAACTTGTATGCAGAACAGATTATCTGAGAGTCTGGGATCTATGAGGAGAAGTCTGGCATCAGAATTGGTGGAAGATCATCAACAATCTGCGTAATGCAGATGACACAACCCTGCTTGCTGAAACTGAGGAGGACCTGATACACTTGCTGCAGGGGATCCAGGAGTGCAACTTTCAGTATGTATTGAGGCTCAATGTCAAGAAGACAAAGATTCTCATCGATGGACCAATTGGCAGCATCAGGATGAATGTTGAAGAGATTGACATTGTTCACAGCTTTAGTTTTCTTGGCTCCACAGTTAACATTCTTGGCACCAGTAGCCAGGAAATAAAAAAAAAAAAGTATTGCGATGAGAAAGTCTGCTGTTAGGGACCTCTCCAGGGTACTGAAAAGCAATGATGTCACTCTGGAGACTAAGGTGCATCATACAGGCTATGGTCTTTGCAATCACTTATTATGCATCAGAGAGTTGGACAATGATAGGGAGGAAATAAGGAGAATTGATGCATTTGAGCTGTGGTGCTGGAGATGAGTATTGAATATACTATGCCAAGAAAACAAACAAATTCATCCTGGAGAGGGTTAATCCGGACTGTTCCCTGGAGGCAAGGATTCTGAGGCTTTGTCTGACTTACTTTGGACATATTGTAAGGAGGAACAGGTCTGTGGAGAGAGACATCATGCTTGGGAGAGTGGAGGGACGGCACAGGAGGGGAAGACCATCTATGAGGTGGACTGATTCAGTGGGATAATTGGGATGGGTTTGTCAGAGGCAGTGCAATTGGCATAGCATAGAGCAGGGTTTAGGACTGCAAGCAACTTGATGTCACATAACAGCAACAACACATAAGTCATCTATTCCTCATGCCAACAAGAAGTGTTAGTTTATCTACAGGAGATTAGCTACTCTTGTCGTTAAATTGGGTGTATTCAGCAGCAGAAAGAGTGAGTTTTTTAACACCACAAAAATAAGAGGAAGCAGAGAATGGATAGACATGTCCTTAAGGTCCAGAGTCTCCTGCGCCAAAGATTAGATATTGCCTTTGATTGAATAGTTATCTGAACTCAGGAATTATATTTTGCTTTTAACTGAGACTCTCTTTAGACTTAGGAAGTATATCTTACTGGTAACCTTGTTAACTTCCCAAGTAAACCCCATAATCATAAATATGGTTCTGTGAAGTCTTAAGTAATTACTGTAACAGATTTTTAACCCAACAGCTTGGTGTAGGAGCGTGAGAGGACATATCTGATCTCATAGGAATTAATTCTAGGTGATGTATACTCTTGATTAGGGCAGTTCCCCTTGTAAAATTCACAGAGGTTAGACTTGACTGTACCATGCTACTTTTGCCCTTATTACAGTTACTATCAAAAGCAGCGGAATTTGTTGCAATGGCTCTAGATGCATAGAAATATGGGGTTCTGTAAACATGGGACTAAATAATTAATTACAGCTTTTGTTGCTACAAATGGTGGAAGAAAAGCCAGAAGAGACACTTTTGGCCTGAGATGAAAACCAGACTCATGGCTGTATGCATATGAATGGGATAGAATTAACTATGTTATTTAAATGAAAGAAGGATGGCTAATCTCTTTCCATGTGATTAACTGCTTCTGAAAACCTGCTGGAGTGTCAGCTATGGATTGGTTCTAACTCTACAGTACATAACAATACAACAACATGGTATTTAAATATGGAGAATTAAGATGAAACTTATTTGGTTATGAAATTTATTTATTTATGTTTTGATATTTTTGTTGATTTGAATTTATGGGTCCTGTATGTTTCAATGGTAGAATATATTACGAAAATGAATACTGGATATTCCAGATTATAGAGAGCATATACATCTGCCTTCAGCTAGAGATTGATTGGATATGCTAAAAAAGGTAATTTGTCCTCAGGGATGCTTGGTGAAAGTAGAAGAATTTAATAAATGATGGGAGGTTTAGTCTATGAGAAATATTGAGTCCCAAGCAGAACTCTGTGGAAATTCGCATTGATTAGAGTTTTGAATCTACCTTGGACTTTTGAATGAAAAAAGATAAGCAGGAAAAGGTAGAGCCTTTTTAAAACTAGAACAAACTATTTGGCTTCTGAAGTTCATACCTATCTTAGCATCTTTCCAGGACATGAGGTTAGAAAAAGCTGGTGAGTTTGTTCACTTAAAGTGACCACTGGGTCCACTTGATTAATAGAAATGGGAACCATGCAGCAGTGAAGAGACAGACTGAATTTGGAGGTTTTCCAATAGCACCATCAACCTAAAATATACAAGAGAAGAAGGGTTTCTGTCTTGAGGAGCAGAGCGTCATGAGGAACCCTGACTTCTTGACTCTGCCCATGTGGGAATAAGACTGAGTGAAAGGACTAACCAGTCTGAAATGCAGGATGATATATCGACTCCTGCGTTTGTAGCTGGTGTGCATTGAACCTAACCATTGATGTCTAGAAATAAATAGGTCAGAAATCAACCAGATTAAGAGAAGTTGTTTCATACTATGAGTAAATGTTGATTGCTAAGACCTAATGACTGGCTATGGAATGGACTTTAAAGATGCAGATGCTGAAAGTTCTAACCTGAAGAGGATATTTTTCAGAAAAACAGACATACTTGTTTCTTCAGAGTGCTGGTTCTATAGGAATGGGTAAATCAGAAATTTCTTGTTTAACATCTTGGAAGGATTAAAGCATAAGTAATGAAACAGCTGACTAACATGATTTCATGAATGCAATTACTAGTAAGGTAATTATAAGAAGGAGAGTGTTAATTCTTCAAATATGAAGGAAAATGGCTAGAAAAACAAAGGAGTGGCCTGTTCTGGAGGGTGTCTATTGCTAAAAACTTGGCTTTAAATAATTTTTCAGTGCAAATTTCTTGACTCTGCACACCCTGCAAACATATTGGTTTATCTATGTCATCAACAGATGAAGGAACCATCTCTTTTCCAAGTAAATAGGGCACCTTAGTCTATCCACAAAGGTACTGGCTAGGCTTACTATTAAATTTAGCACATTCAATAGCAGAAAGTGGACATTTTGCCAATAGTTTATGAAGAAGAATCAGAGAAGGAATAAATGTGTCCTTTGAGGACAGAGAGTTCTGAAACAGTGTCCATATCTTTCTGTTGACTAAGAAATTATCTGGACTCAGGCGTTATACCTTGCTGCTAACTGAAAAGAACTTTTTGGACTGAGGGATTGCATCTTGCTGGTAACCTTTATTATGCTTACCAAGTTCCCTAGTAAACTCTATAACTATGTATATAATTCTGTGAAGTCTCTGTGGTCACTGCAAAAGATTTTGACCAAATAAGTGGGGGTCAAGAGCATGGTAAGGCATTCTGGACTGCATGGGAATTAGTTCTATGTGGTGGACACTGTTGAAGGAAGTTAGTAGAGGTTGGACATGACCTTCCCCACACTGCCCTTGCTTCTATCACACTGTATTATAATCCCATTAATCAACATTGAATAATGTTAACAATGTTCAATACAATATGATTAAGACTTTGTGATAATGCATCACATATAATCAATATCAGAATATTATAGTTACTGTATCAATCCATCTTGCTGAATGTCTTGCTCTCTTTCACTGACCCTCCACCTTTCCAAGGAGGATGTCTTTTTCCAAAAACTAGCCTCTGCTAGCAACATGTCCAAACATGTGAGACTAAGTTTAATCATCCTTGCCTCCAAGAAGCATTCTGGTTGCACTTTCTCTGAAACTTAGTTATTTGTTCTTTTGGGAGTCCATGGGATACTAAATGATCTTCTCCTTTGTCAAAACTCAAAGATGTCCATTCTTCTTTTTCTATCAACTTTAGTAATTGTCCAACTTTCACATGCATAGCAAGATATTGAAAAAGTCATGACTTGAGTCAATAGCTTTGTTGCTTCTCAGAATTTAAGAAAGATACTTTACAGCAGATTTTCCCAAAGCAATGTTTTTTTGCTCTCTTGATTGCTGCATTGTTGATAGTCGATCAAAGTAAGACAAAATAATTGACAACTTCCATTTTTTATCCCTTATCATTACTAACGTTTCCTGTTGATTCAGTGGTGAGGACTTTTCTTTTCTTGGTATTGAGATGTGATCCACATTGAAGGCTGTAGTATGTGACCTTCTTTAGTAAGTGCTTTAAAGTGCTTCTTTCAGCAAGCAAGATTGTGTCATCAGCGTAGTGCAGGAGTGATGAGCCATCCTCCAATATTGATGCCACATTATTTTTCACAAAGTTCACCTATTTGATATGTTTCTTAGCATACATATTCAAAATTTATGGATAAAGAAATGACCCTGACACACATCTCTTTTCTTGTGATTTTCATAAAATTTACAGAAAATTTGGTTTTTCGATAATTCATTGTTGCACATCTTCCTCTCTAGTTCCCCAGTTCACTTTTTTAAATATTCATTCATTGTTGCATGATTGTTGCATGATTTCCTCCCTCTGCTTTTCCAGTCCCCCAGTCCACTTTGCAGTTCACCTCTTACTCAGAGCTATTGTCGTACAAAAATGCCTAATCATATATATTCATTTTAAACAATTCTTTTCTTCATTTGTTTCAATGCAGTGTTTATTATTTATCACCTCTTTTCTTAGTGTCCCCCTACATATCACACATCTTTCTTAATTCTAAATGTTGCATTAATCCCTTGCTCAGTTTTGTTAACAACTTCTTGATCTAGATATAGGTTTCACATACACACAATTAAGTATTCAGGGATTTCCATTTTTCTCATTGTTATCCATAATTTTATACGATCCATATGGTCAAAAGCCTTTGCATATTCAATGAAACACAAACTGACATCCTTCTGATATTCTCTGTTTTCAGTAAAAATCCATCTGACACCAGCAATATTATCCTTTATGCCACCACTTTTTCTAAATCCAGCTTTAATTTCTTACAGAATGAAAATCCCAGAACTGACTGAATAGGTATGGAGAAAATATACAGCTCTAATGCACACTTTTTAAATTTTAAATTATACAGTGTTCCTTTCTTGTGTTCGGACAATAGCTCCTTTGTTCAGGCATACATTTTCTATGGAAATTATAAAGTGTTCTGGGATATCCATTCTTCTCACTGTTAGCTATAATTTGTTCTGATCCATGTTGTCAGTTGTCTTTGTATAGTCAGTAAAATACAAACAGAATTCTTCTGCTATTTTCTGCTTTCTGCCAGTATCCATTTGACACCAGCAATGATACCCCTGGTGCAGTGGCCTCTTCTAAATCCATATTTCTTACAATCTGCTCTGTGGGAAAAGGATGGACAATCTCCTTCTGTGCAATTACTGCTTCTGAAAATTTGGTGGAGTGTCAAGTATGAGTCAATTCTGACTATGGCACACAACAACCTATATATTTGAATAGATAGATATTTTTATAGTGTATCATTGAGTCAGAATCAATTCATATCTGACCTTCTAGCAGATTTTCAGAGGTAATAAATTACATAGGAGGAGACTGTCCATTCTCTCCCATGGAGCAAATGGTGAATTCTAACCACATGGTTTTGTGTTGGCAGTGCAACACCTTACCATCAAGCCACCATTGTTGTCATGTACCACGAAGTCAGAACCAACTGATAGCTGACCTACAGAGGGTTTTCAAAGGCTATAAATTGCTGGGAAGGAGATTGTCCATATTTCTTCTTTGGAGTTAATAGTGGATTTCAGCTGTGTGCCTTTAGGTTGAACATGAAGCTCCTTATTACTAGGTCACCAAAGCTCCCTGTAGTTCCCTATGAGAGTTTTCCTGCCAACCCAAGTCAGGCAATTCGAATCCAACCCTGTTCAGCTGAAGGAAGATGATCATTCTCTTTCTGTGCAATTTACAGCCTCTGAAAAACTCCAGGAAGAGCTGATCTTCATCTGGATCATTCTGTCTCCAACAGCAATGTAGGGAGCTCTGGTGGCTTAGGGGTAAGTAGTTGTGCTGCCACCCTAAAGGCATAAAGTTCAAATCCACCAGTTGGTGCAGGGGAGAAAATTGGGTAATCACCTCCACAGTGATTTACTGCCTCTTAAAGCCCACTGAAGGGTCGGCTATGGGTCAGTTCCAAATCACAGGTATATAGCAATTTAAAAATTTATATATAATGTGTATATATAATCCTGTTAAAATATCACAGGATATACAATCATTTTGTTTTAAGTAACTTAGTTGCTACATAAGATGAAAATAGTACTTACATGGTTTGTTTTCTGCTATGTATGTAAAGAGTTAGATTAAAAATTGTTCTGAACCTCAAGGTTATGGATAATACCAGACTTATTTAAAATTACTAAAGCAGAGTATTAAACTGCATATGTCTTGATAATGAAAGTCACTCTCCTGGAATTAACTTTTCTGAATTAATTTTTCTGAATTGACTTTTGGGTGATTCTGCATTGGATTTCCAAAGCTGTAAATTTCATGGGAAGAGATTGGTCATCTTTGTCCTGCAGAGCTGCTGATGAGTTTGAACCAACAAAGTGGTACCACTTTTGGGTTATCAATGCAAGTAGTACAGACCCAGTCTCCAGTGTTCCTGTTTAGACCCCAGTCATCCATGTATTTATTGTTTTTCATTCTTGTGAGGGAGCTAAATGATATTTTTATTGTGATTCTTTTTCCCCCCTTCCTCTCCCTAAGTCTTTTTGCCTTTCCACCCTCACTCCTCCCTTTGCTGTTTCAAATAACTGTGCCATTGGTACATCTGTCTTTCCACTGAAGAAGATGATAAAAACAGTGAGATTTCAAATCAGTACAGATTTTCCTCAGTAACTTAATAGCATTAGCTGAACAAAAATATGAGAAAGTCCAATTCTCTAGCATAGTTAAGACTAGTTTAAACATTATTTTTGTTGTTATTTGCCATCGACATGGAACTGACCCTGAAGAAAAAGGCAGTAAATTGCACAGAAGGAGATTATCTTCTGCAGAGCAGTGGATTCAAACTGCACGCCTTTGGGACTGCAGTGCAGCTTCTTACCACAGATCCACTAGAGTATAGAAAATTAATAATTTTGTTAGAGAATTCTCAAACATAAGGCATCTGGTAAGATTTGTGAGAACTGGCAAAATTTTGAACTCTAGAGTTCAAAATGCATTTCAGTGCTTACTTATTTTAGAGCAATACTTCAAATCAAGACTATTACACACTTTCTATTAATGTTATTTTATTTATAGTTTTCAGTAAGTAGATCTTTGTACTGCCATATGAAATTCAAAGTAATAGGAGGCAAACTAGGATGTTTGAAAGCCAGACTTGGAAATAATGTGTCTATTTTAAGCAACTCAGAAAGCCATTTGGGACGACTGGCACAGACAAGCTTCTGTTTGTATTTGGCAAGGACTTAGGGGAATATGGCAATAACGCAGAGCTCTGGTGGCCTACTGGTAAGAAATTGCTCTGCAATCCTCAGCATACACAGTTTGGATTCATCAGCTGCTCTGTGGGAGAAAGATGGACAATCTCAGTGATTACCTGCCTCTGAAAACCTGCCAGATGGGCAGCTATTGGTCAATTTTGATTCATAACAACATAACAACAACAGTACATAACAACAACTTCATGGCAACAACAACTAATTTCAGTTTGTTTAAAATTGATAAAAATGAGTAAGTTAGTGAATGGCAATGATAAAACGAAATTTAATAGTTGTTCCAATTTTCCTTCATATGCCTTGAATAGTGACTTGAGTATAAATGTTTGTGGCAATTAAACATACAATGAACAGAACGTTAAAAAAGTTGTGTAACACATTTTACTCAATGTTTATAATCAGTGAGTAATTATGCATTACTATTGTTGTTGTATACTGTAGAGTTGGAACTGACCCATAACTGACGCTGGAGCATCTGGTGACCTTGAACCACATGTCTTTGGGATTACAGTGCAGCTTCTTGCCAATCAGAGTACATTTATAAGGATTTTATTAGCTTGATGAATCGTTGGAAGCATTCCAGAAATATGTGTGTCTGTTGTTGAACATTTGCTGATTTCTGACACATCTATAATGTGTTAGCATTTCTAGTTTCAGCAGTTCTGGTGTTAACACCATTTTAATGTAAGCTGTGGTGGCATGTTTTTATTTATTTATTTATTTTCCTTCCATCATAGTGCTCAGAGCAAAGTTCCTCAATTTTGGTGTTTCATAGGTTTTAATATGTAATAATTTCTAGGCTCTATCCCACAAGGAATTAAATCAGTATTTAATGTGTAGTACCCAGTCTGGAGTAATTTTTCAGAGCTTCCTAAAACTTTTTGTGAACTTATTCTGAATTTTGCATTAGTTATTGAAATGATTAGAAATTGTAATTAATGTAAACATATCCCTATCCACAGAACAGCTGTCAAAATACTCCCAAGCTCTATATTGACTTACTTCCTGAAATAATTAGTAAATATACTTAGTTGGAAATCTCTTGTGTGTTTTTTTGCTGCTTCAGGCCATCCAGTTAATTATTATTCATAGCATGTAAGTTCTGAACCCTACCCTACCTAACCCGAGCCAGTCTCATGATTACTGTTTCTGACACACCTACCTCCATTATCCCTATTATTGTATCAATCCATCTCATTCAGATCTTCCTCTCCTGTGATGTCCCTTCACCCTTCCAAACATGAAGTCCTTCTCCAAGGACTGGTTCTTCCTGTCCATGTGCCCAAAATATGTGAGATAGAACTTCAAAATCCTCGCCTCCAAGGAGAAACTTGCTTTCACCCTCTCCAAGACAGTTCTATTTGTTTTCTTGGCAGTCCGTGATATGTTCAAGACTCTTCTCCAGCACCATAATTCAAAGGCATCAATTCTTCTTCTGTCATCCTTAGTCATTGTCCAGGTCTCTGATGCATAGCAAGTAATTTCAAAGACCATTACCTGGATAAGGTGCACCTCAGTCTCTATACTAACCTCATGGCTTTTCAGTAGTCTGGAGAGGCCCCAGACGGCAGATTTTCCCAATGCAATTTGTCTTTTGATTTCCTGACTACTGGTGTCAAGCCTATTGATTGTGGAGCCAACCAAGCTGTAACTGTTAACAACCTCAATCTCTTCTCTATCTATCATGGTACTGCCAATTAGCTCAGTGGTGAAAATCTTTGACTTTATTTATTTCCGTGGGTTTTTAAAAATTTTTTTTATTTTAATGAAAGTTTACAGAGACTTTGGATTTCCATTCATTCATTGTTCCACACTTTCCTCCCTGCCCACCCCTTTTCTCTTTGAAAAGTAAAAAAAAAAAAGAATCAATCATTGATATACAATCTCCCCTCCCCCACCCCAGTCCACTCCACTATGCAGCTTTCATTCTGGACTCTTGTCATGACCATAATAACTAATCATATATTTCTCCTAAACAGTTCTCTCCCTCATATATTTCAAGGCAGTATACATTATTGATCCCCTTTTAGTTTTCCCCAACCTCGATGTCAGTCCCGCTTTATAACAGTGACACTATACAGTATTTGTCCTTTTGTGACTGAGATATTTCACTTAGCATAATGTCTTTCAAGGTCACACATTTTGTATAATATCTCATGAGTTCCTAGTTTTTTAATGCAGCATAGTATTCCATTGTGTGAATATACCAGAGTTTCTCTATTTGTTTGTTGGTGGACACTTGGGGGTTGTTTCCAACTCTTTGCTATTGTGAGCAAAGCTGCAATAACCATGGTGTGCATATATCTGCTTGGGTGGCAGTTCTAGTAAGGGTATATTCCCAGTAGTGGAATTGCTGGGTCAAATGGTATTTCTATTCCCATATTCTTGAGGAAACACCATAACGCCTTCCATAATGGTTGCACCATTTTACACACCCACCAACAGATAATAAGGGTTCCCGTTTCTCCATAACCTCACCAGCATTTGTTTCTTGCTTTTCTGTTAAGTTTTGCTATCCAGAGGAATTATTGCCTGTGTTTAATTAACTATGGAAGGTATTTTACTGTGTGGATCACAACAAATCATGACTAAAATTGAGAAGACTGAGAATCCTAGAACACCTGATTATACTCATGCGAAACCTATACTGCGACTAGGAGGTAATTATCAGAATAGAGCAAGGAAACACTGGGTAGTTCAAAATTAGGGAAAAAGTGAGAGTGCATCAGGAATGTGTCCTGCCTCCATAACTTTCCAATTTATATGTGGAACAGATAATTCTGAAGGCTGGACATTAGGAGGAAGAATGTGGCATCAGAATTGGAGACTCATCAACAAACTATGTTATTCAGATGGCATAACTTTGCTTGCTGAAACTGTGGAGGGCCTAAGCTGTTTGCTGCATAAGGTCAAAGACTGTAGTCTTCCATACTGATTGAAACGTAACATCAAGAAAACAAAAATTCTCACCATTGGGCAAATTGAGAGCATTATGATAGATAGAGAAGAGATTGAGATTGTCAACAATTTCAGCTTGCTCGGCTTCATAATCAACACTCGTGGAACCAGCAGTCAGGAAATCGAGATGCAATGCATTGGGAAAATCTGCTGCAAGGGACCTCTCCAGAATTCTAAAGAGCAATGATGTCAGGATAGAGACTAAAATGGGCCTGATCCAGGTCATAATCTTTGCAATGATTTGCTATGCATCAGAAAGCTAGACAATGACTAAAGTTAGGAGAATTCATTCCTTTGATTTGTGGTGCTGGAAAAGAGTATTGAATGTATCTTGGACTGTAAGATATCAAACAGGTTTGCCCTGGAGAAGGTAAGCCTAGTGGTTCTTGAGTGGTAATGATTTTGAAATTCCATCTAACATTCTGTAGGCATGTTGCCCGGTGGGATGGACCAGTCCTTTGAGAGCATCATGCTTAGAACGGTGGAGGGACAATGCAGCAGAGGAAGACCCTGAGTTAGCTGGAGTGAAACAATGACTGGAGGAGCAGGGGAGAGGGTGTTGGAGACAATGAGACAGGCTCAGGATATATCAAGAGTCAGAGATACTGTGTAAAATGTCACTGTGAGTTACAGATGTCTCAAAAGTACATAACAACAATCATGATGTCACCTATTGGTCCAATAGTGGTGAGAACTTCTGTTTTCTTCTGTTGAAATGCAATATATATATATATATATGTATATATATATATATATATATATATATATATATATATATATATATATATATATATAATGTTGCAGTGTTTGATCTTCTACAGCAAGTTTTTCAAGTCCTCCTCATTTCAAATAAGCAAGGTTGTATCATCTGCCTGATGCCACATTACCCTCGGAAGAGTCCAACATACTGAATAATTTGCTCAGCATACAGATTGAAAAGGTATAGAGAAAGGATACAACCCTGATTGATGTACAGCTTGCTTAATTTTAAACCATGTAGTGTTTGTTCCCTTGCTCTGTTCGCATAACAGCTTCTGCTGGAGCACCAAGTTTGTGCTGGTTCCCACAGGACAGTACATAACAACAATAACAACTTTGAATCATGAGCCTTTGGGTTGGTAGCTTAACTCCTTACCACTAAGACATTAGAGTTGCTTTTTTTTTTTCTTTTTCCCATGGATATCTAGACTTTTTGCTGCTGCTGTTGTTGTTGTTATGTGCCATGAAATCACTTGCAACTCATTTGTTGTTGTTGTTTAGTGCCGTCGAGTCGCAGGCTACTCATAGCGACTCTATGAAGGAGAGCCCTCGACGCTTGGATGCCTTTGACCCTCTCTCCAGGTTCATAGGGTTTCCGGAGGCAAGCTATTATGGAAGTGGATGCGACTCCTCCTTCCACACTTGTTTAATCAGGGAGCTCCACCCCACTCTCAGTCCGCATTGGGTAGCCAACCATTAACACATTTGACACATCCGTGTCACAGTGTTCAGCCTCACAGCAACCACAAGTGACTGCAGTACGGCAACTTGTACACCAGGGTTATGCAACCTAGAGGAATATCTGAACAGAAACAATGAAAGACTGGCCTGAGGGCCACAAACTAAAAGTCACCCACCTTTGTCTTGGTCACATCGTTTTCTCTTCACTGGGCCAGCTGATCTCTCTCTCTCTCTCTCTTTCTCTCTCTGTTGATGTTATTGTTGTTTAGTGACATTGAGTCACTTGCAACTCATAGGGACCATATATACAGT
>NW_006399796.1:2418026-2418798 GCF_000299155.1 Elephantulus edwardii
CCCAAGACTCACTACACTATGCAGCCTTTGTTCTGGACTCCTGTCATGACAGTAATACCTAATCATCTATCCCTTTTAAACAGTTCTCTTCCTCATCTGTTTCAATGCAGTGTACATAATGCATCCCATCTTTCTCAGTTTCTCCCCAACCCCAAAGTCAGTCGCAGATATTGAGTCACAATCAATTTAATGGCACATAACAATAGCACCTTCATATAATTTTATAATTTAATATAAACGAAAAATAGTGTCACATTTTTAAAATAAATCTTATGAAATTAACTATATTAGGATTGGTAAAGAGTTGTGTACTAACCCAAATACAAGCTTTTTGAACCCAGCAGTTGCTCTGTGGGAGATAGATGGATAATTTTCTCTTTGTCATCTAGAAACAACAATGGAAGCTCACCTATGAATTAGTTTTGACTCAAAGACATACAGCAAACAATCTTTGCAAGCTAGTTTGAAAAAATGCTAAAAATCTGGTAATATCTATAAGGCTTCACCTGCACGTACCCTATCTGAGGCCTGTTAACATATTTCTACTTAAAGTTGCATTTTTGCATCTTGATAGAGAAAATTAAATTAAGCATTCAAGTAACATAATTATGTTCATAAAGATCATGATTAATGGGTCTAAAATGTCCAGAAATCATTTGAAATTATATGTTTTGTAGTTGTTGTTATGTGCCATCAACACACTTGTGACTCATAGAGACCCTATCTACAACAGCCCTAAACTGCTCTGTCCTATGCCAATCAGACTGTCTCC
>NW_006399796.1:2419344-2421036 GCF_000299155.1 Elephantulus edwardii
ATCTCAATCTCTTCACCATCCATCCTGATGCTGCCAATTGGTCCAGTGGTGAGAATCTTTGTCTTCTTGACATTGAGCCTCAATCCATATTGGAGGTTGCAGTCCTCGACCCTCTGCAGCAGGTGCTTCAGGTCCTCCTCAGTTTCAGCAAACAGGGTTGTGTCATCTGCATAATGCAGATTGTTGATAAATCTTCCACCAATCTCGACCCCACATTTCTCTTCATAGAGCCCAGCCTCTCAGATAATCTGTTCTGCATGCCGGTTGAAAAGTTATGGAGATAGGATGCCTCCCTGGCGCAAACGCATCAAAAATCTCCCATATGAAAATTAGAGAGGGAAATATAAAACACTCTAATAATGCAAAGTTTGTTTTGGCTGATTTTATATCAAAAATACCTTCTAAATCAAAACTGCTAGGACTTTATAAACACTTTATCTTTTGTCAAAACCTCAAAATACAAAGGTATCACTGTTGTTGTTATTAGGTGCCATTGAGTCGGATACAACCCGTAGCGACCCCATGAACAACAGAGATGAACCCTATCTTGTCCTGTGCCATCTAAAATTTTATTTAGTGTATAGACAACATTTTATTTTCTCTATCATCTTACATTGCATTTATGGTGTTAAATTGTACCAAATATTGCTCCTAGTCTATTGCTATTGTTTTGTCTTTTCTAGAGGAACTTACTGAGAAGGAAACCCTATGTTTCTACCATTTATTGTAGGAAGAATTACTATAGTCACATTCCACCTTTCAGACAGTTTTACAAAGGTCAGACTTAGGTTGATTTTATTTCAATAACTGAGCAGCATCAAAGTTAGAAATATAACAGACCATTTTATCTTAGACATTGCTTTACCTCAGTTCCTGACTCTATAGTGTGGTTTAATGACCTTCTTAATCTTTCTTCAACTTTCTAAAATGTAGCCATTCATAAGCTCAAGTATTTAGCAGTTACTTATTAAATTATATTGCTCAATATGTCCAAAAATGAATGTAATAGGTTAAAGTAAAATGTTGGATACAAAATACTTTTGCCACTAAATCATTCAACATTGAGAAAAACTCCTTTTATTAATTTGATTCTATAAAGAATGTTTATGTATTAGGAAAATGAAAATTCCTGAGAAGAATATTGAAGCACAAGTTTCAGGAGATGAAGTAAAGATTTATTAGTAGCAGAGGGCTCAAATAGTAAGTTAGAGAGAAATAGAATAAGACCAATTTGATTATTGAATGGGGAAAGTAGAATTTGATGTTTCTCTAGATCAAATATATACATGCTGCTTTAACACAGGGTTACCCTTGCAGCATAGTTCACAGTTCATAGCTGTGTTGTCAGTCCAAAGACCTTGAATCTTCAGCAGTTCAAATCCACCAGCCACTCTGAGAGAAAGATGGGCAATCTTTTTTCATTTTGGTTTATTGCCCAGAGAGTGATTCAAAAGCAGTGAATTTGAGACTTAGGGTTTTATTATACATCCATACAATTTCATTCGAAAAGGAATGTTCAGGGCAGTTTTGAACTGCATTTACTCATGATTCTCTTGCTGTCAGCATTATCCACTTATCCAATAAGGATGAGAATACAGGTATTGAGGAGAGTTAGATGTGCTAACTAGTTTCTATTTGCACATGCAACACTTACTGAATTAGCCAAATATAATATTGGAAGAATAACCAATA
>NW_006399796.1:2421186-2422410 GCF_000299155.1 Elephantulus edwardii
GTTTTTTTTTAATTTAGGTTGTTTATTTTTCATTTCAATGAACATCTACAGAGTATTTCTTTTTCTTCTTTCTCTCCTTCTCTTTCTTCCAACTAGTTAGCACAGAATTAATTTATGTATGTAAGTTTAAAATATACTCTTTGCATTTCTGAGAATCCATATTGTACCTTTACTTTCTTTTTACACAAAGTAATTCATTAAGACACTCTTGTAAATTACTTATCCTGAGATTTAACCATTAGGGCATTTGGCAAACTTGTATTTAATCTAGTCTATACTGTTCTATTTTTTAAAAATGCTTTAAGATTTTCCTTACGTGTCATATAATTTGGTGAATACTGTTGATACCATTTTCCTCTTTTGTAGTTCATGTTAAGGCATGTGCTCCCACCCACAGAAGACAGTCCTAATTTGTCTTAGCAGGTGATTCCCGGTTCCAGTTGCAAAGTGGAATTGCTTAGGATTTTCTAATGATTACAGGTTTCTTGGCATTCCCCCTGAGGATGAGATCTAATCATTAGGATATTTTGAAAAGTTCCAAGGACAAGTGTAAAGTGAAACCAGACTTGAGAAGCAATCAATGATTATTAGTTTCAGCCTCTTCTGACTCAAGCATTCAGACATGTCATTAGTAACAGCCTTGCTCTGGCCTCAGGAACAAGTTTTAGAATGGACACATGGTCTAATTTAGACAATGAGACCAGAGAGGAAGTTGGTAGGGACTTCCCAGTAGAAATTTCTATCTTTAAAGAAAAAAACCATTGAAATAGCTTGTTATGTGTCTGACATTGTCATCTGACAGTTATGAGGACCACAATTTCTACATTCATCTTGCTTTCAGGTAGTTTGAAATCAGCACAGAAAAATCCAGTGATAAAAAATATAGGAAACAGAATCAGACACTGACTTTTGTTAACCCTAAAATTTGACATACAGCTATTTATATGTATGTTATCAACCAATTGATATATTCACTTAAACATTTCAGACTACATTTTTAGGTATGAGTGACGCAATGAATGAGTATTTCCTGTAAAAACTTTTTTTTTCAAACCTACCATGAACTCCTTTTAAAAATATATATTCGGGCCGGCAACGCCGATTGCGTTAATGCCTGACGTCAACGTATTTAAATGAACAAGTGAGCAAAGACTCAGCTCTTTAGCAAACCTTCAGTAATCGTAATGGCGGGTACGGGTTTAGTGGCCGGAGAGGTTGTGGTGG
>NW_006399796.1:2424060-2428417 GCF_000299155.1 Elephantulus edwardii
ATTTCCTGGCTACTGGTGCCAAGAGTGTTGACTGTGGAGCCAAGCAAACTAAAGCTATTAACAATCTCAACCTCTTCACCATCCATTATGATGCTGCCAATCAGTCCAGTAGTGAGAATCTTTGTTTTATTGACATTGAGTCGTAATCCATAATGAAGACTGCAGTCCCTGACCTTCCACATAAGTGCTTTAGATCCTCTTCAGTTTTAGCAAGCAGGGTTGTATCTTCTGCATAATGTAGATTATTAGATGAGTATTTGGAAAAATGCAAGTTATATTTTCTTCATAATTAAGGGTACTATGGTTATTTCACAGTTTAACATAATTTCCTTTTGAAGCAATATTTTGCCAATTGTATCAGTTTTCCTTGAAAAGAACAAAACAACACCCCCACCCCTCCATCTTTCTATCTTACTTTTTTCTGGGAGTTGTCAGGTATGAACAAGTAAATCAAACTATTCCTACCAATATCAAGTAAATTCCAACTCATGGTGGCCCTTTGTTAGGTTTCTGAGGTTGTAAATCTTTTTGGAGGAGACTGCCTATATTCTTCCTACAGTATCGCTGGATGATTTAAAGGGCCAACATACAGCAAGCACACTGCATCAGGCCTCTTTATGCCTTCCTAACTAGAAATATGAACAATCTCCTCACCCCACAGCTATTTTCCACTTTTCCTTCTCATTGCCTTCCAAGTTGAGACAATGGATGGATTTTAAGCTTTAGTGATTTGTGGTAGTGCAAGATTAATTTTTCTCCAGACATTATTGAGATTATTACTTTCCAGGCTGGGAAGATAAGTGAAAAGGCCAGATTTTGAAAAGGTGTGTTTTCTGGCTTGGGGCTGAGACTAGGGTGTGGCTGTTGTTTACAATAGGGCGTGATCTGCTTAGATTTATCCTCATATTTAAACAGGCTTTTGGGCCCAGGACTGCAGCCCTTGGGCTTGCTTTTTGTGGATCTCTCAAATAAAACTGCTTGGAAGCAGGAGTGGCGTCCACTTCCAAAAAATCTTGCCTCTGGAAACTCTGTGACCTTGGAGAAAAGATGAAAATTTTATTTTCATGACTTTTGTTCATAGGGTCACTATGGATCATTTACAACTCTGTAGCACTTAACAGCAACACAACAAATGGAAACTGTATAAACAATGCACCAGTTTCATAATAGTGAAAAACCCCTTTAATATGACATTTACTTTTTGTTTTGGGAAGTATTGCTAATGGCTGACTGCTTCCAGTAATCAAGTAAAGAATTCAATAATGTCTGGAGGAAAATTAATCTTGCACCACCACTAATTGTTGTTGTTGTTGAAAGCTCGAGTGGCATCCACTTCCTAAACAACATGCCTCTGGAAATTCTATGAACTTTGAGAAACGACAGTAGTCATAGAAAGGCTTCAGGTCTTTTGTTCATAGGGTCTTATGAATCGTGTTCAACTTGATGGCTATCAACAACAACAATAGTGGTAGTGCATGTATTGAAATTATTACTTGACTACTGGAAGCTGTTAGCCAGTAGTAATATTTCCCAATAAACACAAAAAGAGAATGTCATATTATAGGATTTTTTTTCTCTGTTATGAAATTGGTGTATTGTCTATAGCACCATTGATCCTGGTTCATAGTTATGTTTTAGGACAGAGTAGAACTGCCCCATGGGGTTTCATAGATTGTAATTTTTTGGGGGACTAGATCATCATGTCATTTCTTCTATGAAAAAGCTGGTGGGTTGAACAAATGATCACAACCAATGCTTAATCATTGTGCCACCAGCATTCCTTTTCTCTATTTTAGTTGTATACATTTAATTACAATCACTTTTAGGACAAGATAAAGTGACAGTGACATAATAATATGAAAGCAACCGAAATATTAATTGACTGCACTGACAGATACATCATCAAGTGTTATATCAAGAGGCAAGTTTCAGAATAAAATGCAATATAAATTTAAGTTTAAAAAGTCAAATGGATTGTTCACAGTTACTGAAGCTTAAGGCACAGTTTGAATTCTTCTTTGTTGATGTTGTTGTTGTGTAACTTCAAGCTGGAACTGACCTATAACTGATGCTCGGGTGGGTTTTCAGGGCCAGTAATCACAGTGATTGTCCATCTTTCTCCCGTTGAACAATTGCAGCGCAGCTTCTTACCACTAGACCACCAGAGTTAAATTAGGGAATTGCGGTTACTTCTATGACAATTGCTAGTGCCAATTACTCTATTATTCTGTGGCCTGGCAGTCAGTGATGGTCAGAGAGAAATTGAAACAATAAAAAATTACCTTCAGAAACTGTGTGCACTGCCTTGACAGGAGTGGGGATTGCGCCTGACAGATTTGCTAGAGGACAAACTCTCAAGGGGTTTTCTGATGTCTTCTTGAGTTTTTGGACAAATTTTATAGGACCACTCTGGTGGTTTGCAGTCATAATTACAGTTTCACAACCAATTGTGGAGGAAATGCTGCTATTAAAATGTCTTGGCTGCAGAAATGATTTTCCAAATGTCGCATTACTCTGGATATAACTGGCCAAGGACAATCCTTATAGCATAATGAAAAATAAAATACTTTCAGTGAAATTATATTTTCCATTATTTTTTAAAATTACTGTTTAAATTTAAAAAAAAAGAACCCACAAAATACGAAACAAAATAAACAGGATAAGAGTGTTAATGAAGAAAATAAGTTCAAACTAGATTCTGTTATGCTTCCCAAAATGATTCTTAGCACTTATTTTATAGATAATTTCTTCCCTTATACACATAAACACATGCACATACATTTGGACACTAATCGAATTGTTTTTCCTATGTTGAGAATTAATTAAATCCCTAATGCATGCAGTCCATGGAAACAGATATTGTGCTTGGAAAGTTAGAGGGTCAGCATAACAAAGGAAAACTTTAAATAAGATGGATTGACAGTGACTGTAACAATGGGTTCAAGTACATCAAAGATGGTGAAGGTGACACAGGACAGGGCAAGGTTCAATCTGATTTTCAATAGGGTCTCTATGAGTCATGGCTGACATAATAGCACGTAGAAACAACAGGCTTCATCCAGACTCAGACAGGAGAGGAAAGAAGTTTTGTATTTAGAATGGTTTTGATTTGGAATGAACTAGATGCCATTTGTTTCAGAATATGAGTCATAATCATTAAAAACAAATATCATATGACTTGAAAAATTATACAAATGCTGTATGGCCTTTCCAATTGTGGAAAATGCAACCATGAAGACAGGAACATGGAAGAGTTTACTATTTTCTTTACTGTTGTTAAACTCTCAACAAGCTATTTATACATATAAAAATGTATCTCTGTATTTCTTTTCAAGCATAAATGTGACTGGGACTACGTGTAATGGTCTACACTTCTCTTTTTCCTCTTTATTATTTTTTAGTTACTGCTTACTTGACTATAGTATTTTAGAGATGTGATATTATAGTACTGAATATCCATGGACTGGCAAAAGAACAAACAGATATCTCTTTTAAAAGGTGGCGCCAAAGTGCTTCTTAGAGGCAGTGATGTCAAAGCTTTGTCTCTCATACTTTGGACATTGTGCTAGTCGAGGCTATTCTTGAAGAAGGATATCATGCTTAGAAGGGTGAAGGGTCAGGGAATAAAGGAGAACACCTCCATTGAGATAGATTGACATTTGACTATAGCAATGGGCTCAAGTGTATCAGAGATGGTTGAGGAGGGCACAGGATATGACAGGATTCAGGTCTGCTGTTTATAGGGTTGCTATGAGGCATACTCAATTTGGTAACAGTAGTCCTAGTCTTTGGGCATTCTGATGGTCTAGTGAGTCAGGAGTTGCACTGCCAGGAGTTTTGC
Organism: Elephantulus edwardii; assembly: GCF_000299155.1. Taxonomy (NCBI): domain Eukaryota; kingdom Metazoa; phylum Chordata; class Mammalia; order Macroscelidea; family Macroscelididae; genus Elephantulus; species Elephantulus edwardii. Next base: position 2,427,902 of record NW_006399796.1, read on the forward strand.
TGCCCACCCAAAGCCTGGAATTTGAAACCACCAAATGCTCCAGGGAGAAGGATGAAAAAATCTCTGTTTGATTTATAGGCTCTGAAAACCCTCTGTGAGGTTAACAATGGGTTAGTTGTGACTCTTGGCAATGAAATAAATTCTATGTTTATCCGGTGATGTAATCCCTGGGGAGTTGCACCAATAACCCAAAAGTTAACCTCTCTGACAATTCATATCTAACAGCAGCTTCAAAGGAGAAAAAGTGATAGCTTCCTTCATAAAATTTACAGCGTTGAAAACTCAATGAAGGGTCATCTATGAGTCAGTTGTGATTCTATGCAACAGGTCAGTTGACACAAGAGAGTTGCTATTACCCAAATATCAACAGGTAATGAAGGAAATTTCCTTCACATGGTTATTCAAGGCCATACGTATTTCAGTTTTAGAAATCTGCATCTTAATCCTACTACACTGCCGTAGTGGTAAAGACAGCATGGTACTGGTACAATGACAGACACATAGATCAATGGAATC
>NW_006399796.1:2430239-2440588 GCF_000299155.1 Elephantulus edwardii
AAAAAAAAGAAATCTGCATCTTAAATATGTTGATTCTAATAAGGTAGCTCTCTCTGATCCTTTCTGGATTAAATAGAGGAAGGTCAGTAAAGGGAACTGTGGAGTGTTTTATGAACAGAACCCGGAAGAGATACATCATTTCTATCCACTTTCTGCTGGTTTCTGTTACATGTCAGATTGGAAATACAATCCAGCTCTGTGACGAACAGGAAAAGTAAACTTCTTCAATAATTAACCTATTACGTAAAAACTAGCAAGCTAGGATGTGCACATTTACCATTAAAATAGCTGCACACTATTATATTTTATAATTCATCAGTAATTTATATAATTAGATTCTTACGATGGATATCTGGAGAGAGGATGAAAGGCACCCAAGCGTCGAGGACTCTCAATCATAAGGTTGCTATGAGTTGCCTGCGACTCGACGACACTTAACAACAACAACTGATGGATATAGATACCTTTTCAATTTTTTTCTTCCAAACAATGTGGCAATGAACATCTTTGTCCATAAATTCTCACGTGTGTATAAGAATATCCTCAGGACAAATTCTAGGAGAAAACTCGTTCATTGAAAGAGTGTATGCAATTTTGAATATTAATAATTACTATCTGATAAAATAATTTTTAATTTATTATACCTACACCTATATTTTATGAAGCTTTATATTCCTCTCCCTCAGCCTCATCAATATGATTATCAACAGGACTCATCTGTCAATCTTGTAGAAGATATCAGTCTTTTATTGCTATTTTAAATGACATTTATTATTTTTAATAGATATTTTATGTATCTGTATATGTTTGTTGCATTTTTATTTTGGGTATTGATAAAGATACCCATGAGAGCTAATTTACTCCTGGTGAAGTAGAAGGTAGCAGGTACGTATTATGCCATTTATCTAATGTTGTGACTTTTGAGAGCCCTGGGAGTCTGTAGAGAGTTGTGCTGCTAGCACAAATGACATATGTCTTTGGCAATTTGAATCACCATTGACTTCATGGGAAAAACTTCTTACATTAAGATCTAAAGTCTTGAGGATCCAATGTGAAGGTTTTAAGAGTTGAGGCTGACTCTACATCAGTGAATTTTTTTAGTCACTTTGCAGTTCTTGAGCTTAATTCTTGTGTTTGAAAAATTAGAGTGTTAAATGATTTTTTTGAAGTATCTAAATCCCTATAATTCTGCCCATATGTATGAAATAAATTTTTATGAGCAATGAAACGCTGGGTCAAGAGTACGCTGTTAACATATTTCTTAATGATGTAAAAGATGTATCACTGGAAGTAATACTAGAGGCATGTAATGCATTTAAGAACTAGAATGCTTACTAGAATATTAATGCAATACGGTAAAGTGTGGTATCTTAAAATTCAGAGAAAACAGATGTGTCTGTGATGTTACACAGTAAATATTTTACAAGTGAAGAAAGGGAAAGAAATTATATTCTAAAGGAAAACTCAAATTCATTGCTGTGATTCAGTTCCTTATGTTTTTCAGATTGTACATCACAGCTGGAGATGACCCACCTTTCCCTTAAAAAACCCCTGGTGGATTTGAACTGCCAGTGACATGTAGCATTTGAGTTAGCATTGCAGTTTGCTATGGACTGTCTCACCAGATCTCCTTAGACTACAAATATTAAAATGAAAAGTTAAATTTAAAACCTTAATATTCTAAATCAGAAGACAAATTGCATTGGGAAAGTGAGCTGTGAAAGATCTCTCAGGAGTACTGAAGAGCAACGGCATCAGACTGGAGACTAAGGTGCACCTGATCCAGGCTATAGTCTTCGCAATTGTGTGCTATGCACTGGAGAGCTGGACAGTTACTAGGGATGATAGAAAGAGCATTGATGCCTTTGAGCTGTGGTGCTGGAGAAGAGTGTTGAATAAACCATGGACTCCTAGGAGAACAAACAGGTTTGTCCTGGAGAGGGTGAAGCTGGGCTGTTCCATGGAGGGAAAGATTCTGAACACTCGTCTGGCATACTTTGGGCATGTTGCAAGGAGGGACTAGTTCTTGCAGAGAGACGTCATGCTTGGCAAGGTGGAGGGACGGTGCAGGAGAGAAAAACCCTTCATGAGATGGATCCATTCTGTGAGTGGAGTGGTGGGAGTAGGTATGTCAGAGACAATGAGTTGGCACAGGATAGAGTAGGATTTAGGGCTCTTATACATAGGGTCGCTATGAGTCGCAAGTGACTCGATGGCACATATAACAACAACAACAACAACAGAATAGGGCAGAGTTCAGAGCTGTCGAATATAAGGTTGCTATATTTCACAGTAACTTGACGGCATATAACAACATCCTCAGATGTGAGACTTCTTATCAGGTGATTCAAAAAACATTGTCAACATGAGTGAGTAAGTGAGTGAGTGTGGGGGAGGGAGAGAGAGAGAAAGAGAATGAGAATGAGTTTGAAGAGGAGCTATATTTGTCTGTATTAACTACTGCTACTACACTGCTTCTTAAGTCAGTTGGTAATTTCCTCACTGAGATGAAGAATGAAAGGAAAATAGAAGCCTAATCAAGATAATGAGGGTTTCAGACATATTTCTAAGAGAAATTACAACATGCTTTGCTGTATATGGGCTCTTCGAGACACTTGAGGCAAAGCTAGTAGAGTTAAGGGTTTCTTTTCCATCCCTAGCTCTCTTACTTGAAGCACTGTATCCAGCTCTGAGGATCACAAAGATTAAACAAACTGGTAATACAATGATGTTGCATATTTCAGGATTCTGATCCCAAATATATTGTAAGTTCTCCAATATTTTAAAGATTAAAGTGATTGGAATATAAGTTCCATTATGATCCTCATCTTTGAATTTATTCTCTTTTCCTGACAAAATTTAATACAATTATTTAAAAACCAAATTTACTGCCATTCAGTTATTTCTGACTCCTGACGACCCTCCAGTGAATTTCTAAGGCAGTAATTCTTTACAAGAGCAAATTGCTAATCTTTACTGTCAGGAATTCTGGTGATTTAGTAGTAAGGACTCGTGCTGCTCTCCCAAAGGCATGCAGTTCAAATCTAATAGATGTTCCATGAGAGAATGATAAGCAGTCTGCTTTTGTGAAATTTACTGTCTTTGAAAACCCACTGGATAGTCAGCTCTGAGTTGGCTTTAACTTAATGTTTGTTGTTTTGATTGTTATATGCCTTCGATTTGCTTATGACTCATAGTGACCCTGTGTACAACAGCTCTGAACCCTGCTGTATCCCTGTATCCTGTGTCAACCTTATTATCTGCGGCCTGGATCATATGCACCTTAGTCTCCAGACTGACATCATTCCTCCTTGGTACTCTTGAGAGGTCCCTGACTGCATACTTCCCCAATGCAATTCATCTTTTGATTTCCTGGCTGCTAGTACCAAAAGTCTTGATTGTGGAGCCAAGCAAATTAACAGTAGACAGTAATAATAACAGTTCTATGATAAGATAGCAGATGCAAATGAATGGATGGATGAACAACTGACAGATCAGACCCTTAGGTCACTAAAATGAATTAGTGCTAATTTCATATTTATATATTTCTAAATAATAAAACATTTCAGAGTGAAACTTAACTGTAAATTTTGGGCTTAAAGTAGTTTTGAAATTACATTTAATAAGCATTGTATTTAAGCAAAGTCAACAAAAAGAATATTGCTTCATTCCTTTGAGGCTTTAATCATCAAAACTGTATTTTGCAGTTGCTTTTATGTGTGGTTATGTATTTCCCTGTGGAATATATTAAAAGTTAATGAATTCAGTGACCACTTGGAATGTCCAACAGTAGCTTTTCGTCAGATTACACTAGGCCTCAGGCATCCAAGGAGAGTATTATGGAAGGCAACCTGTACATTCTTCTGACCACAATGCACATAGGATCATCGTGCATAAAAAAGAAATATAGTTTCTTTAAAAGAGACCAATTAGAAAACAGCATGCTGATCTCAAGAGAATAACATTCCCAGATGGTTTCTCAACGATTGAAAATTGTTTGTTTGTTAAATGAACCAAAACTGTCACCTTGTCACTGAAAAACAAATTGTCAATGATGTGTATGGACATTTCTTCACTAAGTAACTTGCAGAAGCCAGGGAGGTAATACACATGGTAAGTATTTACCTAGAAAGGATGAAGAAAGATACAGAAAGACTTACAAACAGTGAAATTTAGTCATGCCAGTTTCTGGTTCATATTATCCCACATCCAGAAATATCAGTTCCCTCCTGGAGCTGGCATCGTTCTCTCTAGCTGGAAAAGAGTGTTGAATATACCATGGACTGCCAAGACAACACAAGTTCATCCTGGAGAGGGTAAAGCCAGGCTGCTCATTGGAGGCAAGGATTCTGAAGCTTCATTTGACATACTTTGGGTATGTTGCAAGGTGAGATCAGTCCTTGGTCAGGGACATAATGCTCAGGAGGGTGGAGGGATGGTGCAGGAGAGGAAGACCCTTGATGAGGTGGATCTATTCAGTCATTGGGGTAAAGAGAATAGGTGTATTGGAGACAGTAAGATTGGTACAGTATAGAGCAGGGTTTAAGACTATTGTATATAGGATCGCTATGAGTTGCAGGCGACTTGATGGCACATAACAACAACAACAGTCTCCTACTTGCCATATAACCTTCCCTTGAATTCTTGAGTGGAATTAAGGGAAAAAACTAATCGTGAAATAGCAGAATCAGTCCTGGTAAATCTGCCATTAAGGTATATTTTAATATTATCATTTTGACTACAGATATGAAGGCTAACCCAGCACCTTCTTTCAACTGGATTGCTTAAATAGACAGCAAACTGTTGTTGTTGTTGTTATGTGCCGTCGAGTCGTTTTCGACTCATAGCGACCCTATGCACAACAGCCCTAAACCCTGCTCTGTCCTGCGCCAACCACACTGCCCCTGACACACCCATCCCGATTACCCCAGTCACCGAATCAATCCATCTCATAGAGGGTCTTCCGCTCCTGCATTGTCCCTCCACCCTCCCAAGCATGATGTCCGTCTCCAAGGACTTGTCCCTCCTGGCAACATGTCCAAAGTATGTCAGACGAAGCCCCAGAATCCTTGCCTCCAAGGAGCAGCCTGGTTTAATCTTCTCCAAGATGAATCTGTTTGTTTTCCTGGCAGTCCATGGTGCATTCAGTACTCTTCTCCAGCACCACAGCTCAAAAGCATCCACTCTCCTTCTGTCCTCCCTAGTCATTGTCCAACTCTCTGAGGCATAACAAGCGATTGCAAATACCATGGCCTGTATCAGGCACACCTTAGTCTCCAGAGAGACATCGTTGTTCCTGAGTACTTTAGAGAGGTCCCTAACAGCGGACTTTCCCATCACGATACGCTTTTTGATTTCCTGACTGCTGGTGCCAAGAGTGTTGACTGTGGAGCCGAGCAAACTGAATCTGTGAACAATCTCAATCTCTTCGCCATCCATCCTGATGCTGCCAATTGGTCCAGTGGTGAGAATCTTTGTCTTCTTGACTTTGAGACTCAGTCCATACTGAAGGCTGCAGTCCCTGACCCTTCACAGCAAGTGCATGAGGTCCTCCTCAGTTTCAGCAAGCAGGGTTGTGTCATCTGCATGACACAACCTCGGATAACAGCAAAGAGGCGTCTTTCAGGTAATACCCAGGAAAAGCCTGCCAGAGAGGAAGGACAGTAAGCAGCACTGGGCAAGGTGACCTCGGATAACAGCAAAGAGGCGTCTTTCAGGAGTTCTACAGGACACGTCAACTTCCCTTGGAGACAGTACAACTAAACTTAAGAAACACTGGTCAAAAGAAAAAAAAAATGTCAGCAGTTGACGTGTTTGGAATCACAGAAGCCAGGAAAGCTTAAGATACAAGCTGTCAGATCATGGCTTGGACAATGGAAGAGATTTTCTGAAGGGACTTGGCAGATGTGAAGGGTTATCCTGGTGGAGGGTGGTTCTGGAAAGTAAGTGGGTCAAGGCTCTGGGCTAGGGGTGGGGTCAACACTGTAACTAATGCTTAACTCCACAATAAGGGATTTATCTTTCACTGCTCCACAAATTGCTTGTCTGTCAGATACTCCTCTAAATCTGAACATTCGGATTAAGACAGACTAGGAAGAAGGATTGGCCACCCACTTCTGAAATAGCAGGCCTCTGAAAACCCTATGCACAACAGAACGCAGGACAGCAAACTAGTTGTTTCCATTCTTGTCCATCAGCGTTCTCTTTGCCAGAGTACTGCCAGAATACTTCTTTTAGTCAAAGCAAGATGCTGGTGCTCCCATTGATTTCTAGCCTTTATATGGCCCAAAGAGCTGTGGTGGTTTCGTAGTTGTTGTTAGGTGCTTTTGAGTCATGTACAACTCATTACATCCCTGTGAACAACAGAGTTCAACCCTGTCCTATCCTGTACCTATCTTTATCATCCCCTAAATACTTGAGTCCACTGATGCAGGCATCTTGCTGGACGTCTTCCTTTCCTTTTTTGATTCTGTACCTTTCCTGTCCCTTTCCAAGGAATAGCCTCTCCTAGCAACATACTGAAAGTTTGTGAGATGAAATTTCACCCTCCATCCCTCTATGAATACTCTGATTTTACCATTTTCAAGACATATCTGTTCTTTTGGCAAACTTGAGATATTCAGTTCTATTCTCCAATAACATAATTCAAAGGCATAATTTTTTCTTTTATTATCCTTGTTCATTTCCTCGTTCTAATATGCATAACAAATGATTGGAAAAACCTTGACTTGGTGCAGACTTACCTCAGTATTTAAACTGATATCATTGCTCTTCAGGACTTTGGAGCAATCCTTGACAGTAGACATTCCCCAGGATCTATGTCTACTTATCCGACTACTGAAACTGTTAATTGTGGATACAAGTATGATGAATACTTCGCAATTTCAATATTTTCTTCATCTATCATGATGTTGCTTATTTGTCCAGCAGGGAGGATTTTTTTGACTTGAGGCTGAAATGCAATCTGTATTGAAGGCTGTAGTCCTTGATCTTCTGTATGTAGCTCCTCAAGTCTTCCTAGTTTACACCAAGGAATGTTGTGTCCTGTACATAACAAAAGCTGCTGATGAGTCTTCCTTCAATTTTGAGTCCACATTCTTCTTCATAAACTTCAACTTATTAAATTATCTGCTCAGCAATTAGATTGAATAGGTATAGAGACAGAATATGTAGTATCAAAGGTTTATTGCTCAAAATATATTTCTTAGCTATTGATTAACTGCTTATTTAGTGATGAAGAATTTATTGTACTAAGGAAATAGGATTAAGGTGAGATACAAGTCCCACCCTATTAGAGGCCTATGGGTAGCTCATGGGTGCTCAACGCTGGCTTTTTTTTTTTGACACTCACTTTCCTGGGACACAGGACCTAGCTGCACTGCAACAGCAGTCAGCAGTCTACAGTATCACCCACCAATCTCTGAAATACCAGCCTGCATCACTCACAGTTGTGTGACTTATTTCTCTGACAGATTTGAGTCCTGTGAGACATTTCAGAAAACCACATAACCCAAAAGACATAGAAGAGTGAGGGAACAAAGGAGGAATATTTGATACTAGAAATAATGGAGTGGTAAAACAGACCAAATATTTGAGACTCTGTTGACTTTCCCCTATCTGTTACCAAAGTATTACTAATCTTAACAGAATTAAGTATAAATGCAGAATACAATACTAGTGCACAACATTCTTGATTTTAAATGATGCAGTGTTTTTCCTTGTTGTTTGGACAGAGCTTGGTGTAGGTATAGGTTATAAGCACAATAAAGTGTGCTGGAATTCCCAATCTTTCTCAATGTTAGCCATAGTTTGTTTTCATTTATACAGTCAAATGCTTTTGCATAGTCAATAAAATACAGATAGACATCTCTCTGTTTTTCTTTGCTTTCAGTCAAGATCCATCTTACCTCAACAATGGCATCTCTAGTGCCATAGCCCCTTCTAAACCCAGATTGAAATTCTGGCACTTCTTTCAAAGAACTGTTCTAGGCACCTTGGATGATCTTCAGTAATAAACATGAATCTCTTCCAGTCAGTTGGCCAGTTTGCTGTCCTTTAACTTCCTTTGGTGGTTGAGAAGGTTAAATATTAGGCTGCTAAATGAAAGGTTCACAGCCACTAATGTAAAGAAAGATGGACCAGTCTCTTGCTTTGAGATTAAAACCTTGGAAACCCAAAAGAACGTTGCTATGAGTTAGAATGGACTTAAGGGTAGTGGGTTTGGATTCTATGCCCCTTTCAACCTAATTTCATATTATATCATAAACAACACATATTTTAGCCAAGTCTGCATATTTGTTTATTCTATTTCTTCAATCTAAATATATTTGTTTTGCCTCTCTGCCCCTCTTTCAAAGCACAAATCTTTGATGTCAGTATGTTGCTAATATGGAAATTTGTGATTCTGTTCCTGCATGTCACAGCATTGTAATTTTATGGTTTTCACAAATGTGATATATACACACAAATCACAAATGTGATATATACACTATGCACAGCAGATTATCTACAAAACACTTTTATTTCTTTTTATATAATGCTATATTGCAAATAAATTAAAAAAATCCCCTTTGTCTTTGTGTAATTCCCTACTTCTTCATTGTAAATGATTTTGGCGCACCATCGAGTTAGAGCCGACCCATAGCTGACCTTCCAGCTGGTTTCTAGGGACAATAAATCACATGGGAAGAAAATTCCCGTTTTTCTCCTTCAGAGTAGCTAGTTGATTCAAACCATGTGTTGGTTGACAATGCAGCTTCTTACCAATAGGCATCCACAGTTCTAACAACTTTTTAAAAAAAACATAAATCACCACTAAATGGCATCTTACAACAGCAATACATATATTGTACCTTTTCTAATGGAATGTAGAACTCCAATAGACTACAACTGTAGAAAAAGATGGTGCATAGCAAAATCCATACCTCAAATCAGATAGGAAAAGTTACTCAAGATTTATCAAAGACCTGGCATAAAATATAAAACTATAAAGATAATTGTTCAAAGGGAAATACCTTCAATTCTCTATTGAGACATCTCTATTATACTGCAGAAGTTCTCTTCTATTTCTATTTTATTGAATATTTTATCAACATAAAGGATTTTCACGAGTTGGAATATACTCAATGGCAGTGGGCTTGAGTTTATGTAGGTATATCTGCTTTAGAATTAATGAATATTTTTATACTTGTACAAAATTATGATGTAGTCATTATAATCTCCAGGGGTGACTTGTATTTATTGTTGTTGTTTCTCATATTTGGTAGCAAACAATTTGCCTGACATAAAATTTGTAAACTTAAACATTTTAAGGTCACTATGAGTCATCTATGACTCATTGGCACTTAACAACAGTTTAAAGGTCCAGTCCTTGGGAAATGACATCATGCTGAGAGAAGTGGAAGGTCAAAGAAGAAAAGAAGATCCTCAACATGATAGATTGATAAGGTGCCTGAAACAATGGGCTCAAGCATGTCTCGGATTGTGAAGATGTGTAGAATAGGACAAGGGTTAGAGCTGTTGTTCATAAAATTGCTGTGAGTCATAGAGGAAGCTCTGTTTGCCTAGAGGATAGAAAGTTATACTATCAAGCCAAAGGTGCATGATTATAATCTGTAGCCCTTGAGCCTGGTTTTAATAGATTTTTGGTCAAACATTTCTCTAAGTGGTATAATACTGGTCAGGCCATTTGCTGTACAGAGGTGACTCTTGGTAGCTGTGATGCTAAACACTGATGTATCAGATGTGATAATGATTACTACCCATGGTGGACAGTGTTTGGTGGAGCTCCTCAATTAAAACAAGCTTGGAAGCAGGAGTGGCATCCACTTCCGAATAGCTTGCCACTGGAAACCCTATGAACTTGGAGAAACGATAAAAGTTATACAAGTGTTCAGGTCTTTTGTTCATAGGATTGCTATAGATAGATATTGAGATATTATATATATATGAAATGTGTGTAGTGTTATTGTTGTTCTTGTGTTCTTGTATGTTTTTGTAAAGTTAGAACAAACTCATAGCTGGCCATTCAGTGGGTTTTTAGAATCTGCAAATTACATGAGAATAGATTGTTCTTTTTTTCCCCCACAGAGCTTATGGTGAAGTTGAAACATTTGTCTTTTGATTGATAACTACTTATTGCTGGACTGTCAGAAATATATGTGTGTGTGTGTGTGTATTTGTATATGTATGTTGTTGTTGTTATTGATTTTCAATGAGTAGAGCGTGACTCATAGTGACCCTATGAACAAAGGGCCTGAAGCCTTTCTATAACTATCAATATTATAAAAGTTCATAGAGTTTTCAGAGACATGTTGTTTAGGAAGTGGATGCCACGCCTGTATCCAATA
>NW_006399796.1:2441618-2450964 GCF_000299155.1 Elephantulus edwardii
ATAGTATATATCAAAATTTTCTTTTTCTTTATGAGTGAATTATATATCTAGGATGTTTTGATAATCTAGTGTATAAGGAGTTGTGCAGCTGACTCAAAGACAAGTTTTTCAGTGGCTCCGCTTAATAAACGTACACAATCTCCCCATGTGAGATTTACAGCCTCTGAAAATCTACTAGAGGGTCAGCTCTGATTAAATTCCAACTTGACAGTAATGAATTGAGTTGTTGTATACCATATATATATATGTCACATTTCTGTTCATTCTTCCATCTGTTGGTGACTGTTTGGAGTTTCTCTATTTTTTGCCTAAAGGACATAATACTACTACTAACTTAAGTATGGATCCCTGCTGTCAATTTTCAGCTACTCTCCAGTTAGTGAAAAGAAATGAAGATTCAAAAGAGTTTAGTAATTTGTAAATACAACACAATTTAGGAAGCAAAGTATTTGTTATCCAAACCCAGTCCTCACTGACTTCATAGTAAGATCTTTTCAACTATACAATTTTCTTTCTTCATTTGTAGGAGGAATTAATCATCTGACTTGTAGGATGTGATGAGGATATTTTCAGCGAGGGCAAGAGAATATTCTTAACAAGTAGCTGATAGCATCTCATTTTCTCAGGAGCACTGGAATCCAAGACTTCCCCAAGTCTTCTGTTAAGAGTTGTGGGCAATGTCTCAGCTGCTATCAAAATCTATTAGGAGCCCTGAGCAGGGCTAGATGGAATTTTCTGAAGAATTTTCAATTTTAAGGGTATCAGAATTTACAGAATTTATAATGGTATAGTTTAGGGTTTTGACAGATAAAGGAAGCAAGCAAGAAAGAGTTAACATTGGATTAAGAGATTATAGACTAAATCCAAGTGAACATAAAGAACAAGTGTCTTGATATTTAGTCTGTAATACAATTTAATAAGAAAGAGCCCATGAAATATAGGCAGGGTTTTGAAAAAGTAGGAGTAGGCCAGGAGTAAATGCTCTTGAGGTCAGAGCAGTGAACTAGAGAACAGAGAGAAAAATATATTAACATAAATGATATAATTTGTTCTGACCTTTACTAAGGAGGGCAAAGAGACAGTTGTGCAGTTGTTAAAGTGTTGGGTAACTACCTGAAGAGTAGATTTTAACTCAACAGTCACTATGATACAGCAATTTTCATAAAGACTTTTTCCATAAAGTTACACCCTTGGAAACCCTATAAAATAATTCTATTCTGTCCTGTAATATCATATTAATAATAATCTACTTAAGAACATCTATTTGGATTTTTGTGAACAGGCACATAACGATTATAATGACAGGACAATGTTTAATGTGAAAATTCTCATCATGAGTGGGTGAAAGGCATGTTATTAATGGGAAAAAAAACCCCTAACTTAACTAACTTTACTTCTGAATATGTTGTGCTATTATTCCTAGTTCTTGAGTGATGATGCAATGGTTCAGAAGAGGAACTGACCATTAGAGAAAAAAAAATCTGGTTACTGGAAAATTGCCTGTTTGAAAAGTTGTTCTACATTGACTATTGTTTTTCTCCTTTTAGTTTAATCATACAAAATCTTACCAACTTGGAAAATGAGTCATTTTTTTTAAAATTAACATTTTTTATTTCTAGAACTGTGCACAATGTAGCAAGAATTAACATTTAAAAAGTCATTGTTGTTGTTGTTGTTATGTGCCGTCGAGTTGCTTGCAACTCATAGTGATCCTATGTACAAGAGCCCTAAAAGCTGTTCTATTCCTGTGCCAACCTCGCCGTCTCAAACACACTCATTCTCACCAGCCCAATCACAGAATCGATCCATCTCATCGAGGGTCTTCCTCTCCTTCGCCCCCCCTCCACTCTCCCAAACATGATGTCCCTCTCCAAAGACCAGTCCCTCCTTGCAACATGCCCAAAGTATGTCAGACGAAGCTTCAGAATCCTTGACTCCAAGGAGCATTCCGACTTTACCCTCTCCAGGACAAACCTGCTTGTTCTCGCAAGTCCATGGTATAGTCAACACTCTTCTCCAGCACCACAGCTCAAAGGCATCAATTCTCTTTCTGTCTTTCCTACTCACTGTCTAACTCTCCGATGCATAGCATGTAATTGTGAAGATTATAGCCCAGATTAGGTGCACCTTAGTCTTCAGCCTGACGTCAGTTGCTGTTCAGTACTCTTGAGAGGTCCCTCACAGCTGACTTTCCCAAAGCAATTCGTATATATTTTACCATGATGATATTGTTAAGCAATATCACCCAGTTATTAATTTTCAAATTTGAGGATGTCTTGTTACAATAAAGATAATTACAAAGTCATTTTTCTTAGTTACTGTATTTTTAGCTAAGCAATGTCTTGAATATTGAGAAGCTTCAGTTTATTAAATGCCTTTACTGTATTATGTCAATTATTCTCCCTGCTTGTGATTCTATTTCCCTTATAGGAAAAGAGACATTTTGTGACTTTTCATTTCAAAATTATATAATGTCACTCGTTATGGTGTAGCTACTCCTTTTTCCTAGATCAAACTAAGTAAGTAGAGGATAAAATGATTAGATCATTTTTCTAGAGGAAAATGCCTTTTGAGTTTGGTTTCCTTAGAGCACATGTATCTTTCAATCAACTTTATACTTATTTGCCTCTTTCTTTACCCTGCCGGGTAAACCACTGAAGACTCTTGGCAAGGACATAATTGTGTCACAAAAGCATATGCTAGAAGGACTTAGAGCAACGGTCAGGCCCAGCAAATGTCACTGTGCTTTCCATAGAAAGACGGCATCTGACAAATAATCATCGACATGATTGCCTTAATTCAGAAACCTAAAATACAAGTTTGAAATAGATATTTTGAAAAATGCTTTGCTTTGTAAATGGAACAGGTCAGGAGAATCAAGAATTTAACTTACTTTAATAGTAATTTGCCACCCTAAAGTAAAAATAAAGCTATCATACACTTCTTTGTTAGGTGTTATGAAATGATTTAATAACAAAAAATGCTAATCAAATAATGTGTGATGACCATAAATATGTCACTTGCTCTAAGATGAAAAATATAACTCAGTTCTATTTGCTCACCAAGAAGACAAAATGGAATTATTTGATATGAGAACGAAATATTTTAGGTCCTACTTAAGTTTAATGACATGAGAAAAGAATGTCATTAATTTAATTTATGCCCTGGTTTGAAGTTTAGATTGAATATTGAACTTGAAGAACTTTTAAAGTTCACTGATAGTGATGCAATTGAACTCAATTGCTACAGGGAATTACATCCAGTAAATGAAACTGAAATGACAAAAGTTAGATAATTTAATTTTTACTTGTCTTTTTTTTTTAAGTTATTGATCAATCTGGGTAAACTATGTATTTAGCTAAAAGATAAAGCAGTTCTTAGAATACGACCATAAACTAGAAATAACATATAACTTTTGTGTTGTAAAGGAGTTTTAACAAAATAAACTAATTTTTCATTCAAAAAAAGATAATTCTTGTCTTTGCCTGGTAACATCTCTAAGGCCCATGGAAAGAATCTCTGTCTTGATCATTTTCTGTAGCTGACACATCATCAAGGAAACTTCACACTTAGATGTGTTATTGTTGTTGTTATGTGCCATCGAGTCACTTGCTACTCATAGCGACCCTATGTACAAGAACCCTAAATGCTGCTCTATCTTGTGCCAACTTCACTGTCTCCAACACACCTTCTCCCATTATCACAATCACTGAATCGATCCATCTCATCAAGGGTCTTCCTCTCTTGTGCTCTCCCTCCACCTTCCCAAACATGCGTCCCTCTCCAAGGATTGAACCCTCCTTGCAACATGCCCAAAGTATGTCAGATGAAGCTTCAGAATCCTTAACTCCAAGGAGCAGCCTGGTTTCACCCTCTCTAGGATGAATCTGTTTGTTCTCCTAGCAGTCCATGGTATATTCAACACTCTTCTCCAACACCACAGCTCAAAGGCATCAATTCTCTTTCTATCATCCCTAGTCACTGTTCAGCTCTCTGACGCATAGCAAGCAATTGCCAAGACTGACGTTGTTGCTCTTCAGTACTCTGGAGAGGTCTCTGACAGCTGACTTTCCCAATGCAATTTTTCTCTTGATTTTCTGACTGCTAGTATCAAGAATGTTGATTGTGCAACTAAGCAAACTAAAACCTCAATCTTTTCACCATCCATAATGATTCTGCCAATTGGCCAAGTAGTGAGAATCTTTGTTTTCTTGATGTTGAGCTTCAATCTGTATTGAAGGCTGAAGTCTTATACCCTCTGTAGCAAGTGCTTCAGGTCCTCTTCAGTTTCAGCAAGCAGGGTTGTATCATCTGCATAACACAGGTTGTTGATGAGTCTTCTTCCAAGCCTGATGCCACGTTTCTCCTCCTGCAGCCCAGTGTCCGAGATGGTATGTTTTGCATACAGATTGTAAAGGTATGGAGACAGAATATTTCCCTGGCAAACACCCTTCCTGATTTTGAACTATTCATTGTCTCCTTGCTCTGTTTTGATGACTGCTTCTTGGTTCAAGTATAGGTTTCTCATAAGCACAAACAAATGTTCTGGGATTCCCATTCTTCTGAGTCAACCACAGTTTGTTATGATCTATACAGTTGAAAGCCTTTGCATAGTCAATGAAACACAGATAGACATTCCTCTAGTACTCTGCTTTCCATCAAGATCCAGCTAACATTAGCTATAATATTCCTAATGCCACAGCCTTTCTAAACCCAGTCTGCACATCTGGTAGTCCTCTGTTGACATGTTTCTCCAGTTGTTTTGGATAATCTCCATCAGAATCTTGCCTGCATGTGATATTAATGATACTGTTCAATAAGTTCCGCACTTTATTGGGTCACAGTTCTTTGGAATGGGAACAAATATCGATCTCTTTATGTCCTACAGATTTCTTGACACAACTTAGTGATCACATCCAGGTCAGTGTCTGTTTATTGAAATATGTCAGTTGGTATGCCATCAACTTCTGGAGCCTTGTTTTTTGCCAAATCTTTCATAGCAACTTGAACTTCCTCCTTCATCACCACAGGCTCTTGCTCATATGTTGTTTCATGAAATTCTTCTGTGTCAGCCAATTCTTTCTGGTACAGTGAATAGAGAATGATTTAAATCTTCAATGATACAAAATATTCTGAAATTGGAGATGAATTATATACCCAGCATCCATAATTAAGTTTCTGAAGCTAGAAATGTGTAGTTGATCTTTGTTAAGAATGATTCTCAACATAATATTTCAGTTGGATATTTATACCTACAGTGTTCAAAAGAAGGGAGGAAAAGTCAGTACATCTAACAATATATATTGGAAAAAGAAAAAGAAAAACCACTCCATCCTGATCTAATTTGATTCTTGTTCAGTTTCTACTCAATTTAGTATTACCTGCAAATTCATATGATATACCTGTAAAGCAGGGTATTCTTGTGTGTTTTTTAAGGTACATAACATTAGCTTGAATTTTATCTTTCATTTTATATGAAAGAATCACTTAGAAAAAGAAAGACATGCATATGAAAGTCAGTTTCTAAATATAGTTTCTAAATATAAAACCCAGAAAGCTGCTGTCTTCCATATAATTAGAGATATGTGAGGGTGCTGATTTGGAGCCATACAACTCCTATAGAAAAGGTGAAAGGAAAAGCAGAATAAAATACTCCTCAGATACTTGGCTTGCTTAATTTTTATTTGTCTATGATAATCTAATTGATACTTTTATTTACATTAAATTTAAATGATGACATAGTGGTTAAAAAAAAAAAGACTGTTAACCAAAATGTCAGTGACCTCCCTGTGCAAAAGAGTTATGTAAAGATTTTCAGCAAGGTAAAGTACCCTGGTTAATTCTACTCTGACCTCTATGGTCATTATACATTTTAATTGACTCAATGGTAGTTATTATTTTTTAAGTAGATATTGTAAGCAGATAGCAGGGCACCCTGGTGCTCTAGCGGCAAGAAGATGCGCTGTAATCGCAAAGGCATGCGGTATGAATCCAGTAGCTTCTCTGCGGGAGAAAGATGGGCAATGTCCTCTCATGTGATTTACTGCCTCTAAAAACCCACCAGACAGTCAGCAATAGGTCAGTTCTGATTTGATGGTACACAACAGCCAGAAGTAGTAGATATTATGTATGTTGTAGCTATTGTTATGTGCTGTCAGTTTTGCTTGCAACTCATAGCTACCCTTTGCACAACAGCCCTGAAACCTGCTCTATCCTATGCCAACTGTATTGTTTCTGATACACCTACCCTCATTACTCCAGTAACTGAATCAATCAATCTCATAGAGGATCTTCCTCTCTTGCACTGTCCTTCTACCCTTCCAAAAATTATGTCCCTCTCCAAGGACTGATTACTCCTTGCAACATGCCCAAAGTATGTCAGACAAAGCCTCAGAATCCTTGCCTCAAAGGAACAGCCTGATTTCCCCTTCTTTAGGAAGAGCCTATTTGTTCTCCTGGCAGTCAATGGTATGTTCAGTACTCTTGTCAAGCACCACAGCTTGAGACAGATAGGCAAATATATTTTCTTTCTATATTGTTCACCATTATACAGCTTTCTGATGCATAGCAAGTAATTATGAAGACTATGGCCTAGATTAGGCACACTTTAGACTCCAGACAGATATTGTTGCTTTTCAGTACTCTGTAAAGGTCCCTGACTACAGACTTTCCCAGTGCAATTCGTCTTTTAATATCCTGGCTGCTGGTATCTTGAGTGTTGATTGTGGAGCCAAGAAAGCAAAAGCTATAAACAATCTCAATCTCTTCACCTTCTATCATAATGCTGCCCATTAGCTCAGTGGTGAGAATCTTTATTTTCTTGATGTTGAACTTCAATATATCTTGAAGGCTTCAGGTCCTTCTCAGTTTCAGCAACAGAGTTAATGGAGGTTGTTGATGAGTCTTCCTCCAATCCTGATGCCACACTCCTCCTTATAGAGCCCAGCCTCCCAGATAATCTGTTCTGCCTATAGTTTGAAACGATATGGAGAAAGGACACATCCCTGGTGTATGGCCTTCCCAATTTTGAGCCATGCAGTGTTTCCTTCCTCTGTTCTGATGACTGCCTCCTCGTCCAAGTGTAAGTTTAGCATAAGCACAATCAAATGAGATGGGTTGATTCAAGGTTAGATGTGTCAGAAACAATATAATAATAGTTTGGAGAAAAGCTACTTGGCCAATTAATTAGAAAAGATTCATATTTTCACATTCCCAAGAAAGATGATTCAACACATTGTGGAAATTATCAAACAATATCATTAATATGACATGTAAACAAATTATCACTGAAAATCATCCCCAAATGGCTAGAACAGTGCACTGACAGAAAGATTCCTGAAACTCAGGTCATGTTTAAAGAAGCCATGACACTAAGAATATCATTGCTGATGTTAGATGGATTCTAACTGAAAGTAAAGAACACCAGAAAAATGTCTATTTGTGTTTTATTGACTGTGCAAAGGATATGACTGTGTAGAATAAAATATATTAAGACTAACTTTGAAAAGAGCTGGAATCCCAGAACAAGTAATTATGCTCATACAAAACTTTCACCTAGGTTAAGAAGCTGTTTTCAGAAAAGAGTAAGTGAACATCGTTGTTGTTGTTGTTGTTAGATGGGGTCAAGTCAATTACGACTCATAGCCACTGCATGAACAAAATATCTGAACCCTGCTTTATCCTGTGCCGTCATTACACATCTTGACACACAAGAGCTCATTGTTGCAGTCACAGTGTCAGTCCACCTGGCCTTCTTCTTTGCCAACTCTAGCCTTCCTAGCATCATGTCCCTCAACAAGGAGTTGCCCCTCCTAGCAACATACTCAAAGTAAGTGAGATAAAGCCTCACTATTCTTGCCTCCAAGGATCACTCTAGCTGCAACCTCTCCAAGACCAACATGCTTGTTCTTTTGGCAGTCCATGGGATGTTCAGTGCTCTTCTCCAACACCACAACTCAAAGAAATAAATTCTTCTTCTGTCATCCTTACTCATTGTCTAGCTCTCAGAGAGCAAGTGATCATAAATATGATGGCCTGAATCAGTTGCACCTTAGTCCTCAAAATAATATTATTACTCCTGAATAATTTGAACAGGCCTTTAACTGCAGTTGTTCCCAGCGCTATGCATCTCCTTATTTCCTTACTGCTCTTACCAAGATTGTTAATTGTGAATCCAAACAAGATGAAACTATTGACATTTTCAATCTACACATCCGTCATGATACTGACTATTGGTCCAGTGGTAAGAATCTTTGTTTCTTTGTCATTGAGATGCAATCCATACCAAAGACTGCATTCCTTGATCTTCTACAAGTGCTTCAAGTTCTCCTCACTTTCAATAAGCAAGGTTGTGTCATCTGCATAACACAATATATTGATGAATTTCCCTCCAATCCTGATGTCACACTCTTCATAAAGTCCTGCTTCTCACATAATTTGTTCAGCATACATATTGAATAATTGTGGTGAAAGAATACAACTCTAACACACTCCCTTTTCAATTTTAAACCATGCAGTGTTCCCCTGCTCTGTTTGCACAACAGCCTCCTGGTCCAGGTATAGGTTCTACGTGAGAACAATCAAGAACTCCGGGATTCCCATTCTTCTCAATGTCAGCCACTACTTGTTATGATCCACACAATCAAATACTTTTGCATAGTCAAGAAAGCAAAGATAGGCATTCTTCTGCTATCCTTTACTTTCATCCAGGATTCTTCTGACATCAGCAATGATACCTCTCATGCTACAACCTCTTCTAAATCCTGCCTGAATTTCTGGCAGTTCCCTATCTATGTACTGTTACAGCTGTTTGCTTTCATGTGATATTAATGATATTGTTCAGTAGTTTCCACATTCAGTTGGATCACCCTTCTTGGGGATGGGAACAAATATGGACCTTTTCCACTGAGTTGACCAGAAAGCTGTCCTCCAAATTTTCTGTCATAAATTGGTGAGCGTATCCAAGACTGTAACTGATAATTGAAACAAGTCAATGATATAAATTCCTGTGACCTTATTTTTTGCCAATATTTTCAATGCAGCTTCCACCTCTTCCTTCATTACCATTGGCTCCTGTTCACCACTTGAACATACCTGATCTCTGAAGCGAATACTGCATAGTTGCAAATTAGAAAAGGCATACAGCAGCATTGTATCCTTTCTCCATAATTATTCAATGTGCACCTTTAGGAAATCATTCAAGAAGCTGGGCTTGATGACTGATTAGGATAGAATGAGAACTCACCAACCACCTATGATATGCAGATGACACAACTTTGTTTGCTGAAAGTGATGAGAACTTTACATGCTTGCTGCAGAAGATAAAAAACAAAAACTACAGCTTTCA
>NW_006399796.1:2456084-2457916 GCF_000299155.1 Elephantulus edwardii
TCTGTTTGTTGAAATAAATCAATTAGTATGCTGTCAACTCCTGGAGCCTTGTTTTTTGCCAATTCCTTCATAGCAACTTGAACTTCCTCCTTCATCACCATAGGCTCTAGCTCATATGTTATTTCATGAAAGTTCTCTGTGTCAATTTCTTCTGATACAGTGACTCTGTGTACTCCTTCCATCTTCTTTTTATACTTCCTGGATCATTCAACATTCTATCCAAACTATCCTTAAGTATTGCCACCTGTAGCTTGAATTTATTTTTCAACTCCACCTTACGAAACGCTGAGTGAGTTCAGCCCTTTTGATTTTCTGACTCCAGTTCTCTTCACATTTCATTATAGTATCTTGCTTTGTCATCCTGAACGGTCTTTTTGAAATTTTCTGTTTAGCTCTTTGATTTCTTCCTTTAGCTTTGGCTTCTCTGTGCTCTAATGCAATACTCAGAGTCTCATCTAACTCCATATTGGTCTTTTCTTCTTCTTCAGCCTTTGTAATGATCTTTTGCATTCTTCATGGACGATTTTCTTGATATCTTCCCAGAGCTCATCTGGTCTACACTCATTGGTGTTCAAGGCCTCAACAGAGGCAACTCTGGATGTGCTCACCAGTCCATGCCAGGAGGACTACTCCACTGAAGTTCCTTAATTTAAAACCAGGATGATGGAATTGAGTCCAGAGTAAAGACAGCTATATATTATTTCTGTGAAGAGAGAGTCAATGAGGGCAACGATAACAAAAATTTTAAATACATTTAATTTGGCTTGCATCCTCCAGGTAACTACTATTCTCCAGAACCTTACAAATTTCACATGTTTCAGGCTAGTTCCAGAAGACAGTTCAACTATGTCTCAATTTAAGATGGAGATACCAAAATCAGGGAGAGAGTTTTGAGGGACCTCTGGTGGCTTAGTAATAAGGCATTGCACTGGCAACCAAAGACACCCATTTCAATTCCACCAGCAGTTCCACAGAAGAAATATGGACAACCTTCTCCTGTGAGATTTACAGCCTTTTAAGACCTGCTAGAGGGTCTGCTATTAATCAGTTCTGGATCTACAGTAAGTAACAACAGAAACAGTTTTGTAGAAATGGCTTATTTTGGTGAAACCAGGATTTCATCCTGTGATCTGTTGAAACATTTATTCTCAAAATTTACCTCGCACAAAAACAAATTCAAACAAAAGACTAACTATAAAAAGATAATTTCTGTATCAGAATATGGTGAGTTAACTTTATCTAGCTATCTATGGTTGCAGATTATTGGGGTTTTTTTTGTTATTTGTTGTTATTTGCCTTTTTTCGAGAAACAGGGATTTATGAGGAAGAATGTGGCATCAGGATTGGAGGAAGACTCGCCAACAACCTACATCATGCAGATGACACAACCCTGCTTGCTGAAACAGAAGAGGACCTGAAGTACTTGCTGTAGAAGGTCAAAGACTGTATTCTTCAATATGGCAGGAGCATAGTGGATGGAGAAGAGATTAATGTCAATAGTTACAGCTTGTTTAGCTCCACAATCAACACTTTTGGCACCAGCAGTCAGGAAATCAAAAGGCAAATTACATTAGGCAAATCTACTGTCAGGGACCTTTCAAAATCACTGAGAAGCAATGATACCAGACTGGAATCTAAGGTGCACCTCATCCAGTCTATGGCCTTTATAATTACTTGCTATGCTACAATTACTTGCTATCAGAAAACTGGATAATGACTAAGGATGATAAAATTTATGCCTTTGAATTGTGCTGGAGAAGAATCTTGAAAATACCATTGACTGCCAAGAAAACAAATAATTATGTCTTGGAGAGGGTCAAACCAAGTTTCTC
>NW_006399796.1:2458061-2470042 GCF_000299155.1 Elephantulus edwardii
GGGGTAGGTTATTAGAGTCAGTAACATTGGCTCAGGACAGGGCAAGTTTCAGATATATTGTACAGAGGATCACTACAAGTAGCAAGCGATTTGACGGCACATAACATCTTCATTTCAAACTGTGATCAACAAAACAAAAATGGATCCACACATTTATATATTATTGCTGTTATGTGCTGTCAAACTGCCTGTGACTCATAGCAATCCTATGAATAATAACTCTGAACACTGCCCTATCTTAAGCCAATCTCACTACCTTTGACACACCTACACCCATTCCCCTAGTCATGGTGTCAATCCATGTCATCCAGGGTCTTCTTTTCTTGCACTGTTCCTCCACACGTCCAGGTATGACGTCCTTTCCCAGATTAGGATTAAAAATCTCAAACACAACCTTGTGAAGAAAAAAAGAGTTGAATATTGAGTTAATTCTTTCATAATATTAACAATGAGTAAAAGTAAAAGATGTATTTTGTAGAAAACATCATTTTGTTACATTATGTAGGGAAAATAAGCAAATGATAGTGCAAATTCCAGAAAAAACTATTTTTCTGGGAATAACAAAAGAATGAAATTCTGCCATTGAGAAGCAACTCATAGACTTTGAATGTATTGGTCATGGTTTAATTCCTTAGAAGTCAACAGACAATGGGCATATATATTTTTACTTTATTGTTCTATATATCTTATGCAAACAATACAAATGATTTAAGTACATTAAATATTACTTAATAAAACAACATTTAAAAATAGTTTCCAGGAAACTCTGGTGGCCTAGTGGCAAGAAACTGTACTGCAATCCCAGAGGTAAGCAGTTCAAATCCAGCAGATGCTTTGCTGGAGAAGGAGGGGCAATATCTTCTTGTACCAGTAAGATCTGATTTGACAATACACACACAAAATAATTATAATAAAAAATAGTTTCCACCCAGAGTAATATTATTAACTGTCCTGCAGCTAGAGTGGACTAGAGGGGAAGGAGTTGTACTGCGAACACAAAAAACAATTTGCATCTACTGCTTCATGGGAGAAAGATGGCAAACCTTCTTCCCCACAATTTACATCCTCTGAAAATTCACTGGACAGTAAGCTATAAGTTGCTTCCAACTTGACGGCACAACCATAAATACATGGCTTAGACATACCAGCAATTGTTAGGATAGGCAAGACCGAGCAAAGCTTTATTCTTTATAAATGAGTTGCAATCAACTCAATGGCAAATATTATTTGTGTTTTATTGGCTATGCTAAAGCCATGAATGGATCATGATAAAGCAGTGAAAATAACAAGAACTCCAGAACTTCACTTTGTGTTCACCTAAAACTTTTACATACATCAAAGAAGTATTCATTCAAACAGAGCAAGGGAATACTGCATGTTTAAGGTGAAGAAAGTATGATTCTGAGTTAAATCCATCATGATCCTTTTCATACTATCTCCAGAGAAAATAATTTGGAAAGTTCATCTATATGAAGGAGAATATGACATCAGGTTTGGAGGAAGACTTATCAACACCTATGATATATGGATGACATAACTTTGCTTGCTGAAAGTGAGGAAGATTTGAAGTATTTACTGGAACACATAAAAGACTGCAGTCTGCCAAATAGAACAAACATAAAGAAATAAAATATTTTTAACTGAACAGATAAACATTATGATAAACAAAGAAAGAAATTGCCAATAATTTAATTCTACTGGATGCATAATTAACATTATTGGTGCTGCAGCTTCCTCACAATCTTTGCCTTGCTTAAACTCCTTGTTTGAGGCACCAAATTAATCCATTTTGTTGAGAAAGGTCCTCTGTTTTACTTAGTTTCTACCACCCTAAGCATAATGTTCTTCTTTAGAGCATAGTCCTCTTGACAAGAGGTCCAAAAAGTATGTTAGATGAAGTCTCACTATCCTTGTTTCCAAGGACCAGTCTGGCTGCACTTCTACAAAGATATACTTGCTCTTTTAGCAGTCCTTATTCAATACTCTTTACCAGTATCACAATTAAATTTAAAGGCATGGATTCTTTTATAACATTCATTTTCCGTTGTTTAACCTTTGGATGTGTATGAAGCAATTGAAAATACCTGCAGGTTGGATTACGTGCTCCTTGTTCTTTAAAATAGCATTCATAATTTTCAGCACTTTCTGTCTGTGGCAGCACATTTGACCAAATGTAATAAGTAATTTGATTTCTTTATTGTAGTTTTAAATAATGTTAATTATTGACAATTTCTATAATTTTCTATTTATTGTGCATAGGGTTGTAATATGTCAAAGTCAACTTGATAACATCTAATAATAATGATTTTATAAAACAATTCTTTTAATGTTTATTTATTTTTAAAAGACCAAGCAACCCTCCTCTGTTGATAATATTGTTGTTTAGAATGCCAAAAGAACAAACAGGTTTGCCCTGGAGAGGATGAAATTTTCTTTTTGATGGCAAGGATTTTGAAGATCCATCTCACATATTTTATGAATGTTGTCAGGAGGCACTAGTCCTTGAATAAGGAAACATGCTTGGAAGGGTGAAGGGACAGTGTGAGAGGAGGTGGAAGGACACTATTGATAATACGGGGTTCTAAATGATTGAGTTACTCAATAAATGATAAAAAACCCTGAAAAATATTAAGACTTTATAATATAAATACTGTCATTTTAACAAGGAAATGTGATGAAACAATGTGTAATGTGTTAGGCTGCTAATTAAAGAGTGGGTTCAAATCCATCAGTTTTACTGATGAGGAAAGATAGGCAATTGGCTCCTGTGTATATGTATAGCCTCAGAAACCCAGTGGGAGATCGCTATGAGTCATACTTGACTTGATGGAAGTAGGTGTGAATTTTTTAAGTTATTATCAGAGTGATAGAGAAACCAAAAACTTTTTGATAAATACCTCAGTAGATGTGTGAGCACAGGGTTAAGGGACAACTATGTAAAGGGTTTTAAGAATTAGCTACACATATGCTGTAGTTAATATGTCTTATTTGCTCCAACACATATAGAAATTTATCTGACACATAAAGTAAATTGCT
Organism: Elephantulus edwardii; assembly: GCF_000299155.1. Lineage (NCBI taxonomy): Eukaryota > Metazoa > Chordata > Mammalia > Macroscelidea > Macroscelididae > Elephantulus > Elephantulus edwardii. The sequence goes on from NW_006399796.1 coordinate 2,461,098, forward strand.
TGGAGAGTTGACTGTGATAAATTGATTTGAATGAATCATTGAACAATTTGGCACTAAAATCTGAGGTATTTATCAAAAAAGGTTTTGTTTTTTATATCACTCTGATAATAACATAATAAATTCACACCTACTGCCATCAACTCAAGTTTGACTCATAATCATCTTCCACTGGGTTTCTGAGGCTATAAATATACACAAGAAATACACATCATATAAATAATGTATATATGCTATGACTAAAGAAGACAGAAGAACAGATGTATTTGAGTTGTGGTTTTGGAGAAGAGTACTTAATATCCGTCCAATGGACAGTCAACAGAATAAGCAGGTCTGTTTGTATTGGAGAAAGTGAAACTCAGAACACTTTGGAGGCAGAGATGGTAAAACATTGTCTCACATACTTTGAGCATTTTGTAAGGAGAGGCCAGTTTTTGGAGAAGGACACTGTGCTTGGAAAGTTTAGGCTAACACAAGAGAGGAAGACTTTCAACAAGATACATTGACACAGTGACTATAACAATAGACTCAAGTATGTTGGAGATGAAGCGAATGGTACAGGATAGGACAAGATTCAGATCTGTTCATATGGTCACAATCAGTTGCAGTCAACTTGAAAGCATAGAACATCAACATTTAAAATAAAGATTTTCATTTTATTGAATTTTAAAAGAAATACTTAATATATCTTTGAAAGCAAAAAATAGTTCATTATATTTAAATATTAAGAGGAATAATTATCTTCATATTGGTGCATTTTATAAGTAAGATTTTAAAACCAAGGGCATATCAATGATTTATATCTTAATGGGATGAGTCTACCAGTAGATAAAATAGACTTACTGTCTGAGTTAGTTAAGTTGAAAATGTCAGAACAATTACCTTGAGCAAGAATTTATCCTTCATTTTGACAATGGAAACACGGGCACTTATTTCTCCACTGCTCTCCTATCTGCCAGGAATCATAGAACTAAATATGTCATCTCATAAATGAATTATTTACTTCATTTGAGGCTGTGATTTCATTTTCCATACTTGACCCCTGTTTATATTTTTAAAAATAACTCTCATTTTCATTTTCTGGTGAGTAGTAAAGTAGAAGGAAGAAGTTTAAACTGTACAGAAGGCATTGCAAAATTTAAGTCTCCAGGAATTGATGGTAATCCAATTGATATGTTTTAACAAACAGATGAAGACCTGAACCTGCTCATGAATCTATGCCAAGAAATTTGGAGAACAACTGGCCAATTGACTGGAAGAGATCAATGGTTTTTCCATTCACAAAAAAGATAATGCAACAGAATGTATACATTAATATCACATATAAGTAAAATCTTACTGAAAGTTATTAAGAATGTCTGGAAGAGTACATCTACAGAAAACTGCCAAAAATTCAAGCTGAATTTAGAAAAGGCCATTGCTCAGGGGATGTGGCATTCTTGGCTGAAAGCAGAGAATACTAAAAAGATATTTGCTTGTGATTTATTGATCATGCAATGTCATTTAATTATGTAGATCATAGCAAACTATGACTAATATTGTAAAAAAAATAGGAGTCTCAGAACACTTAATTTTGTTCAAGCTAAATAAACACCTAGATGAATATTCATTTGAATATTGCTTAAAACTAGGAAAGATATGTGTTAGATATGTGTTCCTCCATAATTATTCAATCTGTGTGATGAACTAATCATTCCAAAAGCTAGACTATTTGAAGAAAGTAGTAATAGGATTGGAAGAAGACTCATCAATGATGTATAAAATGCAGATAACATAATCTTGCTTATTGGAACTAAAGAGGTATGGAAATATTTACAGTTTTATATAGAGGATTATAACTTTCAGTATAAATTACATCTTAACATAAAACAAACAAAAATCCTTACCACTTTTACAATAGGCTTTTACAATAGGCAAAATCATGATAGATGGATAAAAGATTGAAGATTTTAGTGATTTCATCTTAGTTGAATTCACAATCAATATTCATAATCTCAACAGTAAAGAAATCAAAAGATGTGTTGCACTGGAAAAAAATTGATGTCACGGTCCTCCCCAGAGTTTTATAAAGTAAGCATTTAAGTTTAAACAGTAAGATGCACCTGATCCAAGCTCTGTCTTTTTCAATTATTTGCTGTGCATTTGAAAGTTGGACATTGAATAAGGATGACAGAAGAAGAATCAATGCCTCTGAATTGTAGTGTTGGAAAAGAGTACAGAGTATTCTATGGACTTCCAAAGAAACAAGTCTTTTTTTTTTCTTTTTTTTTTGAGGAAGTGCTACTAGGGTTTCCTTAGAAGCAAGGGTAGTGAAACTCCATCTTTCATACTTTGGGCATATTGTTACAAAGGGCTAGTCTTTGGAAGAATACATCATTCTGGGAAAGATAGAGAATCAGGGAAAGAAATAAAGACCACTTAAAGAGATAAATTAAATGGGCTTAAGCATATCAAATATGTGAGAATGATTCTTTTTATTTAATTTACACTAGTTTACCTACGAAGTTAGTATACATTGCCCCTCACACAGAATACCCCTCTACCTGCCTAACCCCTCCCACCACCAATCAATGCATTCTTGGAAGGTTAATTTTGCTTGTTCATAGGGCTGCTGTGACTTGTAGCTGACTAAATGACAACTAATAACAGCAACAACAACAACACTGATCTTACATATTGTCTGTAAGTCATTTTGGAATGAATAGTATAAATATATAAAATATGATCATTTGGTATGTGTTAGTTATCTAGTTCTGCTGTAACATAAATACCTAAGTGAGTAACTTTAAAAAAAGGAAATTAATTTCCTCCCAGGATAAAAGGTTAAGAGTGCAAAATTAGGGTGGTGGCTCTAGGTGAAGGCTTTCTTAATTGGTTAATTTCTTGTATATCTCAAAACAGAAAGAGAAACCCCAATTGCAAATATTTTCTGGGCTAGAAGATACACTGTTTAAATGTGGAAACTTGCTTTGTGCTTCCCATAGCAGATATTTCTCTGCTTATTGGTTTTGTAGTTTATACTTGAGAATAAATATTACACTTGCCTCTCAGTTTTATGCACTGAGTTGACTTACCTGTTGCTGTGATGCTGGGAAATATTCTACCAGTGGTTTAAATGCCAGCAAGGTCATCAGTGGGGCCAGTTAGAAGCTGCTTTGCCATTTCCAAAGGCAGGCAGGTCATATCAGCCAGTGGTTCCGTGGGAAAAGGATAGGCAGTCTCTGTCTGTGCTATTTACTACCTCTGAAAACCTGCTAGAAGGTCAATTATTAATCAGTTCTAAATTGATAGCACAAAATAAAAACAAAGAAGCAGGATTTACTGCTGGTGCCCAGATTGTTAATTGTGGCTCTAGATATGATAAAATCATTTACAATTTCAATATTTTCTATGTCATTATGTCAATCCCTATCAGCTCAGGTAAGAATTTTTGTTTTATTCATGTTGTGGTATAATACACATTGAAGGTTGTGTGATCTTTGATTTTCCACAGCAGGCTTTTCATATCCTCCTTTAACCAAATAAGGTCATGTTATGTATATAATGATAATCTTGTTGATGAGTATTTATTGCCGCCTGATACTACATTTATCTTCATAGAGTCTAGCTTTTCAAATGATTTCCTGAACATACAAATAAAACAGGTATGGTTAAAGAATGAAGAGAAAGGAAACAGTCTTGGTGAACACATTTCTTGATTTTAAACCATGTGATGTTCCCTTAATCTGTTTAGGCAACAACTTCTTGCTTTAGGTATGGTTTTCATATGAGCATGATTAAATATTCTGGGACTTCCATTGTTCTCAGTATTTACTATAGTTTGTTATGGTCATAATAATCAAAAGGCTTTGTATAGTCAATGAAACACAAGTAGGTACTTTTTTTGTATTCTTTGCTTTCAACCAAGATCCATCTGCAGGAGCATAACCAGTGCCATGATGTCTTCTAAATCCAGCTTGAACTTCTGACAGTTCTCTGTCAATGTACAGTTCTAGCTGTTTTTATATGATCTTCAGCAATATTTTCCCAGCATATGACATTAATGACATTGCTTTGTAATTTCCTCATTATGTTGGATGACCTTTCTTAGGAATGTGAACAAATATAGATCTCTCACAGCCAGTTACCACAAGTAGTTGTCTTTCAAATTTCTTGGCACATTCTGGGAACATGTCAAGGGCTGCAACTGTTAGTTGAAACATGTCAATTGATGCTCCATTGATTCCTGAGGCTTTATTTGTTTGCTAATGCCTTCAGTGCATCTTAAACTTCTTACTTCATTACCAAAGGCTCTTATTCTTATGATACTGAAGTATTTCAGTGTCAACCAATTATTTCTGGTACAGTGATTCTGAGTGTTCCTTCCATCTTGTTTTGATGCTTCCCAAATTATGAAAAATATTTCCTGGAGACTAAGATACACCTGATCCAGGCCATAGCCTTCACAATTGCTTGCTCTGTGTCAAGGAGCTGGACAATGACTAGGAATAATAGAATGATAATTGATGCCTTTGAGCTATGGTGCTGGAGAAGAATATTGAATATACCATGGATTTCCAGGAGAACAAACATGTTTGTCCCAGATAGGGTGAAACCAGGCTGCTATTTGGAAGCAAGGATTCTGAGGCTTTATGTGACATACTGTGGGCATGGGATAAGGAAGGACCAGTCCTTGGAGAAGAACATCATGCTTGGAAGGGTAAGGGATAGAGAAAGAGAGAAAGATCATCAATAAGATGGATTGATTCAGTGACTGGGACATTAAAGTTGGTACAGGATAGAGCACTTTTCGGGGCTGTTATACATAGGGTCGCTATGAGTCACAAGCAACTCGATGGCACATAATAATAACAACATACAATTTCTTTGTATTGTAACTTGAGACTTGAATTTATTTATCAGTTCTCTTACTCTGAGAAATTCCAATAATTTCTTCCCTTTTTATTTTCTGACTCCAGCTCTTTGCATATTTCATTATAATACTTTGATTTGTCTTTGAAATGTTCTGTTCATCTCTGCACTTCTTCATTTTGTTTTGGTTTCAGAACACTAGTGTAATTTTTAGGGTCTTTTCTGACATCCTTTTTTGGTCTTCTGTCTATGCACTAACCTTTTGTTCTCTTCATTAATAATGAATGCTTTTGCTGTTATTCCATAATTCATCTTGTCTTTGATCATTAGTGTTCAATGTATCAAATCTATTCTGGAGATAATCTTTAAATTCAGATGGGACAGGATCAACGATATATTTTTGTTCTTGTGCACTTAATTTAGTCTTTCACCATAAGTTTGAACTTGACCATTGATGGTCAGTACTGACCTGTTTTAACTGCTTATATTAACCTTCTCTATCAGTTCCTTCCACAGACGTAATTGATTTCATTCTTAAGCTGTCAATCAGTGAGGTGCAAGTCAATAGTTACTCTTGGTGGATGGATAGGGGTGAGTGTGAAAGAATGGGAGTTCAACGGAGACAGGAAAAGGAGTGACAATAAACATAAACCAATACTAATTAATTATATAAAACATAATAGTGTATGAATGTTTGCATAAAATAAAATGGTGCATGAATGGAATATAATGTATATGAACAATTATATAAAACACAAGATAATGAAATTGATCTCACACACTGTGGCCTTGTTGAAAGGATAGGTTATTCCTTAGAGAAGGACATCATGGTTGGAAAAGTTTAGGAAGAAGAAAGGAGAAGAAGACCCTTAGCCAAGTGGATTAATGCAATGATTACTACAATGGGCTTGAGTCTGTCCAGAGATTGTGAAGATGGCACAGGATAGGATAAAGTTCAGATCTTTTGTTTATAGGGTCATATTGAGTTGTACTTGACTTCATGGTACCTAACAACATTTACAAAATACAGTTGAAATGATTGTTTGTTGTTGTTTTTATGTGCTGTCAAGTCACCTGCAACTCATAGCAACCCTATGCACAATAGCTCTGAATCCTGCCCTATCCTGAGCCAGTCTCACCTCATCTCAGATCTTCCTTTCTTACTCAGTCCATCCACCCTTCCAAACATGATGTCCTTCTCCAATGATTGCTCTTTCCTGGCCACATGCCAAAAGTATGTGAGTCAGAACTTCAAAATCTTAGCTTTCAAGGGGAAACATGATTTCACCCTCTTCAAGACAGACCTAATGTGACATTTTATGTTAATATAGTGTTGTTATTGTAATGTGCCGTCAAGTCACCTGTGACCCACAGTGACCCTATGTAGAGCAGCTCTGAAGACTGTCCTGTCCTGAGCCAGTTTCAATAATTAAGGCACAACAAACCTCTTAGTATCAATCCATCTCATCTGGGGGTTGTTCCTCTCCTACACTCTATGTTCACCCTTCTGAGCATGTTGTAACTTACAAAAATCATAGTTTAAATCCTAGTGGTTTAAGTAACAATCCTTGTAGAGCATAACTGGAGTCTCTATGAGACTTTACTGATTAGCAGAATAACAGAGGGATAAGAAAAAATGCAAAGAAATATATCTACATGAGCCATGACCACAAAAGTAGAACATTCCCAGCTACCACTTACATTTTAATATAATATCATGTTCCTGAGTAGGAGAGGAAAAAATATGAAGTAGAGCTAATATTTTTACTTTAAAAATCTGAGAGAGCAGAAAAACTGGAACTACAGAGAACAAATAACTCCCTGGGACTATTGTCCTGAAATACTCTTTAATACTAAATTAAGACTATGTCCTGAGATCACTTTTGATCAAAAGAACTGAATAGCTAGCAAAATAGAGAACATTACCCAGAGGATTGGTACCTATACAAAAGTCATCAGTATGATACTCAACAATTATTCAAAAACTCAACAATTATTCAAAAGTAAATATGTGAAGGTAAGGTGTCAGTGAAAACTAGAGTGCTGAAAATGAAACAACACAAAGAACATAACAGTATATTATGATAAATGTAATTAACATCACCGAACAATTGGCATAGTTATTATTAAAAAGAAACCTCACTTTCTACTTAAATATTCACCCAAAACAATAATTTTTTTAAGAAAAGGCTATAGCCTTGGAAATAATATGGGTTATTTTTACTTTTTCCTCCAGGTTGGTTATTGAGATTAACTAGTTGGGTGTTATTATTATGTGCCGTCGAGTCAAGTGCAACTCATAGTAACACTAAGAACAACAGCCATAAACTTTGTTCTATCCTGGGCCAATTTCACTGTCTCCAACACACCTAGTCGGTTGGTTTAAGTGGTTGTCCTCCAGGTTTCTTGACACAACTTGGTGAAAACATCTAGGGCAGCTTGTGCTAGTTGAAATATGTCAGTTGATATACTGTCAATTCCTAGGGCCTTATTTTTGTTGCCAATTCTTTCAGAGCAGCTTCAACTTCCTTCTTCATCATGACAGGCTCTTGCTCATGTGTTATTTCATGAAATTCTTCTGTGTGTGTATGACTCTGTTTACTCTTTCCAACTTCTTTTAATACTTCCTGGATCATTTAATATTCTTCCCAAAGCATCCATAAGTATAGCAACTCGAGATTTGAATTTGTTCTTCAGTTCCTGGAGCTTAAGAAATGCTAAACTAGTTCGGCCCTTTTGATTTTCTAATTCCAGCTCTTTGCACATTTCATTGTAATACTTTGTCTTCCTTCTCTGCTTTTTGAAATCTTCTGTTCAGCTCCTTAATATCTTGATTTCTTCCTTTGCTTTGGCTTCTCATCACTCGAGTGCAATATTCAGAGTCTCTTCTGACATCTATTTTGGTCTTTTCTTCCTCCTGTGTCTTTGTAATGAAATTTTCCACTCTTCCTGGATTATACTCTGATATCCTCCCATAATTTGTCTGGTCTTCGCTCACTGGTGTTCAAGGCTTCAAACCGGTTTCTGAGATGGTTTTGAAATTCAGGTGGGACAGACTCAAGGTCATATTTTCATTCCTGTGGAACCAGAAGTCAGAGCCGGAAGTCATTGGGGCACACGTGGAAGGCAGCATTCGGGTGGAAAATAGGAATTCAGAAGGAGAGAGGCCAGCAGGTAGGGACTTAACCTTTCCCCACCTGGCCAATGCCACCCAGAGGACTGGCAGGTCATGAAACAGGAAAGCAATCTATACACCTGATCTACAGGACACTTCACCTTTGCTTCAGAAACATTACCCCTAAAACTCAAGAGGCACTGGCCACAGCATAAGAAATTGTCAGCAGCTGAAGTGTTTGGAATCACAGAAACCCATACAACTTGAGATATATAAACTATTAGATTAAGAACTGGACAATGGGTATAGGTGTTGACGGGAGTGGGTAGGAGTGGAAGGGGATGCTGGTGGATAGTGGAGCTGGGAAATGGGTGGGTCAAGACACTTGTGTCAAGGGCAGAACAACATGTAAACTAATGTTTAATTCCACAATTGGGGAAATATCTCTCATCTGCTTTTTACAATAAAAAGTTTCTCTGTCAGATCCATTTCTAAATCTAAGAATTCAGATTAAGACAGATTAGGAAGAAGGATTGGCCATCCACTTCCAAAATTGCAGTCCTCTGAAAACCCTATGTACAATAGAATAGGTGTAGACTAACAGATAGGGCAACTGAGATGGAGCTTTCAAGTTTGGAAATACAAAGGAAAAGGAACAACTGATGGAGAATTACAGCGTAATTTAGAATAATACAACTGCTGCAAAAGAGGGCTCAAATACAGCAATGAGTGTCAAACTGGTTTAAGATCTTGCAACATTTTGTTCTGCTATTAATAAGATCTATATGACTCGGACTCACCTGGACAACAGCTAACAATAAGGAAACCTCTAAATACAATCTCACATGAGAATAGAGTTTTTGTTAATAAGGCCATGTAAATATAAAGTGCTCCAAGACTGCCTCCATGGTCCAAGAAGAAGGATTGGCCATCCACTTCTGAAATAGCGGGCCTCTGAAAACCCTATGTACAACAGAACACA
>NW_006399796.1:2472081-2473126 GCF_000299155.1 Elephantulus edwardii
CCTCTATGAGGTGGATTGATTCAGTGACTGGGATAATTGGGATGGGAGTGTCAGAGACAGTGCGATTGGCACAGGACAGAGCGGAGTTTAGGGCTGTTGTTCATAGGGTTGCTATGAGTCGCAGGTGACTCGACGGCACATAAGAACAACAACAACAAACAAATATAAAGTATGTTTGAAGCTTTCGAGATTTAATCTTTAAAATATTAAAGGATCAGATTAGTCACAGAAGCAAACATACAAAAATAGAGGAATAAAATGTCAACCTTATGGAACTCTCCAAGGAATACAAAAAGCATTAGAGAATTAGGGACAAAGAATTCTCACCAGACTGGATAGAAGTCTTCATTTAGAAGTTTTTGTTGTTGTGTACCTTTGAGTTAGAAATGACCCATACCTGATCCTGTAGTGCGTGTACAGAGGCAGTTAATATCACAGGAGGTGATTGCCCATCCATCTCCCACAAAACATCTGCTGGATTCTAAAGGTGCTATGCCTTCAGGATTGCAGCACTGCTTCTTGCCACTATGCCACCAGTGCTCCATCTAGAGGTAGGACCCTGAATCCCAACCCTCAATTCTACTACCCTCGTAAGTATGTAAGCTGATGGATGGTCTGTGATTTTGGTAACAATCAACTGGCATTAATCGTCTTGGGAAGAACTTTTTTCCTAAGTGATACAGCAATTTTCTGTCAATTGCTGTACTGAGATAGCATACTAACTTGGTGTTGTCATGATACTGAAATCAGTGCCACTGGTGTGTCAAATGCCATAAAGGTTATCAATGGTGGACAGGTTTTGGTGGAAATCCCAAATTAAGGCAGACTAAGAAGCAGGATAGACCATCTACTTCGTAAATAACAGGACTTTGAATCTATGAACAATAACAAAAGAGGATAGGTATTGTAGTGTAATGGTAGAGCGCCTATTAGAAGTCATTTGAAATGAGGAAAAATAATAGCAAATATTGTTTAATAATTTCAAACTGGAATATATGTAGCGTGGTTGTTGAAAAGCTTAAAATTGTTAAAAATGAAATGGAAC
>NW_006399796.1:2474226-2476110 GCF_000299155.1 Elephantulus edwardii
CTGCTCCTTGGAAGCAAGGATTCTGAGGCTTTGTTTGATATACTTTGGTCATGTTGTAAGGAGAGACCTGTTCTTGGAGAAGGACATCATGCTTGGGTGGGTGGAGGGCAGGCGCAGGAGGGGAAGGCACTCTGGGAGGTGGACTGATTTGGTGACTGGAGCAATCAGGATGAGTGTTTTGGAGACAATGAGATTGGCACAGGACAGAACAGAGTTTAAAGCTGTTGTACATAGGGTCACTATGAGTCGCAAGCAACTCGACGGCACATAACAACAAGAAGAAGAAGAAGTTCAAACTGAGGCCAAAGAAAATGAAAATAAGTCCACAGAAGCCAAAATATGACCTTGAAAAAATTCCATCACATTGAATTTCAACATCTTCTTAGGAATAAGTTTGAGGCAGTGAACACCAATGATTGAAGATTAGATAAGTTGTTGGATAATATCAAGGATATCTTCCATGAAAAATTGAAAGGTTATTAAAAAAAGAGGATAAAGGAAACATTGATGGGGTGTCAGCTATGGATTGCACTGGAGCATTGAAAAGCCAGAACAAAAGGAAAACATGTCAATGTGAAAGCTGATTTCAAAGGGCAGCTCTGGAGGACAAAGCAAAGTACTATAAATGGAATATGCAGAGAGCTGGAATTGGAGAATAAAAAGGGAAGAACTCCACATTTCTTAAGCCAAAAGAACTGAAAAATTAATTAAACCTGGTGTCACAATATTGAAAGATGCTATGGACATAAATTTAAACCTCATGTTACAATATTTAAAGATGCTATGGGCAATGTATTGAATGACCCAGAAAGCATCACAAGAAGATGGAGAGAATACACGGAATCTTTATACTGGAAAAAAAATTGAATGACACTGAACATTTTCAGGAAGTACCATATGAATAAGAGCCAATCAAAGGCATAAGCAAAAAAAAATCGTTAGGAATTAATGTGATACCAATTGACTTGTTTCAATTAACAGATTCAGACTTGGATGTAGTCAGCAGTTGATACTAGAAAATTTGAAGGACAACTGTCTGGTCAATAGATTGGAAGAGGTCCATATTTGTTTCCATTCCCAAAAAAGGTGATCTAACTAAATATGGAAACTATTGAACAATATAATTAAAAGTACATGCAAAATACTGATAAAGATCATTCAAAATACATAGATAGGGGATTGCCAGAAGTTCAAGCAAGATTTAGAATGGCTGTGGCATAAGGAATATCATAGCTGATGTCAGATGGATCCTGGATGAAGGTAAGGAATACCAGAAGTATATCTATTTATGCTTTTTTGACTATGAAAAGGCATTTGACTGTGTGGATCATAACAAGGTGTGGCTGACACTGAGAAGAATAGGAATCCCAGATCATTTGATTGTGTTAATTAATACACAACATATACCTAGACGGGGGAGGCTGTTGTGAACAGAGCAGGGGAAAGTCTCATGGTTTAGAATTAAGAAGGGAGTTTGTCTGGTTTGTATTCTTTCTCCAGACCTACTCATTCTGTATGCTGAGAAAATTATCCAAGTAGCTGGATTCTGTAAAGAGGAGTGTAAATCAGGATTGGAGGGAGACTCATAAGTAACCTGCATTATGCAGATGACACAACCTTGCTTGCTGAATGTAAGGAGGACTTGAAGCACTTGTTTCAGAAGATCAAATAATGCAGCCTTCAGTATGGATTGCACCTCAATGTCAAGAAAACCAAGATTCTTACTACTGGACCAATAGACCGCATCATGATTGATGAAAAAAGAGATTGAAACCGTAAATGGCTTCATCTTGCTTGTATCCACAATTAACACATTTTGTATGAGAAGTCAGGAAATAAGGAGACACATTGTACTGGGAAGATCTGCAGTTAGGGACCTTTCCA
>NW_006399796.1:2476865-2477413 GCF_000299155.1 Elephantulus edwardii
AATGACAGAAAATGAATTGATGTCTTTGAATTGTGTTGTTTGAGAAGAGTACTAAGCATCCTATGGTCTTCCATACACTCCTTGGAAGCAAGGATAGCAAAGCTACACCTTACATATTTTGAGCATGTGGCTAGGAAAGGCTATTAATTGGAAATGGATACTATACTTTGAATATTGTAGGGTCAGCAATCAATGATATAGATTGACACAATGACTGCAGCAGTGGGCTAGTGTGGGTCAGAGGTGATAAGGATGGCACAGGATAGGACAAGGTCAAATCTTCTGTTTGTAGGGTTGCTATAGTAGTACTCAACCAAATGGCACAAACTGTAAGAAAATTAGTTTCTTTTATAGCAGCATCATGCAACTAAGATAAAAAATAGACTTGTGCAAACATACTCAAGGAATCAACAATTTAAAAAACAAGAAAATACTTATACACTGTATATGAATACTTAAGTGCATAAAGGTGCATGTGAGAAAGGCAGGGACAACACTGACACTAAAGTTAACTCCGCAAGAAGGGATATACCTTTAACTTGCTGGTC
>NW_006399796.1:2482658-2486670 GCF_000299155.1 Elephantulus edwardii
GTGTTGAGATGGGAAAGTCTGCTGTTAGGGGCCTCTCCAAAGTACTGAAGAGCAATGGTGTCTCTATGGAGACTAAGGTGCGTCTGAAACAGGCAGACACTATCACTTGTTCTTTGCTATCACTTGTTATGTATCACAGAGTTTGACAGTGACTAAGAAGGATAGAAGGAGAATTGATGCCTTTGAGCTGTGGTGCTAGAGAAGAGTATTGAGAGTACCATAGACTGCTAGGAAAACAAACAAATTCATCCTGGAAAGGGTTAAACCTGGCAGCTCCCTGCAGGCAAGGATTCTGAGGCTCAGTCTAACATACTTTGGACATGTTGTACGGATGGACCGGTCCTTGGAGAGGGACATCATGCTTGGTAGAGTGGAGGGACAGCGCAGAAAGGAAAGGCCCTCTATAAAGTGGATTCATTCAGTGACTGGGATAATCTGGATGTGTATATCGGAGACAATGCGATTGGCATAAGACAACAGAGTTTAGGGCTGTTGTACATAAGGTCGCTGTGAGTTACAAGCGACTCGACAGCACATAACAACAACAACAGTATACATTCACATTCACTCACTTATTACTGTTGAGTCAGACCCCACCCCACTCATACCTGACCGTCCACTGGGTTATTAGGATGCTGCAAATTGAAAGAAATGATGTCCATCTTTCTTCTGTGGAGCAGTTGATGCATTTGAACAAGCAGAAAAGTGCTACCTGTGGTCTAGCAGGGCACCATGTCACTCCCTTCTCTTTCACATGGCTTTTTATTTTTCTTTCAAGTGTTGTGAGTAATCATTTAAAATATAATGTGATGCAAATTATCTTCTGAAAGCAACTGTTCAAGAAAAGGTAATTAACATCACACAGCATGTGTTCTTAGTTTGTACAATACAACTGAAAATCTTTACATTTTATTTTTGTTTTGTGCCGTTTATTCCACACCTTTTCTCTTTCATTTAACTGCAAGTGTAAAGGGAATAACAAAAACCCTTTAAGAAATTGCTTAGAAACATTCTCAGCAAGATATCCAAGTTCATCACAAGTTCAACCTTGCAGCAAACATTTGAACATGGTTCATACAAGTTCTCTATTGATGAATGCAAAGTATATCCCTTTCTTCAGTGTTCTATCACATGTTAATAATTTTTTTAATCTTACCAGAAACACATTCAATGCCTACATTTTTATCAACATCCTGTTGCTGATATATGTATCCCCAAGTAAGAATGAGGCTTTCAACATAATAGTTCTCATTTCCCCTTCTGAACCCTCATCCAGAATCCCTGTGATAATCATAATTTCATCAACAATTTCTTCAAGATAAAATACACATTTGCTATTAAAAATAAAGGAAAACCAAAAACAACAACAGACTACTATTATTGAGTCAATTCTGATTCATTGCTACCCTCCAGAATGGAGTAGAATTTCTTCATAGGATTTCAAAGGCTAAATTGTTAAGGGCTGTCACATTTTCTTTTGCACACATATAGTGAGTTAAAATTCTGACTTTTCATTTAACAGCCCGACATTTTAATTACTGTGCTTCCAGAATTCTTGCAGCTTCTACCCTTACCCAGTAAGAAAACCACTGTCACATTTTTACGTATATGTTAGACAACAGCCCCTCTTTTTGGTATCAAATTCCATGTGAGTTACCTAGTGCTACTATAACATAAATACAACATGTTGATGATTTTGAGAAACAAAAATATATTTTCTTACAACTGAAGACACTAGAAGTCTGAATTCATGCTTTTTACTCTAATGAAAATTTTTTATCAATTCTGAAGATGGATGTTTGTGTATTCTGAACTTCTACTTCTGGGGGATCACAATGTGAGGAGGCATCTCTCTTATTCCCTGTCTGCCTAGTTTATTTGCTTGTTTAATTTCTTTTATTTCAAAATAAATCTATTTATTACATCCTACAATTTTTCCCCATTGACTTAAAGAAATAATCTATTCCCATATGCCAAGAAGCCAGGATTTATAACACGCATTTTTGGGGAACAAATTTAATCTGTAACAAGACATATAATTATATACAACAGAGTTTTGTCTTAATAAGAATTCAAAAACTGGGTTTAAAATGCATATAGAAGTACAAAAAGAATGTCCTAGAAAGGAGTTCATCAGGGTTCTCTAGTGTCCTCGTGGTCAGGAGTTGTGTTGCCATCCAAACAGCACATGATTCAAATCCACTCTGCTCTCCTGAAGAAACACAGGCAATCTTCTCCCATGCAATTAAATTGCCTCTGAAAATGCACTGAAGGGTCAGCTATGAGTCAGTGGGAACTCAACAGCACATAATAACATTAAAGAGAGAAGAGGACAACAGTGTAAGTCTGAGAATGGTGACCTCTGTCACTAGACACTAGGCTATCTGGCAGTAGGCCAGTCACTATACATCTATATCTATTACTTACAGATATTTGGTGCCAAGATTATTGAAAGTTTCCACACTCTATATATTGACAGTTTTTGCCCATTATTCTTACTGTGTGCCGTTAACTAAGAACTGACCCATAACTGATCCATCAGCAGGTTTTCAGAGGCAGTTAACTGCACGGGAGGACATTGCCCATCCTTCTCCTGTGGAGCAATTCGTGGATTCCAACCTCCTGCTTTTTACCTCTAAGCCATCAGAGCTCCCCATAATATTTTAAATATTACAAAAGTAAGATCAGATTACTTTGAAAATAATCTGCTTTTTATTTTAAAGCTCTGTATGTTTACAGAAGTTGGGTACTCAATTTGGAGCCTTATATACAGTTAGTTTTCTATGATATTGTTATACGCCATTAAATTGCCTGCAGCTCACAGCCACCCTATGTACGATAGCTCTGAAGCTTGCCCTATCCTGAGCCAGTCTCACTGACTTTGACACATCTAATCTCATTGTCCCACTTATTAAGTCAATTAATTTCATTCTGGGTCTTCTTTTCAGTGCTGTGTCTCCGCCTTTCCAAGAATAATGTCATTCTCCAAGGAGCCGTCCCTCTTGGCCATATGCCCAAAGTATGTGAGACAGAGGTTCAAAATCCTTGTCTCCGAAGGGAAACTTAGTTTCACCTTCAGGAATTACTATTATTTTACTTTGTGGGGGAACCCTAATCCAAATTAGAAACTTGACTTTGGTTTTTCTTAATTTTCATAATTGAGATGGAAGCAAACAGTTCTTTCTGCCTTACTAAATGTCTACATTTTTTATTCACGCTACTCTAAGAAGACTGATATTTTCCCCCTAAAGTAAAATTCTATACCTCATTAAAATATATCACATTGCACCCATAAGTAATTGATATGAGAGAGTGAAGTGCAATTCTGTCTTTAGTTTGAACAAGAATCCTTGACTCCAAGCAGCACTGAGAGTGACATTATGAATTTTACTTTATGATAAATCTTGTCTTAAGATTCATGCAGGACTGCACAGAGGTTGTGGCTGTCACTGATAACATGACTTCTCTTTCTGCCTCATATAAATTTACTGGTCACTTTACAGGCTTTGCCTGTCTTTACCACTAAAATGTAATTGTGAAAGCTAACATAAAAGCCAAAACCAGATTGTTTTCTGTAAATTTTTATTTACTTCATGATGCTTAATTATGATTTAATCACAATTTTATGATTATAAAACTGCATTTTGAATGTAGTATTTATTTTTTCATAGTTAACTAATCAATATTTAGTTTAACAGCTCAGTGTTAGGAAACTGGGTTTTTTTGCATAATTAGCTAAATATATGATATTTTGATCTTATACACCATTCTCAAAGGGCTCCAGATTGGTTTGAAATTGTTCTATTTGTATAGACACGCTTGTTCTTGAGTTTTAAAAGGACACATTTACCTGTCACTGAAGAGCTGAATAAAGGAAAATATATAAAATTAATGAAAAATATAAAGAAAGTAAAGTCTGAGAAACATGTGTGTAAGCTCCCATGTGAATACTATTTTTAAAGAAGGGAATAGGATTCCGAGGGTCACTGAGCTAAAAATACGGTAAACTTTG
>NW_006399796.1:2486913-2489596 GCF_000299155.1 Elephantulus edwardii
TTCTGTTCTGTTTGTTTGAAAAAATATGGATGGTGAAGAGATTGAGATAGTTAAGTTTTAGTTTGCTTGACTCCACAGTCAACATTCTTTGTACCAGAAGCCAGGAAATCAAGAGAAGAATTGAAAAGGGAAAATCTGCTGCCAGAGACTTCTCAAGAGTACTGAAGAGCAACGACAGGCTGGAGACTATGGTGAGCCTGATCCAGTCTATACAGTCTTCTCAATTATGTGCTATGCCTCAGAGACTTGGACAGTGACTAGGGATGATAGAAAGAGAATTGATGCCTTTGAGCTATGCTGCTAGAGAAGAGTGTTGAATATACCATGAACTACTAGGAGAATAAACAAACAAAAAAAAAGGACAATTGGCTGACACAAAAGAATTTCAAGAAACAACATGATCAAGAGACAATGATGACGAAGAAGGAAGTTCAGGCTACTCTGAAGATCTTGATTAAAGAAAAGTCCCAGGAATCTGTGGAATATCAGTTGATATATTTCAACACAGAGGTGTTGCCCTGAATGTACGTACCATGTTGTGCCAAGAAACCTGGAGGACAACTACCTGGCCAACTGACTGTAATAGATAACATATTTATTCATATTCCAAAAAAAAGGTGATCCTACAGGTAACCTGACTGAGCATGGAAATTATCTAACAATATCACTGATATAACACATTAGCAAGTCCTGCTGAAGATAATTCAGAAATAACTGGAACAGTACATTGACAGAGAATTACCAGAAATACAAACTGAATTTAGAAGGGGCTGAGGCACTGGAGACATTATCCCTTATATAAGGTAGATCTTGGCAGAAAGCAAAAAATACCAGAAGAATGTCTATCTGTCTTTTATTGACTGTGCAAAAGCATTTCACTGTGTGGATGGCAACAAATTGTGGCTAACCTTGAGGAAAATATGAATCCCAGAACACTGGACTGTGCTCATGCAAAACCTCTATTTGTATCAGGAAACAGTGCTAAGAACAAAACAAGGAAACACTGCATGCTTCGAAATCAAGAAAGGAGTGAGTCAGTGATGCATCCTTTCTCCATATCTTTTCAATCTGTGTGTAGAACAGATTATTCAGGAAGTTGAGCTTTGTGAGAAGGAATGTGGCATCAAGATTGGAGGAAGACTCATCAACAACCTGCATGGTGCAGATGAGACAACCTTGTTTGCTGAAACTGAGGAGTACTTGAAGTGTTTGTTTCAGAAAGTCAAGACTGTAGTCTTCAATATGGTTGAATCTCGACAAGAAGAAGACAAGATTCTCACCATTGGGCAAATAGACAGTATTATGATACATGGAGAAGTGATTGATGTTGTTAACAATTACAGCTTCCTCAGTTCCACAATCAACACTCGTAGCACCCACCAGCAGTCAGGAAATTGAAACACAAACTGCATTTGGAAAAAAATCTGCTGTCAGGTACCTCTCCAGAGTACTGAAAAGCAATGATGTCAATCTAGAGACCTATGTGTGCTTAATCCAGGCCATGGTCTTCACATTTAATTGCTGTGCATTAGGGAGCTGGACAATGACTAAGGATGACAGATGAAGATGCCTTCGAGTTCTGATGCTGGAGAAGAGTCTTGAACATACTGTGAACCACCAAGAAAACAAGTAAGTCAGTGTTGGAGAGGGTAAAACAAAGTTTCTCCTTGAAGGCTAGGATTTTGAAGCTTAGTCTCACATAATTTGTTCACATGGCCAGGAGGGAGCAATCCTTGGAGAAGGACATCATGCTTGGAAGGGTGGAAGGACATCACAGGATAGGAAGACCCCAGATGAGATGGATTGATACAGTAACTGTAGAAACATGGGTTGGGGAGTTGGAGTCAGCGAGATTGGCTTAGTACAGGGCAGGCTTCAGAGCCATAAGTTTGCTATGGATCACAGTCAACACGAAGGCACCTAACAACAACAACATCAAATATTTCATCCATGCATATGGCAAAAGATATTTACAAAGACAGAGGAAGAAGAAAAGGCAAAAATGGATGTCATAAAAGACTGAAAATTGTAGTAGAGAATCAAGAAGCCAAAACATACAAGATAAATGATGAAATGAAAGAAATTAACAGAAGATTTCAAAGGGCAGCTCAAAGAAACATTGGAAGTATAGAATGTGCAAAAACCTGTAGTTGGAGAATAAAAATGGAAGAATTAATTCACTTTGCATTTGTAAACTTTAAAGACTTGTAAACAAATTCAAGCCTCGAGGTATAATACTAAGAGATCCTATAGGAAAATCGTGAATTATCTAGGTCACATCAAAAGAAGATAGAATATAGGGAATCACTGTACAAAAAGACTAATTGATACTGAAAAAGTTCAGGAAGTATGATATAAAAGAGGGCCAATAATAATGAAGGAAGAACTTCAAGCTATGTTAAAGGCATGGATGAGAGGTGAGGTCCCAGAGTGACAACAGTATCATTAATGTCACAAGCAAGCAGAATATTGCTAACGACTCTTCAAAAATAGCTAGGAAAGTATATTGGTAAAGAGCTGGGAGATGTTCAAGCTGCATTTAGCACCCTAGATATCATTGCTGATAGAAGGTGAACCGTGGTTTAGAATAGAAAATATCAAAAGAATGAATATTTTCTTTTATGGACTATGCAAAGACACTTGACTCTGTGAATCATAACAAACTATGTCCAACATTGAGAAG
>NW_006399796.1:2491491-2506658 GCF_000299155.1 Elephantulus edwardii
TATGGATTACAGCTCAACATCAAGAAGACAAAAATCAGGGGAGCTCTGGTGGCCTAGTGGTAAGGAACTGCAACTACAATCCCAGAGGCGCACGGTTCGAATCCACCAGATGCTCTGCTGGGGAAGGAAGGACAATCTCCTCCTGTACCAGTCAGATCTGATTTGATGGTACACTCACACAAAAATAATTAAAAAAAAGAAGAAGAAAATCCTCACCACTAGAACAATAGTTATCCTCATGATATGTTGTTGTGGTTGTTAGGTACCACTGAGTTCAGTACGACCCACAGTGACCCCATGAACTCAGATCTGAATCTTGCCTATCCTATACCATCATCACAATTTCTGATAGAGTTCATCCCATTGTTGCAGATACTATAGTTGAGGGTCTTCCTTTCTTAAGGTGCCTCTCTAATTTCCAAGCGTGATGCCCCTCTCTGAGGAATAGTTTCTCCTAGCAATAAGTCCCAAGTAAATGAGAGAAGGCTTTTTCATTTTTGCCTGCAAGAAGCATTCTGGCTGTTCCCTCTCCAAAATATATCTGTTCATTCTTTCACAGTCTATGAGATATTCAGTATACTCTTGATTCTCCTTCTGTCATTCATAGTCACTGTCCAGCTCTCAGATGCATAGCAAGTGATTTAAAATACCATTGTCAGAAATATACAAACTTTATTCCTCAATCTGACATCAGATCGATTCTCATACATTGGAGATTTTTCCAGTGCAGTATATGTCCTCATCACCTGGTTTTTGGGAACACGGGTGCAGATTGTAGATCTAAGTAAGATGAAGTTGTTGACAGTTTCAATCTTTCTCCATCTATCAAGGTATTGCCTACAATCCATTGGAGAGAACTTTTTTCACATTGAGATGCAAACCATATTGAAGGATATATTCTTTGATGAACTGTGGTCATTCAAGTTCTCATCACTTTCAGCAAACAAGGTTGTACCATCTACATAATTTATTAATAAGTCTTCTGATCCTGACATTTTTCTTCATAGTGTCCAGATTTTTGAATAATTTTCTCATCATACAGGTTGAATTTGTATGCACAAAAGATATCACTTTTTGAAAATAGCATGGTAGATGAGGAAAAGGTTGAAATTGTCAATGATTTCATCTTACTTTATTAAACAAACAATACCCTTAATACAAGCAGCTAGGAGATCAGGAGACATATTACATTGGGGAAACCTATGGTCAGTGGTCTCTTCAAATTACGAAAGAACAATGATGCCAGTTTAAATACTAAAGTGTACCTGATTCAGAATATCTTTTTAATCATTTACTTCCTCTGAGAGCTGGACAGTGAATAAGGATGACTGAAGAAAAAATAGATGCCTGTGAACTGTGGTGTTGGAGAAGAGTACTGAAAACCTATGGGTTAAAAACCAACCAACCAAACAAAGAAACAAACAAACAAACCACACAGATTGCCTTGGGAAAAGTTTATCCAGAGTGCTTCTTGGTGGCAAGGATGGTGAAACATATAATGGTCATATTGCTAGGGAGGCTATTCTTTGTAAAAGGATATCATGTATGGAAAGATAACAGGTCATCAAAAGAAAGGAAGACTCTCATCATGATGGATTGACACAGTGACTACAGCAATGGTTTTAAGAGTGTCAGAGATGATGAGGATAGGATATATCTATAGATCTATTGTTCATAGGATTTACAAGTTATGCTTCAGTCATATAACAATTTAACTCAAAGTAGGCCAAATTAGTTGAACATGGGATACTGAAAATAAGAGTACTGACTACAATTTTTCAAAGAAATATACATACTAGTAAGAGCATGCTTTAAGTTACCATCTGAACTAAAGACTTTAATATTTGTTAAAAAAAAATATTTGTTTAACTTTAATCATTTCTCTATGTTCATAGAATTTCCAGAGGCAAGCTATTTTGGAAGTGGACTTTAATCATTTCTCTATGTTCATAGAATTTCCAGAGGCAAGCTATTTTGGAAGTGGATGCCACTCCTGCTTCCAAGATAATAATTAAAGATTTAATATAAACAAATTATTAGGTCTACAGCTTTCAGGTACCAATATCATTCAGTCTTTCTATTTTCATTTAGCCACTCAAATTTTCCTGGATGCTGCTTTAACTTAAAAAGACAACACTGAGCCATTGGACCTTTTCAATTTCAGATTTAACTCAAGACTTAACTCAATCCATAATGTAGTGAGGGCATAATAATAGCTTAGCACAAAGAACTAGAATGCTCTCAGAGCACAGCTGCTTTTACTTTTGCTGCTTCATGGCAGACTTAGTTGATATAGACTGGATCTGTTTTGCCCCATTGTTAGCCTGGACATCCTTCCTGCTTTTGTTTAAGGGAGCCCCTATTAATCTCAGTTTCTGGTCAGGTCACAATACAGTCTGGTCATAATTTATTCTTTCTATATCTTCCCCTCCCTTAAGCATTGGCAGTGTCAATGATTATTTCTTTCTTTAGGCCTTGTTCAAATTCCTAGCATCCAAATTTCATCCTCTAAAACATGATGATTCATTAGTCATTCCATAAATATTTACAAGAATGCATTACTATACTATATTAAACTTTGAGAGGAAAAAAAATACAAGCAAACAAATCCATTTAAAAACTCCTCACATGAATCTGATTTCAGCACGCTAAGGAGGGCATATGGAACGCTTGGGGATCTTGTGGCTTTGTTTTTGTCCCAAGTTGGTGTCAGCAGAAGGGACTTGCCAGATGAATTGGGAGGGGGCGTCTCTCTGGTGCAGAGTCCACCAGCATTTGGGCATGCAGAAATTGTAAAATACTGAAGGGCTTTCAGGCCTGCAGTCCTCAAGCCTGGTTTTAATTGTTTTTGGTCAAACATTTTTACAGGTCCTATAACCCTGGTCTGTCCACTTGCTGTACAGCGGTAACTTGTGTTTGCTGTGAAGCTGAACACTGTGACACTGATGTGTCAAATATGATGATGGTTACCCATGGTGGACAGTATTTAGTAGAGCTCCCTTATTCAAACAAGCCTGGAAGCAGGAATGGCATCCATTTCCGAAATACCTTGCCTCTGGAAACCCAAGAACCTGGACAAAGGATGAAAGTTATACAAGTATTCAGGTCTTTCATTCATAGGGTTGCTATGAGTCACCTACGATTCAACCACATGTAACAACAACAACAACAACAAAGAAGGAATATTTGGAGGCAAGAATTTTTGGATCTCTCTTAAAAGCTGATTGAATAGCTATTTTATTGAATAACATAACTATTCTCTGTATTCTTTTCTTAAGGTTGGCATAACAAAATACTACAATTTTGGATGTTTAAATGACAAAACCTACTTTTTCAAATTTCTGGAGGATAGAAGTATCAGAGTGTCATCAGGGTTGCCTCAGGGAGAATCCACACACTAGTTCTCATCCATATTGTTCTGGCTGCCATAATTTTTTTACCTTCCTTAACTTATAGACACATTATTCCAGGATCTACCTACATCCTCAAGTCAGCTTTTTCTTATTTAAGTGTGTCTCTGTCTTTTCTAAGAATTGTGTCATTGCTTTTGTGATCTTCCTGGTTAATCCAGAGTAGTTTCAATTCAAGAGTGCTAATTTTATTAGCAATCTGCAAAGATCCTTCTTTCAAATTAGTATCATTCAAAAATTCTAGTTAGTCTTAGCACTTGGGAGGCAACTCTTCACTCTCTTTAAAAGTCTCAAGGAAGAATATTTTTCTTATTTCCTCCTTTCTCATCTAAT
Organism: Elephantulus edwardii; assembly: GCF_000299155.1. Taxonomy (NCBI): domain Eukaryota; kingdom Metazoa; phylum Chordata; class Mammalia; order Macroscelidea; family Macroscelididae; genus Elephantulus; species Elephantulus edwardii. The sequence goes on from NW_006399796.1 coordinate 2,495,235, forward strand.
ACTAGAGATTTTTTCAAGATGTGATCATTGTACTAAAACAGATGAAAGAAAGAATTGTCTACAATGAATATATGATTAGGCATTATACCCCAGAATTAGAGATACATCATTGCAAAGAGGACTGGGTGGGGAGGGAGGGAGGTAACTGTGCAACAATGAATAACTTTTTTTTTAAGTGTACTAGGGGAGGTCGAAGGGAGGGTGATGGTGTAAAATGTGCAACAATGACTCAGTGACAATCTAACTTCTCTGTAAATGTAAAATTTTCCTTAAAAAAAGATGTAACAATTATCATGATTGTTCATCTCATGAAGGTATTCTTTGAAGATTAGGATTTTTGAAATTGACCTTGTGCCACTGGAGAAAGAAATAATTGGGTGAAAATGAAATGTTAGGAGTATAATAGTATCTTTCTCTGCCACAATTTTCTATTAAGTTAGGGGATTATTTCTAAGTCTTTTATGCTTCTAGACAAAAATAAAGAGGTATAAGCATAAGCTGATTAGACTAATAATCCAATTACAAAATAAGCAAACAACATGGAAAGATTTTTCACAGAGGAAGACATTCAGATATCCAACAGACATGTGAAGAAATGTACAAAATCACTGGCACTTAGAAAGATGAAAATAAAAATCACAATAAGATACCATTTCACCTCAGTAGCAGTGGCAAAGTTTAACAGGACAGCAAGAAATAAATGTTGGAGAGGAAGTGGAGACATGGGAATTCTCATACACTGTTGGTGGGACTTAAAATGGTATAACTTCTCTGGAAGGCAGGTTGGTGTTTCCTTAGTAAGCCGAATATAAAAACTCCATATGACGCAGCTATTCCACTGCTAGAAATACAACCCCAAGAAAATTATAATTGAGACACAAGCAGAGATTTGTACATCAATGATCACAGCAGCTTTATTCTCTATCTCAAGAACATTGAAATAGGCCAAATGTCCAACCACAACCAAATGGATTGACTAAGTGTGGCACATTCACATGATGGAATACTACACAGTATTCAGAAGTAACAATTTGGAGAAATAATGCATAATTTGGGATAGATTGGAGAGCATTATCCTGAGTTTATTCAATCTTATAAGAAAAAATATTGCATAAAAGAAGGATAACTAGTAAGACATGTATGTATCGGTGTCCGCGAGAGAAAGGGGTGGAAGCAGAGAAGTGAGAATCGGTAGAGGGAAACACTTGGTCTTACACTGAGGTAGGGGGTAAAGGAAATGGGAAAAATCCAGCAAAGACCTGAAAAAGACAAGATAATTGTGGGCATAGTTCAATAGTGTTAAGCTTTATAAAATCTATTGTATAGGAACGAGTGTATGAAACATAATGTCTATGAAGGAAAGCGTGAAACACACAAAGTTTGCGTAGTGGAGTGTACTCAGGGCAAGGGGGGGCTCAGATTGCATACAAATAAAGGATTTTACTTTTCAAAGAGAAGAGCGAACTGGAGGGGAGGGATGGGCAGGGGAAAAATGCAACAATGAATGAATGGAAATCCAAAATCTCTGTAAATGTTCATTAAAATTAATAAAGTAAAACTTAAAAAAAAATCCCAATATGTACATGAATGAATCATAATGTATGTGAAAAATTAAATGCATACCAATAAAAACATGGAGGTGGAAAGTTTTTAAAATATAAAAATAATAAACTACTGATTGAGCAACACACCCACAAGATTAGCTTATTTTGTGAAGAAACAGCTCTTTAATAGGATTGGAATAAATCATAGTGGACAAGAATCTGCTCTGTCTCATATGATTTCTGCATAACAACCTGAGGAGAAAGTACCAGCTGGGTCTTTAACCATTCATTTTTTTTTCTTGAGAGTTCTACAACAGATGTCTTCCAGATCAAGAAAGCTAGAGAATAATTCAAGACTTATGTTTGCATATGACTGACTAGTGATTTTGATAATACTTTATGTATACATTTATCAGAGATTTAACTATGTATGGTTAAAGCAGACCACAGAAAGTGAAGCCAAATACATTTTTTAAACCAAAAATCCATATTTGTTTAAAGAATGAAACGGAAAAAGTTATTTAACATTGATTACATTATTTCAAAATGAAGTCATTACTTTCCTGAATATAACTTCAGAGTAATAACTTTGATGACTTAAACGTTTGGGGTTTTTTTTCCATTCTGGTTTGAGTGAGTGAAATTATACTATTTTCATTTTCTAACAGATCTACAGGTAAAATAGAATCTTAATATATTTAAATGTATTGGAACCATAGGAGGCAAAACATTTATCATTTACAATATAGTCATGGGTTTATGGGCCTTGTTAATTGTTTAAAGTTTTAGCACAGAAGGGTAAGTTCTTGCTTTAATATAGAAATAAAAGTGTTCTAAATCTGTGAACATAAGATATTTAGTGTTGTAAACAAGTGTTTTGACCAACCACAGCTGTGCTGGCTTAAGGAGAGAAACAAACCTATAAATAACCAAATTTTTCTGTTTAAGTCTTAGAAATGTTAGCACAATGTTGAGAAGTATAAGCATTTCATAATACTGTCTGTAAATTATGTGCTTTTTTGTTTTAATAGTTTATTCCTATCTAAACTAAGACTTTATTTCATTCTTTACAGCATTGCATATTCTATTATTTGTTTAAATGGTAAAGCAGATAGATTCATGCTATTAATGGCAAGATTTCTGGCTGTACATGACAATATGGGAACAAGAGATTAACTAAAAACTAACTAAATACCATTGAGATGAAAACAACTCATAGCTGAAAACAACTCATAGCTGATCTTCCTGCAGGTTTTCAGAAACTGTCAATTACGTGGTAGGAGATTGCTCAACTTTTTCCCCTGGGGCAGCTGGGGGATTCAATTTGGATTGGCTGCACACATTTTTATTCACTAAGCTGCCAGAGCTCCTCAATTGTTAGGAAAACAAATTATTACAAATAATATTCACTATTCTCTATTCTCCATCTGCTCTGATGGCATGTGAAAGCTAGAAGTGGTAAGTGATCTCTATGTGAGTGTATTTGTGCGTGCACGTGTTGTTCTAACCCTTCAGCATCCCTTTGAGGATATAGAACTATGCAATCTGAATTAAATATTTTATTTTAAATGTGTCAATCACTTCAAAGAGTAACAAGACCTTGGATTAGTGAAGTTAGGAGAAGGTGTAAAAGCTGTTTTGTTGTTCTGTGTCATTGAGTCAACTGTACCTGATAGAGGCCTTATTCACCGTAGATCTGAAATCGGCCCTCTCTTGTTTCATCCTCACCATCTCCTCCACACTTTAGCCCATTGCTATAGTCACCATCAATCCATCTCTTTGGATTTCTGTTTTATACTCTTCCTCCACCTATCCAAGTATGATGTCCTTTTTCATGGGCTAGCCCCTCATAACAACATGCCCAGAGTATGCAGACAAAGTTTCACCATCTTTACTTCCAGGAGAGCAGAGTTTAACTTTTACCAAGACAGACTGATTTGTTTTTCTGGCAGTTCTTGGGATATTCAATACTCTTCTCTAAAACCACAGCTTTTCAATTTCTCTTCTGCTTTCTTTAGTCATTATCCAACTTTCAGATAAATAGCAGGCAATTGAGAAGATCATGTCTTTAATCTTTAAACTGTCATTAGTATCACTATAATCTGGAAGTGTCCCTGATTTTTACTTTCCCAGTGTGACCTGTCTTTGATAATCTTAACTGCTGTGGTCAGGATTTTGATTATAAATCCAAGCAAGCTTAAATTGTTGACAATCTCAATCCCTTCTCCATCTATCATGATGTAGCATAGTGAACCAGTGGTGAGGATTTTGGTTTCTCATTGTTGAGAAGTAATCCATATTGAAGAATGTAGTTATTGATTAACAGCAAGTATTTCAAGTTCTTCTCACTCACTGCAAGCAACATTGTGTAATCTGCACAGCACACATTTTTGATGCATCTTCCTCTGATCCTGTTACCACATTATTTTCTATAAACTGCAGCTCCTCAATTTATTTATTTAGCATACATATTAAATAAGTATGGGGTGAAGTCCTTATTTAACTGTGGCAAATATCCAAAACTTGAGCTTATGCTATGGTCACTGCAGTCATCTATCTGGAAGGATTTTGGCCACCTCATATGGAATAATATTCTGTTTCTGTTACATTTTAGGAAAGAATAGCATGCTTCCAATTCTTCAGTTTGAGGATTAGAATGAAATAGTTTTAAATTTTTTTAAAATTTCTGTTTGATAATTAGTAATGAAATATCAGAAAAAAATTGTGAAAGGGAGAAGAAGGCAGAAACGGGGAGGAGAAATTAATTAGGATAATAGAGGCTAGTGGGTGAATGGGAGGATAATGAAAAAGTCATATTCAATAAGGACTTGAAAAGAGGGGGTGATAGTGGTAAGAAATTATATGTTGTTGTTGTTGTTGATTGCCTTCGAGTTGAGCATGACTCATAGTGACCCTATGAACAAAAGGCCTGAAGCCTTTCTATAACTATCACCATTTATCAAAGTTCATAGAGTTTCCTGAAGCATGTTGTCTAGGAATTGGATGCCATTCTTGCTTCCAAACCTGTCATAGTATGTTGTTATGTGCTATTAAGTCACCTGCAATGTATAGCGACACTATGTAGAGCAGCTCTGAATCCTTCCCTGTCCTCAGCCAGTCTCACTAATTCTGACACACCAACCCCCCAGTGCCCCATTTACTGTATCCATTCATCTCATCCTAGGTCATCCTCTCCTGCACTGTCCATCCACTCTTCCAAGCTTGATGTTCTTCTCCAAGGACTGGTCTCTCCTGGCCAAGTGCCCAAAGAAATTATTATATAAAATAATATATATATGAAACACAATGTAAATGGAAGATTGTATAAAACACAGTGTACATGCATTAAATTCAATGTACTTGATGATTGTTTGATAACTAGTAAAAACACATAAAAAACAAACAAAAATATTTAAGTTCTCATGTCTTATACATGTATGTGTAATTTACATAAACACACACTATACAAATGTTAGCTGGACCTTGGCTAAAGGCAAAGAGTACATAAAAAGGTTTATCTGTGCTTCATTAATTATGCAAAAGCATTTGGTTGTGTGGATAACAACAGATTGTGGTTAACCTTGAGAAGAATGTGGATATCAAAATGCTTGATTGTGCTTATGAGAAACCTATACTTGGACTGGGAGACAGTCATCAAAACAGAGTGCAGAAACTCTGTATGGTTCAAAATCAGGAAAGATATCCACAAGAGAGGTATCCTATCTCTACAAGCGCTCAGTCTATAAGAGAAACAGGCTTGTCTCTATGAGGAGGAATGTGACGTCAGGATTGGAGGAAGACTAATCAATAAACTACCTTATGCAGATGAAAAAAATCTTGCTTGCTGAAACTTAAGAGGACATGAGGCTTTTGTTGCAGAAGGTCAAGGACTGTAGCCTTCAAAATGAATTTAAGCTCAACATCAAGAAAACAAAAGATTCTCACCACTAGGCTACTAGAAAACATCTTGATAGACTGTCAAGAGGTTGAGATGGTTAACAGCCTTAACTTGCTTGGCTCCACAATCAATACTCTTGGTATCAGTAGTCAGAGAATTAAAAGATGAATTGCATTGGGAAAATCTGCTGTTAGGGACCTCTCCAGGGTACAGAAGAGCAATGATGCCACTCTAGAAAGTAAGAAGTGCCCAATTCAAGCTATGTTGTTGTTGTTAAGTGCCGTCGAGTTGCTTGCGACTCATAGCGACCGTATGTACAACAGCCCTAAACTCTGCTCTATCCTGTGCCAATTGCACTGTCTCTGACACTCCCATCCCAATTATCCCAGTCACTGAATCAATCCACCTCATAGAGGGCCTTCCTCTCCTGCGCTGTCCCTCCACCCTCCCAAGCATGTTGTCCCTCTCCAAGGACCGGTCTTTCCTCACAACATGTCCAAAGTATGTTAGACGGAGCCTCAGAATCCTTGCCTCCAAGGAGCCACCCGGATTAACCCTTTCCAGGACAAATCTGTTTGTTTTCCTAGCAATCCAAGGTATTCTCAATACTCTTCTCCAGCACCATAGCTCGAAGGCATCAATTCTCCTTCTATCCTCCTTGGTCATTGTCCAACTCGCTGATGCATAACAAGTGATTGCGAAGACCATAGCCTGTATCAGACGCACCTTAGTCTCCAGAGAGACACCATTGCTCTTCAGTACTTTGGAGAGGTCCCTAACAGGAGACTTTCCCATGGCAATGCGCTTTTTAATTTCCTGGATGCTGGTGCCAAGACTGTTGACTATGGAGCCAAGCAAACTAAAGCTGTGCACAATCTCAATCTCTTCACCATCCATCCTGATGCTGCCAATTGGCCCAGTGGTGAGAATCTTTGTCTTCTTGACATTGAGCCTCAATCCACATTGAAGGCTGCAGTCCTTGACACTCTGCAGCAGGTGCTTCAGGTCCTCCTCAGTTTCAGCAAGCAGGGTTGTGTCATCCGCATAACGCAGATTGTTGATAAATCGTCCACCAATCTTGACCCCACATTTCTCCCCATAGAGCCCAGCCTCCCGGATAATTTGTTCTGCATATAGGTTGAAAAGGTATGGAGATAGGATGCATCTATGCATCTATGCATCTATGGCTAACATTGAAGAGAATGGGGATCCCAGAACAATTATGATAATAGGAACCCCATGTCTAGACCAAGAAGCAATTGTCTGAATATAATAAGGGAATACTACATGTTTACAAATCAGGAAAATGTACATCAGGGATATATCCTTTCTACATACTTAAACAATCTATATGCTGCGAAACTTACTAAAGAAGTTGGACTCTAAGAGAAAGAATTTGGCAACAGGATAAGAGGAATACTCATCAACAACTGCATTGTGCACATGACACAAAATTACTTGTTGAAAGTGAGGTATACTTGAAAGGCTTGTTGCAGAAAATCAAAGACTAGAACATTCAATGTAGAATTTAAATGTCAAGAATACAAAAAAATCCTCACAAGTGGACTAATAAGCTGAATTATGGTGGAGGAAAGATTGAAATTCTCAACTATTCTTACATGTGTCCACAATCAACTAACTCACTTGGTTCTAGCAATCCGGAGATCATGACACTTACTGCACTGGGCAAATCCTTTTTCCGGCATGTCTCTACCATCCATCCTCATGCTTGGCCAACTGAGTGGAAGAGATCCATACTTATTCTCATTCCAAAAGAGGTGACCCGGCAGAATGTGGAAATTATAAAACATTATCATTGATATTGCGTGCAAGCAAGGTCCTACTGAAGATTATTAAAAAATGATTGGACTAGCACATAAACAGAAAACTACCAGATGTCAAAGCTGTGATACTAGGAATATTGTAGCCAATGTTAGATGGCTCTAAGCTGAAAGCAAAGAGTCTATCTGTATTTCATTGACTATGCAGGCAGTTGACCATGTGGATCACAATAAACTGTGGCTAACTCTGAGAAGAATGGGAATCCCAGAACACTTGATTGTGTTAATATGAAACCTCTGCTTGGGACAGAAGGCAGTCATCAAAATAGAACAAAGATAGACTGCATCATTCAAAATCAGGGAAGTTATATGCCAGGGATGCATCCAATTTCCATACCCTTCAACCTATGAGGAGGAATGTGACATCAAAATTAGAGGAAGACTCATCCACAACCTGTGTTATGCGGATGACAAAAACTTGTTTGCTGAAACTGAGGAGGATCTGAGACATTTGCTGCAGAAAGTCAAGAAATATGAACTGAAGCTCAACATCAAGAAAGCAAAGATTCTCATCACTGGGCCTATTGGCAGCATCATGATAGTAAAGATACCGAGATTGTTAACAGCTTTATCTTGCTTGGTTCCACAATCAACTCTCGGGTAACAGAAGTCAGGAAATCAAAAGACTAATTGCGTTGGGAAAATCTGCTGTCAAGAGCATCTCCAGAGTACTAAAGAGCAATTAGGTCAGTCTGGAGACTAAAGTGTGCCTTTTCCAAGCCATGATTTTTGCAGTTCCTTGCTATGCATCAGAAAGCTGGACAATGAATAAGGATGATAGAAGAACAATTAATGTCTTTGAGTTGTCATGCTGGAGAAGAGTATTGAACATACCGTGTACTGATAAGAGATCAAACAGGTCTATCCTATCTTTAGAGGGTGAAAACAGGCTGCTCCATTTAGGCAAGGATTTTGAAGCTCCCTTTGACATACTTTAAGCATATTGCAGGAAGGGACCAGTCCTTGGAGAGGGACATCGTTCTTGGAAGGGTGGAAAGATATCACAAGAGAGGAAGACCCTGGAAGAAATGGTTTGACTTAGTGACTGAAGAAATAGCCAGACATGTGTCAGAGACAATGAAATGGGCTTAAAATAGATCAAGGTTCAGAGCTGTTGTACACACGGTCACTTTGAGTTGCAGTCAACTCGACACCACCTCACAACAACAGTAACAACAAAAGAGCAATGCAAGAGTGATGCAAGTTTAAGAACATGTTGAATTTCTAATTATAGTAGTAAAACTCATTAATGTTGACTAAAATGGAGAAAGCACTATCTCACGTAATCAAAATAATTTTTTTGAGATAAACATGTATGGTAAATAATTATTTTAGTAGCTTTATATTTTGGTGTTATCCACTGAGTACAGCCCTTAGTGACCCTATGAAGAAGAGATGAAATTTTGCCCTAACCTGAGCCATCCTTTCAATCTATGACAGTCTATCTTGTCATGTGCCTTCTCCTTCTGCTGTTTTCAGTCTGATGCCTTTTTGCAAAAAGTGCCACTTCCTGACAACATGTCTGTAGTATGTTAGACTGTGTTTCACCATCTCTGTTTCTAAGAAGCACACTAAAGTAATCAAAGAACATAATAAAGAAAAATCACGAATAATTATCTTAAAATAAATCACATTAACTAAAAGCCAATTTGAATTTACAAAGTATAAAACCAAAGAAAGCACTGCTAATGATGTCCTCGTAAATGTTGTAAAATTAATTTTCTCTCATTTATAAAGAACAGTAATGTCTGAAATAATAGGTGGTTCTTTTCATGCACATTTCATTGTTGTATTTCTATGTCAGGTAACAGTAAAATAAAAATGAGATGCTAAGTGGAGAAATTATCCACCATTTTCCATTGGCTTGTTAGCTTTGGGAAAAGTCAAAGGTAATCGGGCAGTATTGTTGTTATGTGCCATCGAGTCACTTGCGACTCATAGAGACCCTATGTACAACAGGTCTAAACTCTGCTCTGTCCTGTGTCAATCTCACTGTCTCTGACACACTCATCCCGATTGCCCCAGTCACTGAATCAATCCATCTCCCAGAGGGTCTTCCCATCCTGCGCCTGCCCTCCACCCTCCCAAGCATGATGTCCCTTTCCAAGGATCAGTCCTTCCTTACAACATGACCAAATCATGTCAGACGAAGCCTCAGAATCCTTGTCTCCAAAGAGCAGTCTGGTTTAACACTCTCTAGGATGAATCTGTTTGTTTTCTTAGCAGTATATGGCACTCTCAGCACTCTTCTCCAACACCAAAGCTCAAAAGCATCAATTCTCCTTCTATCCTTCCTGGTCATTGTGCAGTTTTCTGACACATAACAAATGATTGCAATGACCATGACTTGTATCAGACACACCTTAGTCTCCGGAGACACATCGTTGCTCTTGAGTACTTAAGAGATGTCCCTAACAGCAGACTTTCCCATCACAATACGTCTTTTAATTTCCTGGCTGCTGGTGCCAAGACTGTTGATTGTGGAGCCAAGCAGACTAAAGTGGTGAACAATCTCAATCTCTTCAGGCAGTATTAGTGTGATAAAAGGATTCAGTTGTTTTGTAAAATGAGTAACAAAGATTGCATACTTCTTCCTTTTTCTGACACATATAAATTGTATAAGAAATCCATTAATTTTTTTATTACTTAAAGAGAAATTGTTATCTAATTTATAGAATCATATGTAGCTGGTTGGAAAATAAGTATATGCTTTCAAATTTTTTTGACATTCACTTATATAAAGACTGATATTATTTTATACTCAAAGTATTTAGCTATTTCATTTTTCTGAACTTCACATTATCTTGGAAGGATAACCACGTTAGCTTGGGACGTGGTGCCTTCTTTCAAACAGTCAATCCTAAATGTTAGATTTCTTCCAATTAATAAGTTTCATTAAAGTCTTAAATGATGAGCAAATATGTTGTTGCATACCATCGAGTTGGAATCAAATCGTAGCTGACCTTCCATCGCATTTTCAGATACAATCAGTTGTAAAGGAGGAGACTGCCTATCTTTCTTTTGCAGAGTAATTGGTGTATTTGAGCCCTGAACCTTTGATCTGCCAGCATGACTCCTTACCATTAAGACATCAAAGTTCCAAAACAGTTCTAGCAACCTCTCAATTTCCATCTTTTCAATGTTATATAGTGTGTAGCCAAATTAACTTCTCAATTGCCTATATCCCAAAGGTACATTGTAGAATCTTGGCTTTCATTGCATCTCTTAATATTATTGCAGGGTATTTTCATTTTCTTTTTTAGGAATTAATTTTTTACATGACTACATTGATGCCAAATTCTGTTTATTGAAGTAAATATTTTATTAAAAAATCATTAATTATTTTATTATTATTAATCTGAATCAGACACAAGTGTTGGAAATTTTAATTCTCTGTAGATATATAGATAATTTTAAACTAATTTAAGTACTCAATAAGACATATAGACAGATGCAACTAAAAGTCAACGTACAGAACCAGTAATATCTTTGTAATTTTATACTTTGAAATAATGGTACTGGTGAAATTAAAAATATTCTCCTATTATAACACATGTGGTTGTTTTAATTAACCAACTCTTTGCCTTTAAGTAAGAACTCACTCATAACTTTCTCTCCAGTGTGTTTTCAGAGGCTCTAAATTGCCAGAGATGTATTTACCCATATTTTTTTTTCTCTGTGGAGTGACTGGTGGATTCGAAACAGTAGACAGGGGTCATCTTTGGGTTTGCAACGCAACCCCTTACGAATTGTGACAACCGAGCCCATCATGACTGAAGTTTTATTGTTAGGTGTCATCAAGTCAAATTCAAATAGTGACCCTATGAACAACAAATACAAACTGCTTTAGATCATCTTCACTTCCTGTATGCAAGATGAAGTCAGCTGCATAATGCTGTTGTTAAGGAATATTCCTCCAGTTCCGAAGCCACATTCTTCTTCATAGAGTCCATTTTCTTGAATGATTTGCTCAAGATAAAACTGGAAGAGGGAAACGATTGTACTAAAGGAGTCTTTCTTTATCTCAATAATTAATGCTTTTTCTTGATTAACTTTATAAGTTCTTTGCTAAACTTATTGTCTCATAATTTCTAACCTAAATACATTGAAATAATATATATGCATATATATGTGTGTGTTT
>NW_006399796.1:2506779-2509968 GCF_000299155.1 Elephantulus edwardii
ACTTTTTTCAGAGATTTTTGGGGGGAAAGGCAAAATGTTTGATTAAGCGAAGCTAATATCTCGGTCCAGTCAGGATCCCCTGCACCTTAAAGATTCCACAAGCCTAACTTCAGTTGTAGGGTTTTTAAATCTATAAGCTCTCTGTCCCAACACATCCTTCAGTAATTCTCTGTAATGTTATATTGTGATCATAATCACGTGACATCAAGTTTACTACAACTCATAGCAAATCTATGAAGAATTGATCTAAAGTTTGCCCTGTTCTGCACCATCCTCGTTATCTCTGATGAACTAGAGCCCATTGCTACAGGCATAATGCCAATCCACCTTCCTGAGCTTCTTTCTTTGACCCTCACCCTTTTGTGGTATAATACCTTTTTCCAAGGACAGGCTCCTCATGACAACATGCTCGAAGTACATAAGGCAAAGTTTCATCATTCTCTCCTCTAAGGAGCACCATAGTTCCACTTCCTCCAAGACAGACACGTTTGTTCTTTTGTTAGTTCATGGGATATGCAATGCTCTCCTCCAACATCACATTTCAAAGACATCGCCTGTGATCCTTATTTATTGTTCAACTTTCAGATACATAAGAAGTAATTGAAAACACCATGGTTTAAATCTTGTGCACTTTCATCTTTAAACTGACATCATTGATCTTAAGCACTTAACTTAGGAGAGGTCGTCCTTCACAGCAGATTGTCCCAAGAGAGTGTATCTTATCTTTTGAGTTCTTGACTGCTGGATATTGTGGATTTAAGTAAAATTAAATAAAATGCTGACAACATCAGCATTTCTAGGAACTACCATAAATTCAATTTAGATTCAAAACACGTGAAAAAGAGACATCATTGCTGATATTCGAGGTATCTTACCTGAAAGCAGAATATCTATCTATCTATCTATCTATCTATCTATCTATCTATCTATCTATCTATCTATCTATCTAAATATGTACTTACATATATATATATATATATATATATATATATATATTTCAATATATTTAGGTTAGAAATTATGAGACAAAAGTTAGCAAAGCACTTATCAAGTTAACAGTCTAGGAGTCATAGAAGTGGACTTAGAGTTACAAGCCCTTAAAGACAAGGTAGTGGTACTTGGCAGTTAAGAACCAAGAAGAGGATAGCTCTCTATGAAGAAATGACAGTAAATGCAAGGAAGGGTAAAGAAAATAAGAGGAAGGGACCTCAGAACAGAATAGCCCATCATGTGATTGAGTGTATTCCAATGATATTTTACAACTCTATTTAGTTTGAAAGAAGTACATAGCATCTTTTCAGTATAAGATCAGCATTAATAAATATGTAAAATCCATTGACATTTCTTCAACTATATAGTATCCAAACAACATCGTTTTGTATTTATTTTGGTTGTAGTATTAATATCTGAACTTCTAGTTTTAGGAGTTACCTGTATAGGTCATGTTGTGGTTGTTTACTCTCAAGTCAATTCAGATTTATCCCAGTTTCATATGACAAAGTACAACTACTCAAGAGTTTTCTTAGTTGTAGTTTTTGAGAGCAGATTGCTAGATTTTTCTCATCCAGAGTTATTGTTGTTGTTTGCCTTCGAGTGAGAATCAACCCACAGCTCATCCTCTGGCCAATTTTCAAAGGCAGTTAATTGCATGGGAGGAGATTGTCCATCCTTCTCCCATGGAGCTGCTGGTGGATTCATATCACATGGTTTTTGGGATTGAAGTGCAGCTTCTTACCAACAGACATCAGAGCTCCCTGCAGAGTCATTAGTAGGATTTAAACCAATAACCTTTTTGTTAGTATCCACACACTTGGCCATTGCACTATCCAGGACACTTGCACAGGATGTATGCATACTTAGCTTTTATTCAAGACCCAGAGAAAGCAGTAAACTGTGACAAAAAAACTATGTCAAATCAATAAACATAAGCTTCTTTTAATGTGCTTATATTTTCATAGTTCCAAATACTATTGTCCTCTACTATTTCCAAAATGATGAAGAGGGTAACAAAAAAAAAAAAAAGAGAGAGAGAGAGAGAGCGAGAGAGAGAAAGATGCTAAGGTTGCTTGACCAAGTGACTGCAACAATGAGTGTCAGCTTGGCAGAGAGCTTGAGAGTGATGAAGACTAAGTAAAAGTTTTGATCTATTGTCCATAGGGTCATAATGAGCTATAGTTGACTTGAGATAAGCCAACAACGATGACAGATATCCAGGTCATATTATACTTGTTCCCGATCCCTACTTAAATCAAATGAAAAGCACAGTAATTGCATATCATATTTTAGTTTGACATATATTATCACTGAGAAAGAAATTATTTTAATATAGTTGACAACATGTAAGGAGCACTGGTATTGTAGCCCATAATTTGGCAGTATGCTACGTGATTGGTGATTCAAACTTTCAAACCCACCAGTCGCTTTACAGGAGAAAGAGGAACAGTCTCTTCCCACAAAGATTTACAGCCTCGGAAACCCTATAGAAGGTCACTATGAGTTAGAAATAATTCCATGACAATGGGTTTTATTTTGATAGGTTTTTATCTAAGTTTTTATTATATGTAAATTCCTGGAGAGATTAAATGGTTTCTAATCAATAGCTAACTTAAGAATTGGAAGTTTGGACTCTCACAGGTGAACTATGGAAAGAATCCTTGGAAATCTGTTTCCTGAAATATTATGGCCTAAGGAAGTCCTGTGGAGTAGTTCTACTCTGTAACATACAGGTTTGGCAAGGATTGGAATGAAGAGTTTTTTTTTTAAAATGTTCCCTTCTGTTATACGTAGAATGACTACAACTGTAATCAAATAGATGAAATCTAATTTAAAAAATGCTCATCTTTAATGGTCAAGATGAATTGTAAAGTTATATAGGAAAGATTCAGCATGCCATCTATGAATTGTTAGACACTACCAAGTCGCAATGTGGGAAGGTTCAACATGTGCACTTAGCAGTATTATGTGTAATGCAGAATGCCAAATTAGAGTGAATATACAAACAGATTGTTAATTCTTGAATTATGCATCTGTTACTATAATGAGCCAAGGCGTCTTGGTCAGCAGGCACCTCGTGCGGGCTCCGCATAGGGTTAATCCGCGGCTCACCCAGCACCATGAACGGCTTCAGCAGCGAGGAACGCGCCGCGCTCTTCACTCTCAACTACCGAGTCTTCCTCAAAAATTAAAAAG
>NW_006399796.1:2510588-2512950 GCF_000299155.1 Elephantulus edwardii
GTGCGGGGAGAAGGGTGCAACAATGAATGAATGGAACCCCAAAATCTCTGTAGATGTTCATTGAAATGAAAAATAAACAACCTAAATTTTTAAAAAAAGGACAGTGCATATCTCCATTTCATAATATTCCAGTTTATGCAGATAAGGATGTGTTCCACATGATAGTTGAAGTACCACGTTGGTCAAATGCAAAAGTGGAAACTGCTACCAAGGACCCTTTAAATCCAATTAAGCAAGATGTGGAAAAAGAAAAACTTCTTTGCCATTCCTCAGACTTGGGAAGACCCAGGACACAATGACAAACATACTGGCTGTTGTGGTGACAATGATCCAATTGACGTGTGTGAGATTGGGAGCACGGTGTGTGCATGAGGTGAAATAAACTGTGTGAAAGTTTTGGACATACTGGCTATGATTGATGAAGGGGAAACCGACTGGAAAAGTCCTTTCCATTAGTGTGGATGATCCTGATGCAGCCAGTTATAATGATATTAATGAAGTCAAACGGCTAAAGCCTGACTGCCTGGAGGCTACTGTGGACTGGTTTAGAAGGTACAAGGTTCCTGATGGAAAACCAGAGAATCGGTTTGCTTTCAATGCAGAATTTAAAGATAAGGATTTTGCAACTGATATTATTAAAAGTACTCATGACCATTGGTAAACACTGGTGACTAAGAAGACGGATGGGAAAGGAATCAGTTGCAAGAATGCAACAGTGTCTGAGAGCCCCTTCAAGTGTGATCCTGATGCTACCAAAGCCATTGTGGATGCTTTATCCCCACCGTATGAATCTACCTGTACAATACCAACAGATGTGGACATGTGGTTCCATCATCAGAAAAACTAATCCAGTTTCTCTGGAATACAAGCTTATACTGCCACAATCTTTTCATCTGGAAAAATTAGATGGAAATGTAGCAACTTTTCAAAGCTTTCCATTGATAAAACTAATCTAAAGTGAATTGTGCTGTGACAGATGCTTTACATTCAGAATGCTGTCAAAAGTCATTTTTCATATCTTGGATAAGACCACCTGGTGAATACTTACATCAAAATGGCTATAATTTAGAAAATATGGGAGTCTTATGTGAGTAAATGTGTAAAATAAGCACACTGGATGAATATGTGTACTTTGTATTAGAAAATAAAATTATTTTTATGAAAAAAAAAGCTGAACTATTGAATCTTATGTTTTGTTATAACTCTCCTAAAGTGTGGTTAACTCTACCAAAGTGTTTCAATTTTTTCCTCTGTGCATCTTTTGGTCAGTGTTAGGAGTCTGTATGAGTAAGAGCACAGCTGTTCCCTGGAAATGTTTCAAATATTGCACCTTTACTGTAGTCTAGCATTCATCTTTCTGATTAGATGGTACATCACAATCACTTCTGCACTGTGAGCCCCAGAATACAGAAGACCAGCGCTAGTAAATATCCCTAAAGTATTACTACTTGAGAGATTGCTACTGAAATATGAACTCATCTGTGCATGAGACACATTATTAATATACTTTTTATAGATGCTTATACTTTATGTAGTAGGTTCTTGGGACAGATACATTGTTCTTAAAACTCTGCTGTCTGAAGTCTGGTGTAGAATAATGATGGTGATGATAGACATTTACTGCTACTACGTGCATGTTACATGCTTAACGATGTTCTAAGGGAACTCTGCTGGCATAGTCCATAGGGAGCTGTGTTGCTATCCCAGAGGCTGCACCTCCCTGGTGATTTGGATTAACCAGTCCCTTTGAAAGAGAATGATGAGAAGTAAGGGTCAGCTATGAGTAAGAATGGCTTCGGCAGCAGTGGGATGATGATGATGAAGATGATGATGAATTATTCACAATCTTCATAACTTACCAATTTTCGATTCATATACAATGAAGAAACTGAAGCACAGACCATTAAAATAACTTACAGAAGTCTTGTAGGATTCCTAGAGCAACATCCTTAATTGCATGTTTAAAATGAACGCCACTCCACTGCCTCAAAAGTCTGAACATAGAAATTCCATATGACCCAGCTGTTCCATTACTTAGAATATACTCCAAGAAAAATGAAACCTGAAACTCATGCGTGCAGAATGTAGGAACAATGATTTTGTAAATTACTCCCTTACTTGGGAAGCATTGGAGGACGTTAGGCTGAGTGAATTAACTCAGTATCACAAGGACAAATACTGCTTAAAACACCTACTGTAAAATGAGTATGAGGATTGGGGGGGTAGAAGGAGAGGGGTGAGGATGGGCAGGATAGGTGAGATGTCAATCATAGGGTTGCATAATTGGACAGATGGGAGGTAAAGGAAATGGAAAGGATCTGTGTGAAAAGCAATGTATTCGAACTTTGTAAATAAATCAGTA
>NW_006399796.1:2514542-2515083 GCF_000299155.1 Elephantulus edwardii
TGGAGAAGTTTTTGGATGTGCATAGGGATTTGAGTCTCTTAGAACTCTTAGAATACACAGTCAAGCCCTCCAATGACTAGGCATATACTCCAAGACCCCCAGAAAGGAACAAAATAATTCCACCTCATGCAACCCACCAATGTCACTTCCTGTTATTAGTCGTCCACCAGAGTTTTTTCACAGAATGTTCTATGAGGCAAATACAGGAATTTTGGAGGTCTAGAGAAGTGCTTATTCCTGGGTTTCCTCCAAGCATTGGTATCTAGATTTTGGAGATTGTGGCACAGTATTTAGTAACAAATTATCAGCTGCTCCACGTGTTCTGGAATTAATATTCTTCTCAAGATTAGCCACACTTTGTCATTATCCACACAGTCAAATGCCTTTGCATTGTCAATGAAATACAGATAGATATTCCTCTGGCACTCTTTGCTTTCAGTTATGATTATAATATTGTTGTTGTTGTTGTTATGTGCCGTCGAGTCCCCCGCGACTCATAGCGACCCAATGTACAACAGCCCTAAACTCCGCTCTGTCCTGT
>NW_006399796.1:2516854-2519856 GCF_000299155.1 Elephantulus edwardii
AGCACAGTCAAGTGTTCTGAGATTCCCATTCTTCTCAGAGTCAACCACAGTTTGTTATGATCCACACAGTAATATGCCTTTGCATAGTCAATGAAACACAAATATACATTCCTCTGATATTCTCGGATTTCAGCCAAGATCCTTCTAACATAAGCTACAATATCCCTAGTACCATAACCCCTTTACACCCAGCCTGGATTTCTGGCAGTTCTCTGCTGATGTGCTGTTCCAGTCGATTTTGGGTAATCTTCAGTAGAATCTTGCTTGCATGTGAAATTAATGATATTTTTCTATAGTTTCAGCACTCTATTGGGTCACCCTTCTTTGGAATGGGAACAGATATAGTTCTCTTCCAGTCAGTTGGCCAAGTGGTTGCTCTCCAGATTTCTTGGCAAAACTTGGTGAGCATGTCCAGTGCAGCATCTGTTAGCTGAAATATGTCAATTGTTATACCATCTACCTATTCCTGGGGATGGATATATACATATCTTTGTATCTATCTGTCTATCTATCTATCTATCTATCTATCTATCTATCTATCTATCTATCTATCATCTATCTACCTATCCTCTCAAAACATCATGGATTTCTGCTTGCAAATCTGGAAGCTCAAAATGCTCTCACTCTTCTTTATGCATTATTCTTCATAACTTGTGGACCCTTTTGAGCAGTGTGTTCTCTAATGTCTTCAAGCAGAGTTTAACCACCTTCTCTTCTGCATTATCTACTCTCTTTAACTATGTGTATTATTGACTACCTGAATGTATTACTAAAACTTAATTACCATACTATTATTACCTGTTGACTTTTCTATCTCCCTTACCAGAGAGAGCTATTAGATAAATTTGCTCGGGGCATTTTTCTTCCTTTTTTTTTGTAAGGTGGAAGAGGTATTTATTGTGGAATGGAGTCAAGGCGTAGAGGCTGGGTTGTGGTAGGGGGAAGCCCTGTGTGACAGCCTCCCACCACTTGTCCAGGCAACCCAGGCTGGGAGAGCTGAGTTGGCATTCAGGGCCAGGGACCTCTTTCTATTGTGTTTTTGGGTTTTTTTTTTCTATTTCTACTTTCTCATCAACCCTTTTGCCTACATTAATCTAAACTGGTCCTCTTATGATATGCTCTCTGAAGATTAGACTGGGTATTAGTTCAGTTTTCCTGTGCTGAAATGAGTCTGTGCTTTTCTTTAAACAAAATACTAAAAGCAGATTTATGCAGGAGGTACCATCCTTAGCCATTTACATGTTTTAACTTTCTGCTTCTCAAATTGTTACATGCATTTACATCATGAGGAGACTTTGTTAAAGATGCTAATGCTGAGTGCAGACTCATGGATAGACAGGCCACTCTTGAAATAATAAGGGAATAAATGACTAAAGACATTTGTGGTATAGCACTGGTCTGTGCGTTGCTGTACAGAGGTAGGTAACTTGTGGTTGCTGTGATGCTGAAGACTGTGACAGTGATGTGCCAACCGTGGTAGTGGGCACCCATGGTGGACAGTGTTGGCTCGAACTTCCCATCTAAATCAAGCCTGGAAGCAGGAGCAGCATCCACTTCCAAAATGACTTGCCTCCAGAAACTCTATGTACGAACAGTGCTCAGGCCGTTCATTCACAGGGTCGCTATGAGTCGTCTACAACTCGATGGCATCAAACAACAACAACAATAACAAATGACTAAATACCACATCCTTTTTAAATTAATTAATTAATTGATTGCTTGATTAATTCCACTTTTTCCTGATAAGGAATTAGAATGTCTAGGGGTCGCATCTACTGAGTGGCACTATCGGGATTTAGTCCAGGTGAACAGGCTCCTCAAGAGTGACATAGAGCTCATCTGATTTGAAGTCTTTGGCTTCCTTACTTACATAATTTTGGATCTTCCTGTCTCCTAGCTGCTGTGGCAATTATCCATAAGGGATTTGAAGGGAAGGAAGTAGTTGCTCTTTCCCTTCTGCAAAATACCATTCTGTGGTGCCTAGGAATGTAGTTGGTTTTCTTAGATGGAGTGCCTGAGTGATATAAATGGTTAATATACTGTTTTCTAACAGAAACTTTACAAGTTTTAGTTAAGTCAGACATGTGACAAAAGTAAAACACTTCGTTTCAATTGTTTTTGTTGTTATGTGCTGGAGAGTCTACTAAAACTCATAGTGACTCTATGAACAATATCTCTGAACCTTGTGTTATCATGAGCCAATCTCACTGTCTCTGACACACCGAACCCATTGCCACAGTCACTGTGTCAGTCCATCTCATTTGGGCTATTCCTCTGCTATGCTGACCCTTTTCTCTCACAAGTATAATGTTTTTCTCCAAAGACTGGTTCCTCCTGGTGACATACCCAAAGTATGTGACATAGAGTTTCAAAATTCTTGCCTCCATGGAGCAACCTGATTTTACCCTCTCCAGGATAGGACTGTTTGTTTTATTGGCAATACATTGGTCAATATTCTTCACAAGCACCACACAAAGACCTCGATTCTTCTGTCATCCTTCTTCATTTTTCCAGCTCAGATACTTTGCAAACAATAGAGAAAACCATGCTATGGATAAGGCCTACTTTAATCTCCAGACCATCATTATTGCTCCATAGCATACTAGAGAGCTCCTTGACAGCAGACTTTCCTAAATAAAGCAAATTATATTTTGATTTCCTAATTACTGATGCCAAAAGTATTGATTATGGATCCAAGAAAGATGAATTTGTTGACAACCTCAATGTTTTCTCCATCTACCATGATATTGCCAATAGACCCAGGGGTAAGAATATTTCTTATCTTGGTGTGGATATGCAATCCATATTGAAGACTCAAGTATTGGACCATCTCCAGCAAACACTTCAAGACCTTGTCTCCTTTGGCAAACAAGATTGTATCATTTACATAACCCAGGTCATTGATTATGAGATAGAATGATTGAATTTTGTAAAATCAATGACTTATTCATTGCAAATACATTTTATAAGAGACACAAACGCAGGTTATACACATGGACTTC
>NW_006399796.1:2521821-2539123 GCF_000299155.1 Elephantulus edwardii
GGTGCGGTTGGCGCAGGATAGAGCAGGGTTTAGAGTTGTTGTGCATAGGGTCGCTATGAGTCGGAAACGACTCGATGGCACATAACAACAACAACAACAGGTCATTGATGATTCTTCCTCCAATCCTGATGCCACATTCTTCTTCATAAAGTCCAGCCTTCCAGAAAACCCTGTGGACCACAGTTCTACTCTAACACACATGCGGTTAGAACCATGAATTAGAACCAGTTCAACAGTAACTGATTATTGATTGCTTAGATAGTGTCATAAATGACAGAGAGACAGACAGAAGGTCAGGATCAGTGGCTTCTTTATTGTCACAATATATATTCTTTTTTCAAATTTATTTTCTTTTATTTTTAATTGATATTTTAATGAAAGTTTACAGAAAACTTGGATTTCTATTAATTCATTGTTGAAAGCTTTCCTCCTTACTCCCTCTCCCTAGTGTGTTCTTCACTTTAAAAAGACTCTTTCACTGTAAAATTTCCTCCCTCCCCCCATCCTCCAGTCCACTTTGTTGTGCACCACCTATACTGGACTACTGTTTTGAAAATAATACCTAATCATGTATTTCTTTTACACAGTCCTTTCCATCATCTAATTCAAAGCAGTGTTCATGGTCTGTCCCCTCTCTTCTTAGTTTTTCCTCAACCCTCATGCCACTCTTGTTTTGTACAAATAGCATTATGCACTATTTCTCCTTTTTGTGACTGAGATATTTCACTCAGCATACTGTCCTACAGGGTTACTTTTCAGTGCTACTTAGTATTATGTTGTGTGAATAAGCTACAGCTTCTCTATCCATTCATTTGTTTATGGGCACTTGCGTTGCTTCCATCTCTTTGGTATTGTGAATAATGCAGCAGTAAATATGCGTATGCATATATCTATTTGGGTGGCAGTTCTGGTTTCTTTAGGGTCTGTTTCCAGTAGTGGAATTGCAGGGTCAAATGATATTTATATTTCCAACTTTTTAAGAAAGAGCCATATTTCCTTCCAGAGTGGCTGCATTATTTTACATTGCCACTGATAGTGAATATTAGTGAATAACAACTTCTCTATAACCTCACTAACATTGGTTGTTTGCTTTTCTGTAGAACTTTGGTATTGTTACTGAGGTGAGATGATATCTCATAGTTGGTTTGATATACATCTTTCTTAGAGGTTGGGATTTTGAACATTTCTTTCTGTGTTTGTTCACCATTTAAATGCTCTAAACACTTTGGTGAAGTGTTTGTTCATATTCTATGTTCATTTTGTGATTCGGTTGTTTACCTTTATCTTGTTAAGGTGCTCTAGTATAGTCTATAAATTCTAGATGTAAATCCCTTATCAGACATGTTATTACCAAATATTTTTTCCCCAGCCTGTAGATTTCGTTTTTACTCTGTTGGAGAGGTTTTTACTATGCATAGGGATTTGATTCTTAGAAGATCTCATTAATCTATTTTATTCTCTCCTGGTTTTAGGTTTTTTAGGATTCTTGGAGACTGTTCAAGTTGGAATCAGGGCTTCTACCAATTCTTCCAAGCTTTTCTCTGATGAAGTTTTTATTACTTGTTTTTAGTCCTGGGTCCTTGATCTACTTTGAGTTGGTTTTTGTGTATAATGTGAAACGTGAGTCTTGCTTGAGTTTTCTACGGATAGTTTTCCAATTTTGCCAACACCATTTGTTAAAGAGGCTTTCATTTCCCACTTAATTGGTTTCATCTTCTTGTCAAAAATGAATTAACTATAGGTAGATGAGCTGATTTCTGAATTCTCAATTCTTTTCTGTTGATCTATGTGTCTGTCACTGTACCAATACCATGCTGTCTTGATCACCAGGCTATGTAGTAAGATTTGAGATCAGAGAGTGAGATGTCTCCTACCTTGTTTCTCTTTTTCAGGTGTGCTTTGTTTATTCAGGGTCTCCTTTTATTCCAGATGAAATTGAGAATTGTCTTTTTCCATCTTACTGAAGAATTGAATGGGTATTTATATGGGGATTACTTTGAACTTGTAGATTTCCTTTTATAGAATTGTCATTATTATAATATCGGATCTTTTTATCCAAGAACATCATATATTCCTTTAGTTCTCCATGTCTTTCTTTGTTTCTTGTAGTAGTATTTTTTAAAATTTTCTTTAAATAGGTCTTTTTTTTTTTTTTAGTTAGATGTACTCTCAAGCATTTAATGTTGTGATTACCTATTGTTATGGATATTTCCTTTTCTTTGCTCCTATTCTGTGTTTTTTTTATCATTGTAGAGAAATTCAACTGATTTTTTTTATGTTGTTCTTGTATCCTGCCACTTTTCTGAAATGGTTGACTTTATCCAATAGTTTACTTTCTGAGTTTTTATGGTTCTCTAAGTATACAATTATATCTTATGCATATAGAGATAACTTTACCTCCTCTTGACAAATTGGATACCTCTTATTTCCTTCTTTTGTCTCATTACTATCTCTAAGACTTCTAATACAATAATGAATAGGAGAGGTGAAAGCATTTTAAGGGCCTAGTTCCTGTTATCAAGGGGAATATCTTTCACCTCTTTCCATTGACCACAATATTGTCTCTCGGGTTTGTGGAAATACTTTTTACTATGTTGAGGAAATTCTCTTCTAGTCCTATTTTGTTGAGTATTTTAATCAGTAAAGACTTGGATTTTGTCAAATGTCTTTTCTGCATCAATTGATAGGATCATGTGGTTCTTTGCTTTGTTAATGTGATTAATTACACTGATTGTTTTTCTTCTGCTGAGTCATCCTTGCATACCTGTTATAAATTCCACTTGTTGTTGTTGTTATGTGCCATCGAGTCGTTTCCGACTCATAGCAACCCTATGCACAACAGCTCTAAACCCTGCCCTATCCTAAGCCAACTGCACCGCCTCCGACACACCCATCCCGATTACCCCAGTCACCGAATCAATCCATCTCATAGAGGGTCTTCCCCTCCTGCGCTGTCCCTCCACCCTCCCAAGCATGATGTCCCTCTCCAAGGACCCGTCCCTCCTGGCAACATGTCCAAAGTATGTCAGACGAAGCCCCAGAATCCTTGCCTCCAAGGAGCAGCTTGGTTTAATCCTCTCCAAGATGGATCTGTTTGTTTTCCTGGCAGCCCAGGGTACATTCAGTACCCTTCTCCAGCACCACAGCTCAAAAGCATCCACTCTCCTTCTGTCCTCCCTAGTCATTGTCCAACTCTCTGATGCATAACAAGCGATTGCAAATACCATGACCTGTATCAGGCGCACCTTAGTCTCCAGAGAGACACTGTTGCTCCTGAGTACGTTTGAGAGGTCCCTAACGGCAGACTTTCCCATCGCGATACGCTTTTTGATTTCCTGACTGCTGGTACCAAGAGTGTTAACTGTGGAGCCGAGCAAAGTGAAGCTGTGAACACTCTCAATCTCTTCATCATCCATCCTGACGCTGCCAATTGGTCCAGTGGCGAGAATCTTTGTCTTCTTGACGTTGAGCCTCAGTCCATACTGAAGGCTGCAGTCCTTGACCCTTCGCAGCAAGTGCATGAGGTCCTCCTCAGTTTCAGCAAGCAAGGTTGTGTCATCTGCATAACGCAGATTGTTGATAGATCTTCCACCAATCCTGATGCCACAATTCTCCTCATAGAGCATAAATTCCACTTGGTCATGGTGAATTATTTCTTTGATAGTATTGTTGGATTCTATTGGCCAGTATTTTATTCAGGATTTTTGCATCTATGTTCATGAAAGATACTTGCCTATAGTTTTCTCTTTTGGTGCCGTATTTACCTGACTTTGGTAACAAGGATAAGTTTGCTTCATAGACTGAGTCTGGGATAATTTAATCTTTTTCTGTTTTCTGATGTACTTTATGTAACGGAGCTCTAGTGGCCTAGTGTCAAGAAGCTGAAATACTTTATGTAGAATTGGGGAAAATTCTTCTTTGAATGTTTGATAAAATTTACTTGTAAAATCATCTGGTCCTGGGCTTTTTGTTGTTGCTGTAAGTTGTTTTATTCTTTTCAATTTCATGTTTTATTATGAGTCCTTTCAGGTATTCAATTTCAGTCTGTATCTATGTCAGTTTAAGTAGGTTGTGAGTTTCTAAGTAGATACTTCTCCATTTCTTCTGAGTTTTCATATTTGTTTGAGTATATTATTATTATGTGCCATTGAGTTGCATTGTTTGCATAGTTTTTCATAATATTCCATGTTTAACCAATTTATTTTAGTTGATTCTGTTGTGACATTGCCCCTTGTATGTTTTCTTTGCTTTCCTTTGTTAGTTTTTCTAGTGGTTTGTCAATTTTGTTGATCTTTTTCAAAAAATCAACTCCTGGGTTTTTTTTTTTTTATAGTTTCAATTGTTTTTCTGTTTTCTATTTCATTTATTTCTCCTCTAATTTTTATAATTTCATTTTTGTCAGAAGGCTTTGGGTTTTCTTGCTACTCTTTTTCAATTTGTTTGATGTGTTGAGTTAGAGAGTAATTTATCATTTTTTCTCGCCTTTTGATGTATTTGTTTATTGCTATAAATTGAACTCCAATTACTGCTTTACTATTTCCCAGAGTTGTTTTTTGTTTTTTTGTGTTTGTTTTTTTTTAAATTTCTTCTAGTACCCACTTATGTTCAAGCAAGCTTATGTTCAGCTTCCAAATGTATGGAGGTTTTTTCCCCCCCTTTATCCTCTTGGTATTAATTTCTAATTTTGTAGCATTGTAGTCTGAGTAGGTGCTTTGTATTACTTCTCGGCTTTTTAAATTTATTGATGCTTACTTGTAACATAAAATGTGATCTATTCTGGAGTACATTCCACATACATTGCAGAAGAAGGTATAGGGTTGCTTTTTTGGAGAACATTAGCCTGCATATATCTATGAGATTGAGTTGGTTTATTGTGTGGTTCAATTCTTTAGCATCTTTGTTGAGTTTCTTTCTGGTAGTTCTATTTTTTTTTGAGAGTGGTGCATTGAAGTCTACTCCTGTAGTGGTGTTGTCTTATTTTTTTTTTTCATTTTTCTTAATGTTTTTTTTTTTTATATTTTGCAACTCTAGCATTTGGTGCATAAATATTTATTATGGTTAAGTCCTCTTGTTCTATTGACCCTTTAAACATTATGTAGTGACCTTCTTTGTCCTTTGTTATGGTTTTTGCATTGAAATATATTTTATCAGAGATTTATGTTGCCACTCCTGCTTTTCTTTATGGTTGCCATTTGCTTGGTATATTTTTTTCCACCCTTTTATTTTTCAGTCTTTATGTTTACTTTTCAGGTGTGTCTCTTATAAAGAGCATATTGATGGGGTTTGGTTTTTAGCCACTTTGCTACTCTATTTCTCTTTAGGGGTGCATTTAAGTCATTTGCATTCAGTGTAATTATTGAAAGGCTAAGTTTTATTGCTATCACCTTGAATTCTTTTTGGCGTTATTGTTCGTGTTGGTCCATCCTGCTTTCCATGGCACCTCTGTAAGAAGGACAGTCTCTCATTGTTCCCTGTAATGCTGGTCTTCTTTTTACAAATTCCCTTAGATTCTGCTTTTCTGACAATATCTTGATCTCTCCTTTATATTTGATGCACAGTTTTGCTGGATACAATAGTCTTTGTTGACAGTTGTATTATTTGAGTGTTTAATATAATTATTTCATTTCACTGTCTTCTTGCTCGCATGCTTTCTGCTGAGAAATCAGCACTTAATTTTATTTGTTGTCCCTTTTTTTCTCCCTAGCTGCTTTCACAATTATCTCCTTATCTTTGGTTCTGGCAAATTTGACTATGATATACCTTAGTGTTTTTCTTTTGGGTCTATTCTATTTGGTGTTCTCTCAACTTATTGAATATATATTCTCTCATTCTTATGCTTGAAAAGTTTTCTTCTAGTAATTCTTCCATATTTTTCTTGGTGCCTTTACCTGCTTCTTCCTGCTCTGGGATTCCAATTATGCACATGTTATTCCTCTTGATGAAGTCTGACATCATTTTAGGTTTTCTACTTCTTTTTTCTTTTTTGATTCTGCTTTCTGTTCTAGCAGATAAGTGATGACAATTCTATCTTCTATTTCACTGGTTCTGTGTTTCATCTCTTCAACTCTGTTCATCTGTTCCTCCAATGTGTTGACAGCATCTTAAACACTGATTCTCATATGATTGTGGTTTCTTGTTTTGTCTAATGCCTCATTTGCTTTTATCTGCACTGTCTTGGGATTTTTTTAAAGTTCCTCTAGGATTTTGCTTGCAGAGTCCTGTAATTGTTTGAGTTTATCTTTTACCCATTGTAAATATTCAATCATTGTTCTTTTGAATCTGTGTCAGAAAGTCTCATCAGACTTTCTGGCTTCAGGAAATCCATTGATACTCTATCAGTTTTGGGGAGTGACATCTTGTTTTGTGTTTGTGTAAGATGTGAAGTAGTGTGTACCTTCTGTGACATCGCTGTGGTAGATTTTTTTCATGTCTGAGGCCTTAGCAGGCCCGTGGTCTGAAAACCTTGTTTCAGAATATCATTACCCCAGATGAGAGCTATGCATCAGAGAGTTGAACAGTCAATAGGGTTGATAGAAAGAGGATTGATGCCTTTGAGCTGTGGTGCTGGAAAAGAGTGTTAAATATACCATGGATTGCTAGAAGAACAAACAGGTTTGTTCTGGAGAGGGTGAAGCCAGAGTGTTCCTTGGAGTCAAGGATTCTGAAGCTTCATCTGACATACTTTGGGAATGTTGCAAGGAGGGACTGGTCCTTGGAGAGGGACATCATGTTTGGCATAGTGGAGGGGCAGCGAAGGAGAGGAAGACCTTTGGTGAGATGGATCGATTCTGTGACTGGAGCGGTGGGAATAAAGTGTGTTTGAGATGGCTAGGTTGGCACAGGATAGAACAACATTTAGAGCTCTTGTACATAGGGTCGCTATGAGTCACAAGCGACTCAATGGCACATAACAACAACAACAACAGATGAGAGGAGGATATCTACCCTGCCTGAGTTTCTCTTTGAACTTCTGATTGAAGGGAAAACTTGTTTCAGTTGGGGACAGACATGACCTGTGAGTTAGCAGCTTTTCTGTCAGGCAACTGCTGTAGCTAGGTAGACTAATTCAAGGTGCTCAGGGCTAAAGGCAGCTTAAGCTCTGGGAGGGAAGAGGGACTGGGATCACCTGTGATATATGGTCTCTGGCACATTTCAGAGGGGTGTAGGTTGTCCTCCAGACTGCTGAATGTCCAGAAGGCTGGGCCAAGTTCTCCATGCAACGGGGCTGGCTTTCCAGGTGACATGTTGGAGTGTCCTAGTGGCAGAATTGTGGGGGCAGATCCTCCAGGCTGTGGGACCAGGACATCCAGTCAGAGGAGCTGGGGGCCTCTACGCTGTGGGGTCTCAGTCTAGTGCTCTAGGTAGGAGAATAGTCCAGGCCACACTAAGAACTTTTAAAGACAAGTACCTAGTTAATTGACTGGAACAGATGCGTGGCTGCTGACGCCACATGTCGCTCCTGATGCCACTCAGTGGCTCACAGTCTATATTCTTTTTTATTCACTTGCAACATAAAAAAATAAAATAAACCTCTTTATACTTTATTTTAGAGGGGTTGCTGACTATATGTTCTTCTTACACAAGAATCAGGGTATTGACTAGCTAAATTGAATTAAAATATTCCTCTATAAAAATCTCTCAAATTGTTTCTTCTCTTGGCCATTACAAAGACAATCAGAAAAGTTAATAGAAAAAATATATTTTTAATACTTTTATATACGTAATTAATGACATATTTTCAGAATCATTGAATTGATATCTGTGAAGAGTCTAGTGGTGAAAAGCTGCATTGCAATGTCAAAGATATGTTGTTTGAATCTACCTCCAGCTTTGCAGGAGGACAGGCAATCTCCTTTCATGCAATTTACAGCCTGTGAAAACTCACTAGAGAGTAATTTATGAGTCATTTCTGAACTAGCATCACACAACAACAAAACCAGCAATATCACTGCTATTTATTGATAACTATGACACTGTTCTACTATTTACTTTGACTCTGCCTGAGGAAGAAATGGAGACACTTCCCTAACTGAGGACTTCATGAAAAATCTAGATTTCTATACTCAAAACCTGCTGAGCAAATTTACCGGGCACAGAGCCTAGGAATCTCTATATTTTAAAAAAAAAACCTGTCCAAATGATTTGCTGATCATCTAAGTTTGACCACACTTCTTAGACAACTCTTACTATTGCCAGGAAGGGAATAACTACTTC
Source organism: Elephantulus edwardii (assembly GCF_000299155.1). Lineage (NCBI taxonomy): Eukaryota > Metazoa > Chordata > Mammalia > Macroscelidea > Macroscelididae > Elephantulus > Elephantulus edwardii. The sequence goes on from NW_006399796.1 coordinate 2,530,036, forward strand.
AATGTCTCTCAGTCCATTAAGCAAAGAAATGTTTCTAAGGATATTTCTTCTACCATATCATATATCACTGTTGGCTGCAGCTGCTTAAGGCTTTACTGCTTAACCATTTCAGGTCCTTTGGGTTTGGACACATTTGTGCATGGCAATGTGATTTAAGTGCTTGCCACTTGCTAAGCTTATTTTCAGAATTGTTATCTGCTCTAAATAAGAAGCTGCTATAGTGAGAAAACAAATCAGTAAAACATGCTTGATCAATCCCTGAAACATTGTTCTGACTATTAAATAAGCCTTTGAAGACATGCCAAAGAGTAAATGGGAAACAGACAAGCACGCTCACACACAAGTAGACACACACGACAGTTACTGGTTTCAGAAATATTTTGAATGTGTCTGGTAATTCAAATTTAGCAGGGTATGTAGTTTTACTTCTTGAACAAAAGTGATTTATAAATAATCTTGGGAAATTAAGCAGCTGGAATAACATAGGGCTTGCATATTTCATGTTTTTTAAATTATTCTAAGGCTGTCTCAAAAGAAATCTGAGCAATTTAAAATAATTTTATTTATAAGTAAAACTTCAACACAAGAATATTATGTTGCTTATTTTCTGTGTAAAACAGATTAAAATTTTATGAACATGCATATATTTTTGTGTAAAATGGACCATATAGCTGGTATTTATATAACTGAGTTCTCTTCTCAGATGGATAAATATAATTACTTCAAAAGAGACAAAAACTAAGTGTTCAAAAGGTAATTGTCATACTTTATAGAACAGATAACAGGAACTTAGTAATTTGGTTTGAGATCATTAGCCCTTTGGATTCCAAGAACTTTTTCAAAGGGAAAATATAGAGAATTATCTTGAGGCACAGATGGTGTGACATGTAGGGATTGGATCTGAAGTAGAGGAGCTAAGGTTGTCTTTAAAAAGAACTGTCAGAAAAATAGAATGAGAAGTTACATAGTGCTTCTGAAAGTTTCAGGGTAAGAATTATTTAACTGATTCATCTCTCGTCACCCAAGAATAGAACCTGTATTATTAGATTAACTAAGCTAATTATTACTACTATGATGATTATTTCTTCTAGAAATCAAGTGTTTTACATTTATAGTAAAAGAACTTCTTTGCTATTGGTTCAAAGACTTCAAAATGTAACAAAATTTTTAAAATGTATGCAAGTGGCCTATATATAAATGAGGGTAATCAAAACCATATCTATTGTCATGGGGCTGATTTTGTCTCATAGCAAATCTCCATTGAGTTTCCAAGGGTATATGTCTTAGTTTTCCCAGTTTAGTAGTAAGGAGTTTCACTGCCATTCCAACAGCATACAATTTGAACCACCTGCAGTTCTATGGAGAAAAGATGGAAAATCAGTTTCCATGTGATTTATGGCCTCTGAAAAGCCACTGAAGGATCAGTTCTGACTCAAAAGTATATAACAACAACACCAACAACAACAGATAAAACTATTCTAACGTTGGAGCCCTGATACCTTAGTGGGTAAAGAGTTGTGTTACTAACTCAAAGGCAAGCAGTTAGAATCCAACAGCTACTCTGTAGTAGAAAGATTGTCAAACTCCCTTCATTGCACCACTGTTTCTGAAAACCCATTGTTGGGTCAGCTGTGAGTTGACTCCAACTCTATAATACTTAACAGCAAAATTTAGTGAAAGAAGAGTGTAAGGGAACAATGGCAAATTGGGGATGGCCTACTTGAATCTCAATTGACTACACAAAGGTAAATGCTAATTTTAAGGACATCCGCAGTACCAAACTAATAGTTTCAAGGTCAGACATGCCTTCCATTCTGCTGCACCTACTTCTACTAATTGTTGATGTTGTTGTTATGTGCCCTTGAGTCACTTGCGACTCATAGCGGCCCTATGTACAACAACCCTAAACCCTTCTCTATCCTGTGCCAATCTCACTGCCTCTGACACATCCATCCCGATTACTCCAGTCACTGAATCAATCCACCTCATAGAGGGTCTTCCCCTCCTGTGCTGTCCCTCCACTCTGCCCAGCATGATGTCCCTCTCCAAAGACCTGTCGCTCCTTACAACATGTCCAAAGTATGTCAGGCGGAGCCCCAGAATCCTTGCCTCCAAGGAGCAGCCCGGTTTAACCCTCTCTAGGATGAATCTATTTGTTTTCTTGGCAGTCCATGGTACATTCAGTACTCTTTTCCAGCACCACAGCTCAAAGGCGTCACTTCTCCTTCTATCCTTCCTAGTCATTGCCCAACTTTCTGATGCATAACAAGTGATTGCAAAAACCATGGCCTGTATCAGGCGCACCTTAGTCTCCAGAAAGACACCGTTGCTCTTGAATACTTTAGAGAGGTCCCTAAGAGCAGACTTTCCCATCACAATACGTTTTTTGATTTCCTGGCTACTGGTGCCCAGAGTGTTGACTGTGGAGCTGAGCAAACTGAAGCTGTGAACAATCTCAATCTCTTCACCATCCATCCTGATGCTACCGACTGGGTCTGAAATTCATTGCAAATGATCACACAGACTTTACAGATACTCTTTTAATTCAAAATTGTGTAGTTAGTTAGGAAAATAAGTTGAAGGGTAGAAGCAAACAATATCACATAAAGCCAATTTATTAAAAAGTGGTTCCATGCCACTTTAACAGCAGGCACAGTATGGCCTCTGAAAACCCATTGAAGGCTCCTTCAATTAATTCAGACAAGTTTTCAGTCAACAGCAAGATACAGTACCTCAATTAATCCAGACAACTACTCAGTCAAGAGTGAGATCCCTCTAGAGCAGGAAACTCTGGCCTCAAAGGATACAAGCTATTTTTTCTGCTTCTTCTTTCTTGGTTTTGAGATTCTGTCTCAATGGCTTTGTCTCTGGTACTAACTCCAATTGGTTCCATCAGGCTACACCTAGCCACAGTCTCTCTCCAGTCTGGTTAGTCTCCTAGCTTATGTTGGTCTCACAATGGTTGATGGTTGAAGACAGGAATTTGCAACTTGAAGTAATTGTAGATCATGCCCCCCAAGGGAGAAAATCGTGGTGGGTGAAGCCTCAAGGATTAATTTTATTTACATGTTCCCACTTTTCCACGTAGTCTGGTCCAAGGCAAAGGATAGAAATCTAGCTGTTAAACATAATTACACCACAAAAAAAGGTCTATATTTCTCTGGCGATCTGGTGGCCTAGTGGCAAGAAGCTGCGCTGCAATCCTGAAGGTGCACAGTTCGAATCCATCAGATGCTCCCCTGGAGAAAGAGGGACGACCTCCTCCTGTGCCAGTCAGATCCAATTCGAAGGTACACAAAAAGAAAAAGGAAAAAAGGAGGGAGAATCTATAGTTCTCATGCAGAATACCTGGTGAATTCAAACTATCAAACCTTCTGTTTAAATTGCAGCACACTATGCATTACCCTACTGTTGTTGTTGTTGTTAAGTGCTGTCGAGTCAGTGGTGACTCACAGTGACCCTATGAAGGAGAGTCTTCAATACTTGGGTGTCTTTCATCCTCTCAAATGTATATTTCCTAAGGCTTTCACAATTTTCTGTATTGTTTTCTATACTGTTGTTGTCATGTACCATTGAATCAGAACTGATGCATACCTGACCTTCCAAGCAAATATTCAAATACAGTAAATCACATAAGAGGAGATTGGCCATCATTTTTCTGCCATGTAGCTAGAGGATTCAAACCCACATTTCTTTGGATTTGTAGCACAACTCTGAGCTACCAGAACTACCTGTTAAGTTTTGTTGTTGTTATGTTCCATCAAGTTGCTTGTGACTCATAGCAATGCAATGTACAACATCCCTTAACCTTGCTCTATCCTGAGCCAACCTTGTGGTCTCTGACACACCTACTCCCACCACCCCAGTCTCTTAGTCAATCCATATTATGGAGGGTCTTCCTCTCTTGCGCTATCCCTCCAACATCCCAAGCATAATGTCCCACTCCAAGGATTGGTCACTCCTTGCAACATGCACAAAGTATATCAGACGAAGCCTCAGAATCTTTGCCTCCAAGGGGCAGCCGGTTTTACTCCCTCAAGGATAAATCTAATTATTCTCCTAGGGGTCCATAGTATTTTCAATGCTCTTCTCCACAACCACAGCTCAATACATACAAATTCAGTGACTGCACAATGTGAACAGAAAGAAATACATTCTTTTGTATATTTGTTAGGCATTGGTTTATTTGATGAAATATATTTGCTAATCTTCATATGAACATTTTGACTATTAATAAGAGGCTTTGTCTATTTTATCAAATATAAAAAGTGGCATCACTAGAGTTGACACAACTGAGTGTAATAACTTGTGGTGCCTCTTTTAATTAAACTGCCTTCCATATGCTCCCATATTGAAATATTAATGCTACTTATTATAAAATTTGATCATTGAATATGGAGGAGATTAACTATCTTCTCCCATAAAATAGCTAATGAATATGAATTGAGAGCCCTTTGGATTGGCAGCTCAACTCTATACCCATTAGAGTACTGTTGTTCTTGTTGTTGTTGTTGGTAGGTGTTGTTGAATCAATTACGACTCATAGCGACCTTATGAACAAAAGATATAAACCCTGTTCTATCCTGTACCATCCTTACATTTCCTGACAGACAGGAGACCATTGCAGCAGTCACTGTGTCAAACCATGGGGGTAAGGGTCTTCTTCTTTGCCGACACTCCACGCTTCCTAGCATCATGTCCCTCCAAATAGTAGCACCTCCTAGCAACGTGTCCAAAATATGTCAGGTGAACCCTCATTATTCTTTGCTCCAAAGAGCGGCTGCAACTATATATATATATATATTCTTTTGGAAATCCAAGGGATGTTCAATGCTCTTCTCCAACATCACAGCTCAAAAGCATCAATTCTTCTTCTGTAATCCTTAATCATTGTCCAGCTTTCAGACGCATAGTAAATGATTGGAAAGAACATGACCTGAAACAGACACACTTTAGTCCTTAAACTGACATCATTACTCTTCAATAATTTGGAGAAGTCTCTAATTGCAGATTTTCCTTGTGCAATGTGTCTCCTTATTTCCTGACTCGTACCAATGGTGTTAATTGTGGATGCAAGGAAGAGAAAGTTGTTGACAGTTTCAATCACTTTGTCATCCATCATGATATTGTCTATTGGTCCATTGATAAAAATCTTCGCATTTTTTTACGTTGAGATACAGTCCATACCATACTGAAGAATACATTCCTTGATCTTCTACAAGTGCTTCAAGTCCTCCTCATTTTCAGCAAGCAAGGTTGTGTCATATGCATAATGCAAGTTTTAGTGATTCTTCCTCCAATCATGATGCCACATTCCTCTTCATAGAGTCTGCTGTTGTTGTTGTTGTTATGTGCCATCAAGTCACCTGTGATTCATAGCGGCTATGTACAACAGCCCTAAAACTTGCTCTATCCTGTGCCAATTTCACTGTCTCCAACACACTTATCCCCATTACTCCAGTCATTGAATCAATTCACCTCATAGAGGGTCTTCCTCTCCTGCACTGTCCTTCCACCCTCCCAAGCATGACATCCTCTTCAAGGACTGGTCCCTACTTGCCTCCAAGGATGCTCTAGCTTATCAAATAATTTTCTCAGCATATAGATTAAATAGATATGGGAGAGAATACAACTCCAGCACACTTCCTTCTTAATTTTAAACTATGCAGTGTTCCCCTGCTCTGTTGGCACAACAGCCTCCTACTTAAGGAATAGGTTCCTCATGAGCACAATTAAGTGCTCTGGGACTCCCATTCCTCTGATTGGGAGCCACAACTTGTTATGATTCACACAGTCAAATACATTTGCATAGTAAATAAAGCAAATATAGACATTGCTCTGGTATTCTTTACTTTCAGCCTGGATCCATCTGATATCAGCAATAATATCCCTGGTACCACAGCCTCTTCTTAATCCTGCTTGAACTTCTCACATTTCCCTATCTATGTAATGTTATAGCCATTTTTGGATGATCTTCAGCAGTATTTTGTTTGCATATGATATTAATGATATTGTCCGATAGTTTCCACATTCAGTTGGAGCACCTCTTTTGGGAACTGGAACAAATATGAACCTCCTCCAATCCATTGGCCAGACAGCTGTCCTCCAAATTTCCAGCATAGATTGGTGGGCACATCCAAGGTTGCATCTGTTAATTGAAACAAGTCAGTTGGTACCCTATTTATTTCTGGGACCTTATTTTTGCCAGAACTTTTGATTTGACTTCCACTTCTTTCTTCACTAATGATTGGCCCCTGTTAATATGGCATGTCCTGAGATTTTTCAGTGTAAATCAGTTCTTTTTGGTATAGTAATTCTGTGTATTCCCTCTATCTTCCTTTGATGCTTTGTGGTTCATTCAATATATTTCCCATAGCCTCTTTTAATATTAATACATGAGCCTTAAATTTTTCAATTTTCTCAGCTTGAGAAATACAGAGCATGTTCTTCCATTTTTAGTCTTCAATTTTAGTTCTCTGCATATTCCATTATAGTCTTGTTTTGTCCTCTTGAGCTTCCCTTTGAAATCATCTGTGCAGCTCTTTAATTTTGGCTTGGTTTTTTTCTCAACCCTGTAGTCCAATTTTCAGAATCTTTTTTTTTCCAATTTTTGGAATCTTTTTTGAAACCCCTTTCTACTTTTTCTTTCTCCCCTGCTTTTGTAATGACCTTTTGCTTTCTTCATGGATGATACCCTTGATATTCCACAACTCATCTGGTTTTGATAATTGGTGTTTAATGCATCAAACTTAGGCCTAAGATGATCTTGAAAATGAGATAGGATTGATTCAAGATCATATCTTGTTTCCTGTGAACTTATTTTAATTTTCTTTGGTCTTAATTTGAAATATTAAAATAAAATTATTTTATGAAAGCTTTCTATATTGATTTATAATCCTATTTGCTACAAGATTATAAGTAGTCAAAAATGCTTTTTAAAATGCTTTTTCCTTTCCCATTTAACCACTACTTAATTCTGAAAAAATAAATTAATTTGTTGTTGGTGGTGCTATCAAGTTGACTACAACTTATAGTAATTATTTTAATAACAAATCTAAACCTTGTTGTTGTTGTTATGTGCCATCAAGTCACCTGCCACTCATAGTGACCCTATATCCTGGTCTATCACTTGCCAACATTATTGTCTCTGACACCCCTATCCCCATTACCCCAGTGACTGAATCAATACATCTCATTGAGTGTCTTCCTTTCCAGTGTTGACCTTCCATCCTCTCAAGCCTGATGTCCCTCTCCAAGTACTGATCCCGCCTTGCAACATATCCAAAGTATGTCAGATGGAGCTTCAGAATCCTTACCTCTGAGAAGCAGTCTGGCTTCACCCTCTCCAGGATGAACATGTTTGTTCTCCTAGCAGTACATGGTACATTCAATACTCTTCTCCAGCACCAAAGCTCAAAGGCATCAACTCTCCTTCTATCATCCCTAGTCATAGTACAGCTCTCTGATGCATAGCAAATAATTGCAAAGATCATGACCTGTATCAGGCACATCTTAGTCTCCAGACTGACGTCACTGCTATTCACTACTTTGGAGAGGTCTCTGACAGTAGACTTTTCCATTGCAATCTGTCTTTTAATTTCTTGGCTGCTGGTACCAAAAGTGTTGATTGTAGATCCAAGCAAACTGAACTGTCAATAATCTCAATCTTTTCACCATCTATCATGATGCTGCCAATTGGCCTGTGGATCGGAATCTTACCTTATTTAGTCTGCACCATCCTCATGGCCTCTAATAGTTTGAGCTTATTACTACATTGTCTTTGTATCAATCCATTTAGTTGAGAATCTTCCTATTTTTTCCTCTAACATTCTACCTTTCTGAGCCTGTTATCTTTCTCTAAGGACTGGCCCATTCTCACAACATATTCAAAGTATATGAGAGGAAGTTTTACCTCCTTTGCCTCTAAGTAGCATCTTGGTTGCACTTTCTCCAAAATAGACTTGTTTGTTCTTTTGTCAGTCTATGGAATTTTCAGTATTCTTCTCCACCATTATAATTCAAAGCATCACTCATTCTTCTGTCATCCTTATTTATTGTCCAACTTTAAGTTGCAATTAGGGTGCTTGTACTACGTACAGTCCATGATCCAAATCACTGCAATTGAGTAATAATGACACCTCTGAGTAGAGTGCTTTTTCATTACTGTTATTAAATGCCATAAAGTTGAGTATTGCTCTTAGTGACCCTATGAACAACAAATTTTAATCCTGTCCTATCCTATCACCGTCTCTAATACACATGAGCCCATTGCTGTAGTCACCATGTCAATCCATCTCACAGGGGATCCTCCTTTCTTTTGCTGACACTCAACCTTTCAAAGCATGACATTCTTTTCCAAGGAATATTCTTTCTTAGCAATATTTCTAAAGTATTAGAGATAAAGGTTTGCCATCTGAGCCTTCTGGGTGCACTCTGGCTGCTCCTTTTACAAGACTTTTCTGTTTGTTATTTTGGCAGTCCATGGATATTCAGTACACTTCTCCAACATCACAACTCAGCAACTCAAAGGAAGTCGATTTTAGCCTTTACACACACACACACACACACACACACACGTGTATAAAATTGGCTACAAGATATTTTCATTTAAATGATGTATTTCTTCTGAAACACTGACATTTTATATAAGTCATTTAGTGTCTGATTCACTTGATGTGATAAACCCAACTTGCACACTTCTGGTGATGTCATTGATATAAAGCCACGAATAAGGTCTAAGATCATTTCTTTTTCCGACAATGCTTCAGGGTGCACATGCTGGCCAATGCAGCCTGAGGGTACCTGGGTTAGAATTTGGAGATCTGAAAGCTCCGCTTTTCTCTCCTCCCCAAATCCCAAAAAACTCTTTTTCCGGCAATGCTTCAGGGTGTGCGTGCTGGGCAATATGGATAATAATGGGTGACTGGAACGCAAAAGTTAGGAATAGGGAAGAAGGATCAGTAGCTGGAAAATAAGGGCTCAGTGAGAGAAATGAGGCTGGAGATAGAATGATAGAGCTCTGCACATTCAATGATTTATTCATTGCAAATACCTTCTACAAGAAACATAAACTCAGGCTGTACACATG